>NC_052050.1:69470006-69779173 GCF_903992535.2 Arvicola amphibius | reverse complement strand
AACCAGCAACATGTATGAGATGAAACTGTTCCAGCCCAGAGGAAGACAAACAGTGCCACCCAGGATCCCAGGCACAGCACCCTCCCCCTAGACAAAGAGGGCTTGCCACCTACACAGAGGTGGCCATTGCTGGTCAGCTTTTGCTTTAATTGCTCACAGTTTCATGGCACCTGTCAGGCCTGAAGAAGGTAAGGACATGAGGGAGAAATCTTGATACATTTTGGTTGTCTAGGTAACATTTTTGACATTGTCTCATTATGGCTTAGAGTACTATACTTTACCAATGAACATGCCTGGAAACGGTGCAGTGGCCTCTTAGGTACACCCTCCCTCAGCTAACTGCAGATCCCACACTCCCAAAGTCCCCCCAGAATTACTCTGTCTTTTGCCCAGTGACTTTGTAAAGTGTGCTTCAAACCACCCTACCTAAGACCTCAGGGCCATCCTAAGCCCCCATCCATAGAGTTGTTAGACACCTGAGTGGAAAGGAAGCAGACCCCTTTGGGGAGATGGAGGATCCCGCTCCTGATGGGAGCAATGTGGCTGACACATCATTTAGGTTTCAGCAAGGGGTTCCAGGGCAGGTGGAAACTCTTCCACCATCAGGGCTAAAATCCTCTGCTCAGGTGGGCAGTCATGGAACTTCAGTTGCTTCTAGAAAGACGGAGAGGATGCCAGGCTGGAAGGAACCTAGGGAAAGGCATTCAGACCAGCTCGGGCAGTTGGGTAAGAAGGCAGCTGGAATTGGAGAGTTGCTCTGTCACATTCGACACCTAGGTCTGAGGCCAGCATGTTACAGGAATGGACTGTGTCTTGAGCCTGGGATGTTCAGGTTCCTATGTCCTTGTATAAAATTATGAACAGAGACATGTCTCCAGACAAGGGCATGGTCTGGAGAAGGAGAAAGACACTTCCAGGTAGCAGGATTGGCTGGGACTGGAGGAAGCTCAAAGGCTCAGGAATGCCCGGTAAAGTGGGACATTTACACAAAGCATGATTCTTCAGCGCATGCTCTATTATGTGTCAGCCTTGGTGTGTTATCTGTCCTTGGTTTCTTTCATAGGCTGAACTTTTGGTGCTAAACTCAAATCCAGAGCTTGTGCCTGGAGACCAGTACCTAGTCACTGAATTCCCTTGGTCCTCTAGATGCTCCTCTCTCCTGCGGCTCACTATTGTCACACAGACTGGATTGAGGGGAAGCTGAGAAGAGCCGCCTGCTCAAGAATCTGATCCCTTTCTAGATTAAACTGGAGCCAGGGCAGGGTCGGGGCACCAGTCTCCTCCGTCTTTGTCTGCCTCAGTTTCCTGAGGAGCAGCGGAGTGTGGAAGATAGGATGTGGGTAGTAGGAGAGGGGCTCAAGCAACGTACAAGGTCCTGACCAACAGGAAGGCTGCTAGTGTTTCCGTTGAGACTATTAATGATGGTAGGCAATGCTGACTTTAAAAGAAAATATTTTTTAATTTTTTCTTTTTATGTATTCCTCTCTCATATATTATATCCTGACTGCAGTTTCCCCTCCCTTCTCTCCTCCCAGCCCCTCCCAACCTTCCCTCTCCCCAGATCCACTCTCCTCTACTTCCCTTCAGAAAAGGGCAGGCATCCCAGGGATGTCCATCAAACATGGCACAACAAGCTACAATAAGACTAGGCACATGCCCTCATGTGAAAGCTGGATGTGGCAACCATGTAGGAGGAAAAGGGTCCCAAAAGCAGACAAAAGAGTCAGAGACTGCTTCCTGCCCAGGCTTCCACTGTTGGAGTCCCACAAGAACACCAAGCCACACACTATCATATATTTAGAGGACCTAGGTCAGATCTTTGGGTGGAGACTGCTTGTTTGTTTCCCAGCCGCCCAGACAGACCTGAAGTAACCTCACAGAAACTCTGTTAATTACAACACTGCTTGGCCAATAGCTTAGGTATCTTTCTAGCTAGCTCTTATATCTTAAATTAACCCATTTCCATTATTTTATATTACTGCTTGGAACTCCCACCTTGCCCTACTCTGTGCTGCAATAGGCCCAAAGCAGCTTCTTTATTAACCAATGATATTCACTGCATACAGAGGGGGAATCCCACATCACAGATCCATATAGACTTCCTGATTGTCAATTATTTTTCTGTGTAATATTCTCCACACACTTTCCCTCATAAACCAAGCAACTTGTACCTGAGACATGAGTTTTTGCCATATCTCAATTATATCTCCCTTGCCTGACTGCCTTCCTTCCTTCCTTCCTTCCTTCCTTCCTTCCTTCCTTCCTTCTTTCTCTGTCTGTCTTTCTTTCATTCTCTCTTTCTCTCCATCCTTCTTCCTGTATGGATGTATATGTATACATGAGATTTTGAGACAGGGTCTCATACACACCAAGGTTGGCCTCAAACTATGTAGTCAAGGATGACACTGAACTTCTGATCCTCCTGCTTCCACTTGCAGAGTGCAGGGATCACAGATGTGTGCCACTACTCCTGGTCTGTGCTATGCTGGAGATCAAAGCCAGAACTTCATGGCTGCTAGACAAGCACTCTATTAACTGAGCTGCAAACCCAGCTCATCCTCTTTGCCTTGCAGCATGCCAGTTGCAGGTCTCTTTGGGGCTGTCTGGAATACAGTGGTGTCACCAAAGGTCAGGTTCTGGTTCTGTATTATCTGATGAGGGACCAAACAGAATAATACTTCATGCACACATCCTTGATGCCTGAGTGAGCAACCGGGTGGGAACCCCTCATCGCTGCTACTTCACTTTGAACCTGAATGGAAGTAAAGATGCCTTTAAGAATTCAAACTCTAAAATGGGAGTGGTAGCACATGGCTATAATCTCAGTACCAGGAGGTGGAGGCAGAAGGATCAGGAGTTCAGGGTCATCTTCAGCTAATAGCAAGTTCAAGGCCAGGCTGGGCTAAAGAAAAGCAAAACAAAACAAAACAAAAAAACAAACAAGCATGAAGAATCCCTTACATTTCATTTCTGTTTCAATTGATAAAAGTGAATGGCCTACATCTAACATCATCTTTCTCTGCAGACAGAACTCTGTCTTCATCTCAGCTTTCAGAACTGCTTCAGAGTCTCTGCCTTTTGGGGCACTGAGCTAAGAGGTGGGAAGTGTAGACGGTAGACATCTCCCCCAGTAACTCCAGGGCTAGTGGAGGAGGGGACCGTGGCTCTCAGGACCAACTGTCTGGAGCAAGGGGTATGATCTCTGCTGCTTGGGGAGTCCTCTAACTTTGCTGTGCCTCCCAGTCTCCTGGGGACATTCATAAACTTACTACACAGGAAGGCTCTCTGGAACACAGAGGAAATCAGTACAGAGAGCTATCGCAGGGCATTTGCGGAAGCATAGCGGCTGTTCATTAGAAGCTCTTCTGTTTTCCTGACTGATGGATGCCCTGTGAGAATGAGTGTGTGATTGTCCCTAGGTTTATTTTTGAAGAGTCAGAAATCCAGATTTCTTGTGACTATTTTACTATCAGCCAGTGTGAAATGTTTTGCAGAACATCAAAGTTCTGTGTGCACCAGCTTCCGTTGCTGTAACTGCCATCTGAGGTCATCAACTTACAGCCATGGAAGGTTGATTTTGTCTCGTGGTTTTAGAGGGGTTTTAGGGCAGAGTCAACTGGCTCCTTTGCTTGAGGCTTGTGGTGAGGCAGCACATGGTGGTAGAAGTGTGTGATGTAACAAAAATCGTTCACGTTGTAGCTGTTAAGAATTGGATCCTGGTTGCTGGGTTCCTTCACCAACGATGCAATAAGCCAAATCAAACCAAATTAATAAGTCCAGATTTAATAAACAGGACAGTGAGAAGCAGAGCACCTCTGGGTGACTCTCAAGAAGGCAAGAAAAAAGAACACAAAAACACACGTAGCAGATATATGGGCTGGGTCTTGAATAGCAGATAGGTCCCGGGCATCTCCCGGGGAGGAGCTGCTTGCTGATGGTGGGCTTTCTCGGGGGTGAAGTCTGGAATGAGGAAGCTCCAGGGAGCTGCCGGTTGCTGTGATGAGGGTGGGGTCTGGAACAACCACCCCCAGCTGGAGATTCCAAACATCCCAACCTTTTTGGGTATATATATGCACAGGTTCAAGTCTGGCTGCTTCCTGTTGATAAGGGATGACATGGGGGGAGAGTTGAGAGTCAGTGGGCTCACACTCAGTCAGGGGTATGGGTGAAGAAGCATTTGGTTAGCTACCATCCTGGAAACCTCACACACCTGTTCCTTGAGGAAGCTGAGAAGCCAGGTTGCTAGGAGAAAAATAGATTGCTCTGATCAGCAATGGGGCTAGCCATGGGAAAGGTGATAACTGCCAGAAAGAGTGGAACAGAGAAGTGTCCTGTACGGAAGAGGCAGGGGTGAATGAGCGAGACAGGAGAGCAGATATGTTCATTATTGGGACATCTTAGAAACCCGGGTTCCAGTTGCTGGATAGGTACCTGTTTGAACCTGGAGAGGTGGTACCAGTGGTGAAGTCCCAGGAACTGGTGCAGGATCTAGAGTATCTAGAGGGCTCTCTGTAGGTTGACCTTGGCCCAGGAGGGAAGACTGAACCTGCAAAATATGCTCAAAAATGGATGGGATCCAAATGGGCTCTGGAGACTTAGTTTTTACCAGACGAGATTTCCTGATACAGCAGCAGAACTTCCTCCAGGAACCTGGAGGTGTCTGTAAGACAGCTGGAACAGATTTACATCCTGAGGTCATAGCAAAAAGCTATGGTTTGGGGTTAAAAGGCATCAACGTTTTTAGAAGACAACCAGAGGAAATTTAGAACTCTGAACCTCCGAAGTTACATCTGAAATCTATTAATCCTGGACTAGGAAGCCTCGGGATGAGGCACACCTGTCTGTACTTTTAGCAGGAAGCTTAACTAATGAGTTAAGTTACCTACCAGGGTGATTTTAGCCTTGAGGGTCAAGAAGAGCTGTTAAACTGGCAAATGTGTCAGTACCCTAGTCAAACGCCATCAGATCTGAGAGGGATAAATCTGATCAGAAGCCAAACAGCTTTCCAGCTACTGAAGCCACAATACTGGGTTCTCTCTATAGTCATTGCAGAAATAGTACTGGGGCTCAGCTGCCAAGAGCAGAAAATCCTGGTAGGAATTTGGAGAGATCGGCCTACCTATCTTGGCAAGGCGGGACGATCAGTCCTCCACCGCTCCATCTATTCGGTCTGAACAGGTTCTTGGCAACAGTTTTAAGTGTAAAACAGTTTTTTGCTGCATGGCTGGCTTTGGCACGTTTAAAGCAAGCCCTCAGGTGGAAGTTCTTCTGCGGCCATCCATATTCTTGAAGGAGATGCAGGGTGCTGCCAGGAGCTGGCATGTCTCTCCATCATAAAAAGCTCTTTTGTTAAGTGCCATCCTCCCACATCTATAAAGGTGCTTGAGGATCAGGGTATAATTATCTATTAGGAATATCTAAGTTAGACAAGTGTTGTTTTGGCTTGACTTTGAGAGCATATAAATTAAATCTGGATATACAGATTACCCAGTCAGTTATAGTTTACTGATGTTAGTAAAGACAAGAACGTTAGAATGAATATTTCAGTCTCTAGTTTGCAGCTGTGGTCCTGAGACCTCGGGCGCAATCATAGTCTGTGGAAGGCAAAACCAAGTTTTAGCATTGTGAACAATTTAGTATATTTTAATCAGTATCAAGGGTCTTACTCTTAGGTTATAAAATCTGGCTGCCAGCATGAATGTAGAGGTACAGGTTTAATATCTCAGTAAACCAGTGTTGTTTTAATCCTTCTCTTTCATAGACTTTGTTTTTTTAGGACAGGACAAGAATTATCATACAGAACCAAAATAACTTGGAGACCTAATGTCTCCTTACTAGGGTCAGTCCACGTGGTCACCCTTTCTAAAGACAGTGGTGAAGTTTGTTTAACTTCAATCAAAATGGTAGATGTCCATGTGTTTGTACTTTCCCAGAGTAGTTTCAACTTGGAGTTACCGGTTTTAAGTTTAACCATACCCAATTTTAAGCTGTTTTTTCTTTATAATAAAATAGAACAGTATAGAATAACTTTTTCTATCATCACATCAGATTCAGCAAAGGCCAGAGTCAAAACACACAAACATGTAAAGTCAGATATCCAAACAAACATGTGGCCACATATCATTTCCATCTCTACATATGAAATAGACTTTTTTTTCTTTTTTACAGGGTTTCTCTGTAGCTTTGGAGCCTGTC
Source organism: Arvicola amphibius (assembly GCF_903992535.2). Lineage (NCBI taxonomy): Eukaryota > Metazoa > Chordata > Mammalia > Rodentia > Cricetidae > Arvicola > Arvicola amphibius. The sequence continues at coordinate 69,772,978 of NC_052050.1, read as the reverse complement.
TTGGAACTAGCTCTTATAGACCAGGCTGACCTGGGCAAGCTGGACCAGCAAGCGGAGGAGTCAGAAGAAGAGATTTTTAGGATAGAGGAAGGTATCGTAGAATTTATTAAAGGAAAATGGATTTGTTAAGAGCAGAAGAGGCGAGCAGAATTTCAGGACATGTAAAGGGGCAGGTACCAGACAGGAAAAAGGGATCTCCCCCTTTCCCCCTGGGCTACAGAGTGGCAGGCAGCAGGAGAGAGTGAACAGAGTCAGAACAGAAGAAAGAAACTTTTGAACGTAGCATGGGATGCCTAGCGGCAGAGAGATGGGGAACAGGGAAGGGGTAGGAGTTTAAGAATTTCAGCTTGGCCAGACCACAGCCGGGTAAACAGGGCAGGGATGGGAGAGGAACAGGAATGCCCTGTTTGAAGCCCTGGCTGTGGGGTTTGGATGAATTCTGCAAGAAATAATCCTAGGTTTTGGGTACCAGACTTTGAATTTGCAAGTCGTTAGATGGATGCTGGAGACTATGGCTGGGCATCCCCCAAGATTTTGGCCTGAGGCCAAAAAGTGAGGACTGGAGTATCCCCATGCAATGTCTCGCTTAGGGGAACCCCAAAGAGCAGGAACAGTTCCTTCTCTGGAAGGCCAGAGTTGCTTTGGCATTTCAGAGACTTGGCAAGCAATCAGCAAGTTGAAGGAGGTCCTGGACCTCTTAAGGTTTTGAGCTGGGAATGTGGGAAGATTACTGAGTTCGTCCAGTATGGCAAAGGTGGGGAAGGGAGAGTGAGTGGAGTGGCCTTCCAAGGCCATACCACGTGACCGCAGAAGGCCTCTACTCACCCAGGCAAATGGCACCAGTTGATAAGTATTGGATCCCTAGTTGCTGGGTTCCTCCACCACCAATACAATAAACCAAATCAAGCCAAGTTTAAAGAATCCAGATTTAATAAGCAGGGCAATGCAAAGCCCTGGCTCCTTTCCTGGTGTCCCCTCACTGCATGGCTGCTGCAGTGTTGACTGTTGTCAGCCTATGGTCTAATGCTGTAGACACCTTGCTTCATGTTCAGTGCGCTTTTATACACAAATGTAGCAGAGAAAGCAGTGATCCAGGGAAGGTTGTTTGAGTTCAGAAACACATGTACATAAATGCCAACAAGCACATATTAAATATTGACAGAGAGCTCTTCCCCAGAACTTTCTCAGGACAGACCAGTTTAAACACAATCGCCTAGCATGTACTATAGGTTATATCTGGGAAAGCACGAAAGCAAGGCAGAAGGTCATATCCACTGACCAGATTGGGTTCTGTAACTATGTTCTGACACCCAACAAGAATAAAGTGTTTTATAAACTGAATGTAAATGTTTGTCCCAGGAGGCACGAAATCACATCCAAGAACAATCCAGAGAACAAGATATCTTTGAGGTCAAAGGTCCTCTGCCTTTTGCCTGGAGCCCTCCCATGGTTCTCCAAGGCACTGCTCACCATGTGTCATTCTCTTGTCAATGTTCTGACATTGCAGGGTAAGGAGGAGCTCACTGAGGGGCTCAGAGCCTTGGTGCATAGTCCTTGCCCTAAGCACATAGCATCCGAGAGTCAATCGGACAGGGTGTGAAGCATGCTAGAGAAAGCACAGCTCTGGAGTCAGACCCTGCTCACGCACAGTCACTTGGTGTAAGCCCCAACTTCATCTGAAGAGCCGGCACAAGGAAAGAACTCATTTTATAAGGTGGGAATCAGGAAAAATTGTGTGTGATTGCCAGTGCAATTGAACTCGACTAAAGAGTGGTTATTATGGGCTAGAGAGATGGCTCAGTTGGTAGTGCTTGTTTTATAAGCATAAGGACCTGCGTTTGAAGTTCAGAATTCACATTAAATGAACAATAATCAAATATGGGCAGGTTTGTAATCCCAGTGCTGGGAAGGCAGAGACAGGAGGATTGCTGGGACTCGCCCGCTGAGTAGATTTGGCAACTTCTAGGCAGCTTCCTCAAAAACCAAACAGATATGTAAAGTGGGGGAGTTGGAGAGAAGACTCAGTGGGTAGGGTAAGAGTGTGTGTGTATCTTCCGGAGAACCCAAGTTCAGTTCTTAGCACCCACATGTGGTGGCTCACAGTCACCTGTAACTCCATCCAGCCTCAGGGAATATGATGCCCTCTTTTGGACAGGCAGACAGACACACAGACAGACAGACAAACACACACACAGACAGAAAGACAGACAGACATGCACACACGCACGCACGCGCGCGCGCGCGCGCGCACACACACACACACACACACACACATGCGTGTGTACACAGTTCTGATAGAAAGCCCCTACATATACGCCGTCATCTGACTCTGAACATGCCGTGAGTTCCAGCTGTTCATCCTGTCCCCACCAGGACCTGAGCCCCTGAGAGATGTCTGAGAGATGGGATAACAAGACTAGAGTCAGCGAGTTTCTCCTGCTCGGCATCACCAGCGACCCTGGGCAGCAGCAAATCCTCTTCTGGGCCTTCCTGTGCATGTACCTGATCACAGTGGCCGGGAACACACTCATCCTCCTGGCCATCGGCGCTGACCCCCGCCTGCACACCCCCATGTACTTCTTCCTTGCTAACCTTTCCTTTGTTGACATCTGCTTCACCACCAATCTCGTCCCCAGGCTCCTGGCTAGCCACGTGGCCGGAACACAAACCATCTCTTACACCCACTGCCTGACTCAGATGTACTTTCTCATCTCCTTCGCCAACGTGGACACCTTTCTGCTGGCTGCCATGGCCCTGGACAGATTTGTGGCCATCTGCTACCCACTACAGTACTGCACCATCATGACCCCCCAGCTCTGTGTGAGGCTGGCAGTCACCGTGTGGGTCTGCTCTGGCCTCATCTCCCTGGTGCACACCCTCCTCATGAGCAGACTGGCCTTCTGCTCTTCGCTCCCCGAGATTGCTCACTTCTACTGCGATGCTTACCTGATCATGAAGTCGGCCTGCTCGGACACGCGTGTCAATCAGCTTGTCTTCCTGGGGGCTGTGGTCCTCTTTGTGGCCCCTTGCATTCTCATTGTGGTCTCTTACGTCCGTATCACTATAGCCGTCCTCCAGATGCCCTCTGCCAAGGGCAGGCACAAGGCGTTTTCCACGTGTAGCTCGCACCTGTCCGTGGTCACCCTGTTCTATGGGACGGTTCTTGGAATCTATATACGGCCCCCAGACTCCTTCTCCACCCAGGACACGGTGGCCACCATCATGTATACTGTGGTAACCCCCATGCTGAACCCCTTCATCTACAGCCTGAGGAACAAAGACATGAAGGAGACCATGACAAGGCTCCTCAACAGGGGCCTGAAGCCCTCCTAGCATGGGGAGTAGCAGTTTGGTGTTTGGGTGTCCAAGATGGAAAGACATGAAGTCTGATCTTGGATGTCACCTCTACCCTGCCTCCTCCCCCTCATCCACTCAATTTTTGGAAAATGAGAAACATCCAGACATCAGAATAGAATTGTACTATTATTAGAAGCGACACTTGAATCTCAGCTGTGGGGAACAGAAAACCTTAATGCTATCGAGTTAAATAACTAAATAAATAAACTAGAGTTTACGACTATCCCTATTTTCGTAATGACAAATCAAGAGAGGAAATCCGAAGCTAGAACTGAGGTTCCTTCCAGGCCTCTCATTCCCAGGAATACGCACTCTTCCCTGTGTTTCCAAGGTGGCTGCTGAGGCACCTGCCATCTTGTAGCATCCCAGGTGAGGCAAGGAGAGGCAAAGAGAGCTTCAACAACTTTCCGGGAAGCCCCATTTGCCTCCTTTTGGTCACGTCTCAGTGATCCTCAGAGCAGCCTGTGAGAGGCAGTTTTCTTTTGGTCAATGCTGCTGTCATTTGGTGTTTCATTGGTTAGAGTTAGACACGTCACAGCTTAAAGAGGATCAGGAATCCTCCTAGAAAGGAAAGGAGGGGCCATGTAGCGAGCAGGGAGTAGGCTAGTCACACACCCAGCCATGTCTTGCCCCTGCAGTAACAAGTAAGGAGCCTGACTGCTGTTTCCAGAAGTACAGACATGCTTTGGAGGTGGACTCCCTCTAACGGTTCTCAGCCTTCCTACTGCTGCGACCCTTTAATACAGGTCCTCATGTTGTAGTGACACCAACGTTAACATTATTTCATTGCTATTCCATAACTGTATTTTTATCACCATTATTAATTATAATGCAAATATCTGATATGCAGGATATCTGATATGGAAACCCGAAGGGATCATGACCCACAGGTTGAGAACCACCACTCTAGACTGACTGTGTGTGAAAACACAAGCCACAGGTGGGACCCTACTTTTTAGTTTTTCCCCATATATATATATTTTACGGGACCCTTACACTCTTCATTTTTTTCCCCTTGTATTTTTCTTTATCAAGGAACCCTAAACTCTTAAGGCCAAAGCCCTCAGTCCTAAGCCTGAGTGAGGTTCCTCCAGGCAGGGCCAAGAAGAAGTACAAGAAAAAAGATGAACTCAAGGGTCTTGTGAAAGCTTTGGGGGAGACTTACAGTTTTTAAAACTTTTACTTCTGTGCATTTGTATGTGTGAGCGCATTCCCTAGATGTGCAAATCTCTTCTGGTCCAAGAAGGCCAGAAGAGGGCGCTGGACCCTGGAGCCAGAGCTACAAGCAGCTGTGAGTTACCTGCCTTGGGAACTGGGAACGGAGCCTGGATCTTCTGGAAGAGCAGCGAGTGCTCTTAAAAGCCCCTCAGACCAACCATTCTTGTTTGTTTGCTTGTTTGTTTTTAAAGAGGAAATAAATTACATCTGCAGGTTTCTTCTCTGTAGAAAAAAATTCGTGTTCAAACTTTGTTCCTTATGTAATATTGATGTATGTCAATGTCAAAATACAGAACTGCACTCTAAATAAAACAAAACGGGTAATGTAGCATTCTAGTAACACATCAGCATGATTTTAAAACAGCAAGTTCTCATTTGTTCCTTTTTTTGAGACAGTGTCTAGTTATGTAAACCAGGTTAATCTAAAACCAGTGAGCCTCTTGCCTCAGCTTCCTGTTTCTCATTACAGGAAAGTGCCACATTTTGACACTTGAGGGTTCTCTGTGGTGAGAAGGGAACCCCTCCACCCCAACAGATCAAGAAGGATGATGTCTTTTATATTCAAGCTAATTCAGAAGCCAGAGCAACTCAGCATTAGCCTTTTTACACTCTAGCTGAATAATCCCAGGACTGATTCTCAGGACACTAAATAGTTTCTATGCCCTAGGGCACAGGGGATGTGACCCAACCAGCCAGGCCAAGCCTGTGTAAGGTACCGTTCTCATTCCTGCCTTCAGAATGCACAATACAAACCCCCACCCGTGTTTCCTGCAACACTCTGGGCTTCCCTGTGTGTTCATGCCTCCTGCTGCTTGATTCTGGGAGTGTGGAAACCTGGTGGCAGCCGCTTCTATGCCCGCACCATTCCCACATCAGCGGCTGCAGAGAGAGAGGCTGCTCGGTGTTGCCACCTGCTGTCTGAAGCGTTCCCTCCCTCCCTCCTTAGTTAAAGCTAGCTCTTCGCCTGTCCCACACAAAGGACCAGGCAGAAGGCAGCAGTTTGATAGTTCATTAAGTAAAGATAAGGGATAGTGCACATTTCTGATTTAAGTGTGGGGGTGCTTAGGGAAAGGACAGCACACACCTCAGACATGGGTATCTTCACAAAACTTGGGAAGTTTATGCCAGTTCAGCCAGGTTCAAAGGTTAAGCACTGTTTAAAAATTAAAGTTTTTAAAATGTCTAAAGTTGGATGGTTGCCTGCTTTTCTAATTTCCTTTTTGTAAATAAAATTGCATTTCGCATTACATCCCTGGGGCCCACGTGGTAAGAGGAGAGAACTGGTCTGAGAATTGTCTCTTGACGCTGGGATATTACAAATACTAAAATAAAATAGCGGAACTGTACGTGCTTATCCCGGGTGACAGCTCTTAAAATAAGAACACCCCACAACCCTGGAGTGGTGACACGCCCCCCGCAGACTTTAAGTGAAACTGGGGTTAATGGGAGTCTAAGTTAAAAAATGTAACCATTGGGTCTGAGAGGTGAGTCAGCCAGTAAAAATGCCTGCTACAAACCCAGCCCTGGAGTTCCTCAGAGCCCAGGGTGGAGAGGGAGAGAGCCGATTCCAGAAGTTGTCTTCTGACCTCCATATGCATGCTGCGGCAGACACATGCTACAGTCATGCACACACATCACACCACACACATGACACATAATAGTAATAATAAGAAGAAGAAACAAAATATTTTTATATGTGAAATTAAACCTTCTTCCTTCACTTCCACTTTTGTGTCATATGTGAACATATGATTTTATATGTTTGTATAAAATCTAGGAGTTGCAAATTAACGACAGCGGTATTCATCTTTCTGAATCTCATCTCACCTAGCATGCCTCGCTCTGGTTGCATTTATTTTCCTGAAATTCACAGAACTCCATTCTTCTTTATGGCCAGGGAATGCTCGCGGTTCAGATTCACCTCATTTCCCTATCTGCTCTTTGTAATTTTGCTTCTGGAAACAGAGGTCATCATGGGTGTGACAGGTTGGAGTCCTTGTCGGCTTGGACGTGTGCAAAAGCGTTCACCTCCACCAGCCTCTGCAGAGGGGTGCATTCCAGAAAGACTGCCGCTGGCCAGGTAGACTGGCGATTGCTTGGCTTTTCTGGAGGTGCATCTATTCTGTGTTTGTGTTATATAGACTCAAAATTGTAATCCCAGCACTTGGGAGGCTGAGGCAGGAGGATCACTGAAAGTGCAGAGACCAACTTGGACTACATGGTGAGTTCTTAGGCTACTTAAAGAGACCCTGTCTAAGAAAAGGGAAGGAGAAGGGTCATACCCCTCCTTTTCCCCCCAGAAGCTGGTGGTCTCTTGCTCTCTCTGGTGTTCATTTTTGGTACTGCATGTCATTGAAGGCTGCTTTAGTTCCTGTCTTAGACACCATGCACACACAGACACACAGACACACACAGAGACACACACACACACATGCACACACACGAGTTGTTGCATGGCTCTATGGACTTGGAATGACTGGGGCGGTGAGGAAATGAAGAAACAACAGATATAAGGACATGAATAAAAGGCTCTCTGGTGGAGAAAACGTAGCACCCGGGAAGCTCAGCACGTTTATTATATGTAGTTGAACAGGAAGCTGGGATTTTTGCATATGGCTGAACCAGGGGCTAGCATTATTACATGCACATACACAAGGAGGCAGGGTTAGCTATTCTTGGTAGGAGCAGTCACTGTAGGGAAGCAGTCTTCAGGCTGGAAACATTTGATGTTGGGGAAATACTATGGACTTTTCTATACACGCTGTTAACATTCCTACTTGGAACAGGTTTTGCCATCCCCCTGAGCCTCACCTGGGGAAAGTCTGCCACTCCCATTATGTATGGGTCCTGGACACAGTTGTGCCCATGTACTGCGGACTTCACACAGGGTTTCCTCCACTCCCCACAGGGTGTAGGTTCCACTTTCTCCTTTCCCTCTCAAGAAAGAAGCCCCAGTTGGGTGTTTTTTCCCAGTTATTACTGGCTATGTATAAAGAGCATGTATTGGACTCTCCAGGGTGGGTGCTTCTCGGGCTCCTGGGACTTCCCAGTAGTTTCTGGGGTGTTCGTGGGTCTTCCTATACCACAGGTTGTTAAAGCAGCCTCCCTAACATGGTGGGAACCCAGCTGTTTTCTATTCCACTGCTTTCTGTTGGGAGCAGTGAGACCCCAGATCCTGAATTTCTTGTAATCTGAGTGCCTACAGCTGCTCTGAGCACGAGAACTTCAGGAGTTCCTGATGGCAGGAGAGTGGTTTCTGGTGGGTTTGGCTGGGGCATGGCTTTCTCTATATAATCTGCCCCTGAACACAATAAAGGGGGCATTCTTGGGGAATTCAAGGATGACCCATGTTGCTGTCTCTCTGTGTGTGTCTGTGTATTTTAACCTCCAGCCCCTTGCCCAAATCTCGCGAACTGGGTGCCAGCGCACCGAACGCAGACACGGGGGGCTCGGTGCCCGGCAGCTTTCCTTTTGGAGTCTTTCCCCTTCCTTGGGCAATTTCCAGATCCATCATTTTTCTCCTCACCTCTTCCAAGGGTGCTGATTGATCCATTTAAGACCTTGTTTCAGCCGGGCGGTGGCGCACGCCTTTAATCCCAGCACTTGGGAGGCAGAGGCAGGCGGATCTCTGAGTTCGAGGCCAGCCTGGTCTACAAGAGCTAGCTCCAGGACAGGCTCTATAAACTACAGGGAAACCCTGTCTCGAAAAACCAAAAAAAAAGAAACCTTGTTTCAGGGCAGTGAGATTGTTCAAGAACTGAAGACACCTGCCACCAAACCTGATGACCTGAGTTTGATTCAAGAACCAGCATGTTGGAAGGAGAGAGCCACACCCACCCTCCCATGATAGTGTGTACGCTTGCCACATAAACATATAAATGTAATTAAAAGCATTCTTTCTGTATGTTTCCATGTGGCTTGATTGCTCATGTCTCCATTTTATTCTTCCCATATTCCCGTCACTGCTGGAATTACCCATTTGATTTTGTTTGACTCCCATTCTCGTAACAGTCACTATGAATCAACATTCTAATTATGGCTATAATAGTTTTATCTCCTACTCATAGCTTCAGCATCTGTCCACCATTGAGCCTGGTTAGAACCACATTGTTTCATTAGGCTGTGTTTTTCTTCTCCTTTTGTGCCCTGTGGTTTGGTTTGGTTTTGTTGAAGTACAGACATAGTATGTATAAATATTTATCAGCAACACCGAGGTCAGTTTTTTTTTTTTTTGGTTTTCTGTTTCATTTATTTTTATTTTGTTTTTAGTAATTTTATTATTGCCGTTTAACTTTATCTTCCTTTACTAACTTCTCAAAAAGTATTTGTTTTTGTTTTATGTGTACATGTGTTTGCCTGACTGTATGTATATGCACCATGTCAGTGCAGAGCTAATAGAGGCCAGCAGAAGGCATCAGAGCATCCAGAACTGGAGTTAGAAGTGGGAGTTGGGAAGAGAACTCATGTCCTCTGCAAGAACAAGAAGTGCTCTCAACTGCCGGGCCATTTCTTCAGCCCCTTAATTTTCTATTCCTTTACTGGATTTTTACAGCTGTGGCTCAGATTAGCTTTAGAACACACTTGTTCTTTTCACATCTGTATTTAAAATTTGACACTTCCCTGGGTGGACTACTGGCTTCCTCTCATGAAGTTTGATCTATATTGACACCAAGCTAGCAAAAATTTTCTTTTGAGATTTCTGCTACTTTGGACATCTTTAATATAGCTCACAGTTTAGGAACTCCATGCCTCGAAGCCATGCCCATTGTGGCTGCATCCTTGTGTTGGGCACAGTTTCTTCCTTGACAGACAGGAGAATTAGAGGCGTGCTGGTTCATTTCCAAGTGAACCATACCTGCCACTTTATTCGTTGGACCTTTTGTTTTTACATCCCAACCAAAGTTTCCCTTCCCTCTTCTCCTCTCAGTTCCTTCCCCTACTTCTTCCCCCATCCTCTCCTCCAATGTTTTTCTTCAGATATGGGTGGGCCTCCATGGATATCAGCAAGCCATGGTATATTAAGTTTCAGAAGAGGCACCTCCTCTTCTATTTAGCCTGGATGAAGGAATCCAGCAGGAGGAAAGGGTCCCAAAAGCACACAACAGAGTCAGAGACAGCCCCTGCTCTCACTGTTAGGAGTCCCACAAGAAGACCAAGTTAAACAATTGTAACATATATGCAGAGGGCTTATGTTGGTCCCATGCAGGTTCCCTGGTTGTTGGTTCAGTCTCTGTGAGCCCCTATGAGCCCAGATTAGTTGGTTTTGTGGGTTTGTGGTGGGGGGATACCCTTGTCCCCACTGGCTCCTACAATCTTTCCTCCCCCTTTTCCACAGGATTCCTTGAGTTCTGCCTAATATTTAGCTCTGGATCTCTGCTTCTCTTTCTATCAGCTGCTGGGTGAAGACTCCCTGATGACATTGGGCTAGGCACTTACTATGAGTAGAGTAGAATATCATTAGGAATCATTTCATTGACCTGTTTTTTCTCAGTCATGTTTGATCCTAGGTCTCTGGGGTATCCCGCCTCTGGGTCCTGCTATTTGGGGGTGAGTTCCCTCTCAGGGTGCGGGTCTCCACCTAGGCCAGTCATTAGTTTGTCTCTAAAAATTTCTGCTCCATCTTTACCCCAGCACATTTTATAGGCAGGGAAAATTGTAGGTCAAAGGGTTTGTGGCTGGGTTGGTGTCCCTGTCCCTCCACTGGAAGCCTTGCCTGATTACAGGAAATGGCCTTTTCAGGCTCCATATCCCTTGGTGCTGGAAGTCTTAGCTAAGGTCACCCTCATAGATTCCTGGGTGTTTCCACCATTATAGGGTTCTAGCTCACCACAGAGATGCCTCCAGATTCCAGCTGTCTCTCCCAGGCCTCGCTCCCTTCATCCACTGTTCCCATCCCCACTCCTTCCAAGCTCCTCCTCTCTCCACTGGCAATGTCAATTCTATTTTCCCTTCACAGTGAGATTTTGCAATCCCCTTGTTACTTAGCTTCTCTGAGTCTGTGGAATACAGCATGATTTTTCTTTACTTTATGGCTAATATCCACTTATGACAGGCTGGAGAGTTCACTTTATGTAGCCCAAGTTCAACTATACACAGACTGGAGAGTTCACTTTATGTAGCCCAAGTTCAACTATACACAGGCTGGAGAGTTCACTTTATGGACGAAGACCCAAAAGTCCTGTAGGGCATGGTGGCTCACACCTGTAATTCCAGTGCTCAGAAGGCCAGGAGCAACAAGAGTTCCAGGTCAGCTTGGGAGACACAGTGAATTCCAGGCTTGACTGAGCTACAAAGCTACATCCTGTCTCAAAAAACAACATCGTCAGGTGGTGGTTGCTCACACCACTAATCTAAGCACTCTGGAAGCAGATGCGGGTGGATTTCTATGAGTTCAAGCCCAGCCTAGTCTACAGAACTAGTTCCAGGACAGCCCAAATGACACAAAGAAACCCTGTCTTGAAAATCCAACCAATCAAACAACTGACAAAGAAAACAAAACAACAACAAAACCAACTTGAAAACAAGGCATGGTGGCACAAGTAATCCTAGGATTTGGAAGGTAGAGACCCTCTATCAAGGTCACCCTAGGCTAATGGTAACTTAGGGGCCAGAGTGATACAAGTAATATTGTCTCTATACCTCACTCAGGATGATCTTTTCTAGTTCCATCCATTTGCATGCAAATTTACTGATGTCACTTTTTAACAGCTGAGTAATACTCAATTATGTAAATGTACCACATTTTCTTTAACCAGTATTCAGTTGAGGGGCATCTAGGTTGCTTCCAGTTTTTGGATATTACAAAGAAAACTGCTATAAACATAGTTGAGCAAGTGTCCTTGTGGTAAGGCAAAGCATCCTTTGGACATATGCCCAGGAATTACTCGCTGGGTCTTGAGGTAGACTAAATGCCAATTTTCTGAGAAACTGCCATATCGATTTTTCAAAGTGGCTGTATAACTTTGTACTCCCCCACCTCCAGCAGTAGAGGAGTGTTCCCCTTGCTCCATATCCTCTCCAGCATGAGCTGTCAAATGTATTTTTGATCTTAGCCATTCTAACAGGTGTAATATGGACTCGCAGAGTGGTTTTGATTTGCATTTCCTGATGGCTAAGGATGTCTAACATTTCTTTAAGTGATTCTCAGCCATTTGAGATTCCTCTGTTGAACATTCTCTGTTTCAATCGGTGCCCCTTTTAAAATTATGTTATTTTGTTGTTTGATGTCTAGCTTCTTGATTTCTTTGTATATTTTGGAGAACAGCCCTCTCTCAGATGTGGGATTGGTGAAGATCTTTTCCCATTCTGTGGGTTGCCATTTGTCCTTTTGACACTGTCCATTTTCTTACTGGTTTGCAATTCCAAGTTGGTTTGCTTGTCTCCTCTCATACCTGGCTGGAATGTATTATGGGACATTGAACAAGGTTAACTTTACTCTTCTGGGTAAACTTTACTCTTCTGGGTAACTTTACTCTACTTTTTATATGGCTACGGCAAGGAAACTTTTTCCCCCTGGGATGTAGTCAAATTGTCCATGTTTTAAGGTGCATTAGTGAGTCTGAATAGTTTTCAGGCAGAAGACTATTTCCTCCTCAGGAAGTACCCGCTGCATACAATTCAGGTGCCCATGAACTGTGGCATCTTCTAGTCTGGATGTAGGGTACAGGTGTCACTCCTGACTCTCTCTCAACACCAGGCCTCATTCTCTCAGGCCGGCCTTTCCTGAGCCTCCTGCAGCATGTGGCATGTGTCAGTCAATGCAGGGAGCCGATTTGCTGGCCACCATTACAAGATGGCGCTGAGCCCCTGCACCACTGAGTAAACAACTCCATATTAGGCAAGGCTGTAGACGGAACCTCTCGCATGCGCAGTAGTGCGCAGTAATCTTGGCCAATCCCGTGGCCGGGGGCATTGAAAGACGAGAGAGTAGCCAATCCAGGCACGACCTGTGTCCGCTCTCCCTATATAAGCAGCTGCCGTTTAGTGCTCTGGGCCTTTCGCTTCCTGCTCTCCCTACAACCAAGAGGCTCCAATAAAGCGTGATTTGAGAAGAATCCTCGACTCGGTGGTCGTTCTTCCCTGCTGGCCAGGGGGGTTCGCCGCAAGTCAACAGTTCACTAGCACCTGGACTGCATCCTCTGCAGACCCAGGGGTTCACTAGCACCTGGACTGCCTCCTCTGCAGACCCAGGGGTTCACTAGCACCTGGACTGCCTCCTCTGCAGACCCAGGGGTTCACTAGCACCTGGACTGCCTCCTCTGCAGACCCAGGGGTTCACTAGCACCTGGACTGCCTCCTCTGCAGACCCAGGGGTTCACTGGCACCTGGACTGCATCCTCTGCAGACCCAGGCGTTCACTGGCACCTGGACTGCATCCTCTGCAGACCCAGGGGTTCACTGGCACCTGGACTGCATCCTCTGCAGACCCAGGCGTTCACTAGCACCTGGACTGCATCCTCTGCAGACCCAGGGATTCACTGGCACCTGGACTGCATCCTCTGCAGACCCAGGGGTTCACTAGCACCTGGACTGCCTCCTCTGCAGACCCGGGGGTTCACTAGCACCTGGACTGCCTCCTCTGCAGACCCAGGGGTTCACTAGCACCTGGACTGCCTCCTCTGCAGACCCAGGGGTTCACTAGCACCTGGACTGCATCCTCTGCAGACCCAGGGGTTCACTAGCACCTGGACTGCATCCTCTGCAGACCCAGGCATCTACTTGAATGTAATTCTGTTCTCATTGCCACTTTCGCCTGCAGCCTCCATGTGCTCTGGTGTCCCTGACCTCACAGCTCAATCTTCTCTACTCAGCAAGTCTGCTGGCCCCACCCATGGCCTCTTCTGTGTCTGAGGCAAGAAGCTGAATTTCAAGAAGTAGGACTTATCTCATTTGCTTCAGGGTCTGAAATTGTGTCCTCTCGAATCTTATCCAGTGTTAAACAGGAAGATGAACTTAGTCCTGTTATTTCACCTTGGCCAGAAATGGACACCCAAACCCATGGTTAGTAGGGGACACCCAGATCCATGGTCAGAAATGGACACCCAGACCCATGGTCAGAAGTGGACACCCAGATCCATGGTGTTTGGAGAGAAGCAGGTGCCAAAGACTGAACCCAACACTTTGAAAATACTAAATTGAAATTCATTGGGTTTTGGTGATGGCTTTGAAGTGATTCACTGAAGTAAGGGAGTCTTTGCAACAAATGGTCTTGGTTCCAGGGGATTTTCACGCAGAGAAAGAGTGAAACCTCATTGTCTACCTTATATTTCAAGGAAACATTACCTCAGGGGGTTGGTGTAATGGCACAACTCAGTACCAGCCCTTAGAAAGCAGAGGCAAGAGGATCTCGATGAGGATGAGTTCCAATCCAGCCAGGGATACGTGATAAGACTCTGTCTCAAAAGCAAATAACAACAGCGAAGGGAACATCAGCTGAGAAACAGTCATAGATGTAAAATAAGAGGCTCCGCTGTAGCGCTCATGAGGGGCTAGAGAAGAAAATCTCCACACCCTTGGGTGTGCATGATGATCTCCTAAATAGGAGGCAGATGCACCAACTACAAAAACAAAAAGGAATAAAATCTTTAGGAAAATTGATTTCCTAAAATGCAAAAAAAGCAAAAATTAAAAAGGCAGTGAGTGTCACAGACCAAGAAGTATGGTGTGTGTGTGTGTGTGTGTGTGTGTGTGTGTGTGTATGTGTGTGTATGTGTGTGTGTATATGTGTGTATGTGTGTGTGGGGGGGTGTTATGTTAGTTTTCCATTGCTATAACAAACTACTTGAGAAAACAATATGAAAAAGAGGAAATATTTGGGGAGGCTCACAACTTCAGAACATCAGGGTCTCTTGGTTCCATCTTGAGGTCTGGGCAAGACAGATCATCATGGCTAGCAGTGTGTAGTGGAGTAAAGTCCACTTCATGGAAGCCAGAAAGCAGAGAGAAGGCTGGCTTCCAGATGTGCCCTCCGGGTCACACTCAGTGATTGGCTGTCCTTTCACTAACAGCCTAGCAGCGGAGATTGTAGCACAGGGAAGGGAGGAGACCCGTGTTGACAGATGGTAGGTGGACAGATGACAGATAGACAGGCAGCAGATAGCTGGTATCTGGACAGACAGACAGACGATAGGTGAAAGAATGAAAGATGAAAGAAAATCTGATTTTTTTTAAACCCAGAAAATATAAAGAATTCATAAGTTGAAAAACTCCCTCTAAAAATGGTCAGAAGAGAGGCATTAGGGAAGAATACAAAAACAGTCCCGAGAGAGGTGTGGTGGAGTCTTCTGTGGTCCCTGCACTCCAGAGACTAAGCCAGAAGGATTTTAATGCCAATCTGGCCTACAGAGCAAGACCATTAAAAAAAGATAATATTTTCCTTTATTTTGCATAATTTCACAAATTTCAAACTACATATAAAACAAACAAACAAAAAACCCAAACCATAGCTTTCAAAAATACACAAAAATACTAAAATAAAATCCAGGTATGTGCTGGCACGAGACATACTGTCATCATTGAATAATAAAAATTTGAATTACAAATTCTCCCAGAAGGGTAGCTGGGCAGTGAACTCAAGTACCTTAGAATTTAGCAGTTCTTGATTCAGCAATGAAATTTCAAGAAACTTAAGAAAATAACCTTCAAAGATGTTTCCTGGATGTTGATGGAATTAAAAATAACCTTAAAATAATATAAGCAAAGAGCAATAAAACTTTAGTTGAATACATTGAAATAAATAAGCTTCAGTTAAGAGCTTTAAAGTCATCCAGCTGCAGCACAGACACTGGGTCTCCAGCTTTAACAGTGAATGCAGCTGTGAGTGAGGGAAAGATAAGCAGAGGTTCTAATCAAAACCCTGACCACTAATTTCTGCTCTGTGGCACAGAGAGTATTTGGGAGGGGGGGGGGGCATTTTCTCATGACTGAAAATACTCATTAGCCTGGCCTGGGAAAGCCTGTCATCTCAACTACCTGGGAGACTGAGGCAAGGGAATTGAAAGTCCAAGGCCAGCTTGGTTTGCAGGGTGAGTTCAAGTCTACCCTGGACAACTTAATGAGAATCTGTCTCAAAAGCTGAAAGAGAGCTGTGTGGGGTCTCCCTTTTCCTAGCGATCTGTTGGCCACCAGACTACGAGGATGAAGGGAGCAGAAGTAGGAAGCACGGCTTTGTACGGTTGTGAGTTTGATGAAAATAGCCTTCCGGGAGTCAGCTGCAGTGAGACAGATCAACTTGATTCCAGAGTGAGGATACAGAAGACGGGACAGCAGCTGGGACAACACCTAATAGGTGCTCATGATATGCTTGGTTTGCAGTTAGCAGCACAGCCCCATCATATAGACAGGAGCAGAACCTCTTATTACCATATAGGGGGCAGCGGGAGAGCATTTGCAGAGAACTGTGTCAAAGGTCACATTTAAGATAAGTCAGGCATCCAGGCTCTGGGAATAGACTCCAAATAAGGTCAGGCAGAGAGTAGGAAGGCCTGCTGGGGGAAGGGAGTCTTCCATTTTACACCAAGCTCAGAGAGCTGTCTGGACACGGTGGGCTGCAACTTTAAGCAGCAGTGTCTTCCAACAGGCTGGGCATGTGACTCAGTGGTAGAGTGCTTGTCTAGCCTGTTAGAGGCTCAGGTTTAATCTCTAGAGCCACCCCGAATTAATTAATATAAAATGTTTTTACATTGATTTACTGTGTCTTGTGAGAGAATCAGTCTCTCTTGCCACAATGTGATTCCCTAGAATTGAGCTCAGGTGTAAGTGGTTCACCTGCTGAGCCATCTTGCCAATGCCCATAAATAAAGATTTCTAACTTAAACAATTGTCTGTTGGCTCCTCCTGGAAGAGCTCTGTCATTACTACTGCTTGTCAGTTTCATTGGATTGAGGGTACCTAAGAGCATGGTAAGGCACTTATGTGGCTACAATCAGCCCTTCCGCGCAGAGGATTTGATCATAAGGGCTGTTACAGAGATAATGACTCAATCTATTGGTGGACTCAATATTTCAACCAATATTGAGAGACTGCCTGGCAGTCTCTCGCTCTCTGGACCGAGAGCTGATATATAACCTGCTGTGACATTACAGTGCTCACTGGATTGAGTAATTCCTTCTCCTCTTCCACCTGCCAGCCCAGCCCCCAGAGATACCCAAGACAACCTTGAATTATAACTTAGCTTGCATCTAATGTCTTCCTGCCTTGTCTTGTGACTCCTGGCACACAAGTTCCATCTTGTGTTATGGACCCAACACCTACTTTCTCAAATCTTTAAGAATAAGTGCGGCGAACCCCCCTGGCCAGCAGGGAAGAACGACCACCGAGTCGAGGATTCTTCTCAAATCACGCTTTATTGGAGCCTCTTGGTTGTAGGGAGAGCAGGAAGCGAAGGGCCCGGAGCACTAAACGGCAGCCACTTATATAGGGAGAGCGGACACAGGTCATGCCTGGATTGGCTAAGATTACTGCGCACTACTGCGCATGCGAGAGGTTTCGTCTACAGCCTTGCCATATATGGAGTTGTTTACTTGGTGGTGCAGGGGCTCAGCGCCATCTTGTAATGGCGGCTAGCAAATCGGCTCCCTGCAAATAAGGAATTCTTGCCATTGGGAGCTGAGGGGTCTGCTTTGCCCATCAGAGCCCCACCATGGCTATTTGTGGCCTGATTCTAATAACTCTTGTAACAAGTCCTTTTCTGTTCTGCCAGCCAGCTCCCAAATAATGACATGGAGACTCATTGTTAATTATGAAAGCTTAGCTTTTAGCTCAGGCTTGTTTTATAAGCTAATTAACCCATATTTTTATTAATCTACATTCTACCATGTGACTTTGACCTCTATTCCATTCTGTGCCTGACTCTTTCCACATCTGGCTGGTATCTCTCTGGAGCCTAGATTCATCTTGAGTTTCCTCTCTCTGCCAGGAAGTCCCACCTATCTCTCCTGCTTAGTTATTGGCCTTTTAGCTCTTTATAAATTAAACCAATCAGAAGTCTCCTTAGACAGAGCATGTCTTTACAGTGTAAACAAATATTTTACCACAAACTCACCCCTCCCCTTTTTGTTTATTTGAGGTAAAAGAAGAATTTTAAAGAATTATTATTGTATGTATGAACATAAGATGCATGCACTGCCAGGAAAGACCAGAAGGGGGCGGTGGAACCCAGGCGCTGGAGTTACAGTACTTTGTGAACAACTTCATACAGGTAGTGGGAATTGAGCCCAGGTCCTCAGCAAGAGCAGCAAGGACTCTTAAACTGCTGAGCAGCTCTCCAGCCCAACTATTACTTATAATAAAGCTCTTCTAAAGAGTATTTTGTGCCATCTTTCTTTACACGAACCAGCAACATCTTTCATCATTTATCTAACAAGCAGGTGTTTGGTTCCTGGTGTTCACTACTTCTTCCACTGCATCTGTGCACCAGAGCTGAGCCAAACCCAGGAACTTCAAATCCCAGAATCCCTGGGTCTCGGAGCGGACTACATTTCCCAGAGGCCTCCCGTCTTCGGACCCGGAGCCCTGACTGCCCGTGAGCCTTCGCGGACCCTGGGGCGTTTCAGGCTCCCTTCGAGGTGGGGGGCCCGAGGTCCCTAGACGGAGACCGCGTGAGCGCGGCGGCTCTGAGCCTCCGTGAGGCGTGGCGGAGCCTCGGGGCGGGGAAGGTGAGCGAAGGCCAATTCTGTTCTAACGCCAGACGGGCTGGGCTGGGTTCGGCCCGGCGCGTCTAGGGCGCGTCCCCCTCCTCAGGCACCGGCCTCGGGCACGCGGAGAAACGCGCGCTCTCGGAGGTCTTGGTCCTGGACTGCAAGTGACCTGCGCCCCACGGCCCCGGCGGGGCCAACTCAAGCTATGTTTCCTGTGCTACCCTCCTGTCCTGAGCCACTGGTCACCTTTCTGGAGTTTTTTTTTTTTTTTTTTTTTTCTGGGCAGCAGGCAATCGACCCCTTGACAACAGCAGAACAGCTGTGTAGGCAGCGCTTGGGGAGGAGGAACACGTCCTGGACCCGTGTCAGGTCTGAGTGGGTGCAACCGGATGCCGTCCCCACTGTGGCTGCACTCCAGCCTCAATTTTCTGATCTAAAGGGGCCAGGCAGAGCCAGCTGAGCTGTGGCGAACAGTGTAGGGTGATGCCTGGCACGTGGGGGTCAGTGAGTCCCCTCTGATGGAGTCTGGTGTCGCCTGAGTCTTGCATCTGGAAGTCCCGGACCAGAAGAGTAGTGACCTGTCGATTCTCTGAAGCCCACCCCCCAGCTCCTGCTTCTTTTCTCTGAAGGCTGGAGAGCCAGGCTCAGCCGATGGGACGCTTTTGAAGATGGTGTTTCTGAGGGATGCGAAGCAGCAGGTGCTACCTACCCCTTCTTTTTCTTCCCTCAGATTCGCCTTCATCTTCACTACAGAGAGAACATGGCTCCTGAGCAAAGGGAAGCGGGGTCTCAGGTAAGCGCACTGCCATTTGACTTCTTAGTGGAAGGAGGGGTTTGGTTTGGCTTTTCTTTTTTCTATCCTGACGCAAGTTCTCCACATAGTTCAGCCTTCACTAGGATTTGGAGCCCGTGTCCTACTTGGAGGAGTTGATCCTACCTCTGTGACTGGTGGATTCTGTAGCGAGTGCACCCCGTGTTCACAATTCTAGTCTTCTGTATTTCTTGATAGCCGCGCTATGGTTACCTGATCCCAGGATGGTGTATGCCTAAAAATTCCACAAGTAACATATCAGGTGCCCTGGGACAGAATAAACATACATACTTGAGAAAATTCCTTTCTGCCTCCCATGCTCATCCGCGCAAATTCTTTGCCCTTACCAGGCTTGATTATTTTCTTTTCCTGCCAGTCCGTATGTTGCTCCCCCAGGCTTCTCCAGCCCATGGTGGTTTGGTTGTCATGTGTATGTATGCATGATATGGTATGCATGTATGCATATTCTCATGTGTTTGAACATATCTCTGTGTGAGAATGTGCATGTATACATGGGTACATGCATGTAAAAGCCCAAGGCTACATCGGGTGACTTCCCTCATGGTCAGATCTTTTGAATCTGGGTATCTAACTTGAACTCAGGGCTCATCAAGTTAGCTTTCCCTCACAGATGTCAGTGACATTCGAGGATGTGGCCGTGCTCTTTACTCGGGATGAGTGGAAGAAGCTGGACCACTCTCAGAGAAGCCTGTACCGGGAGGTGATGCTGGAGAACTACAGCAACCTGGCCTCCCTGGGTAAGGGCGTTCCCTGTGGGCGTAGATTCAGAATGAGACCTAGCACCGCCTTCCCTGAATGAAAGCTGTGGCCGTTGTGAAATCATAGCAGAGTTTTGCCTTAAGGTCATACAAGTGGGTCCTTATATCTAAGTATTGGCACGTTCTTCCCACAGCAGGCTTGGAGCTGCCCATGTTCAGCAGAGGAGATGGCAGCGAGAACATCCCTTCCCTTGGTTCCTCACAGTCCAGGCATCTTCCCCAGCATCGTCATTCTGTGCCTGTGTGGTTCATCTCTAAGCAGAGAGCTTTGTTCTGTCTCTGGAACCTCTCTTTCCCATTTGTAGCCTTTCCTACAAGTCTGCATACTTTTTCTGCAAAGGGCTGTACGGGGTGAACATTTTAGGCTCACTTGATTTCTACAACATAAGAGATTTTCTCAGTCTTCTATGGTTGCCTGGCTTTTAGTTAATGAGTTAATTTTATCTACAAGCAGGATTCCCGTTTACCAAACCAAAGGTGATCTCCCTGCTGCAGCAAGGAGAGGATCCCTGGAAGGTGGAAAAAGAAGGACCTGGAAGCTCCTCTCTGGGTGAGTGTGTGCAGACCCCAGTGTGGTGAAGAAGGAGAGGGTGCAGCGTGGAGTGTGGGCTGGGAAGTGTCTTCAGGTCCTCCATGCACAAGAAGTGATGGGGGCTGGGATGGAGCTGAGCTCAATGGTAAGAACACCTGCCTGGCACAAATAAAGCCCTGGGCTTAATTCTTAGCACAAAAACCCCAACCCAGAAAAAAACAAACGAAAAACAACCCAATAAATTAACAATGAATTAAACAAGAGTGAAGGAGGGGAAACTGGAGCTGAAATCTGCCCCAGCTCACTTTTATTCTTCCCTGGGATCTTTTCTCTTGTTAGTTGTTTCTGAGGAGGGTTGCATCTTCAGAGATCATTTAAGAAATGTGATGTATTTAAGGGATGGTAAAGAACTCACTCAGGCTGAAACTCAAAGCCTGTAAAGGAGAAGGAAATGAGATGGGAAGGCTACACAAGGGTCCCCAGCCAAGTGCCTTGATGCAGTTCTGGGAGCTGCATTCTGCATGTGAACAACTGGAAGTACTTATCGTAAACAGCAGTCGTATAATCTTTGATAGTGTCGGGAACGCCGGTTCTAATCAGAAACAATTCAGAGGTCTTTGGTAGAACAGCTAAAAACAAACAAACAAAAAAATGTATGTCCTTGTTCTGGCATTCATCCACACCTGTGATAGAGACAGTCCAGAGAGTGCCAAGGAGTGAGGCACGTTTCAGAGCACTGTCGAGGTGTGTTACCACTAGGTTGATAGAAAACTGTGTTCTTACAAGTGTGTGTGTGTGCTCGAGTGGGGGCTCTGCACCGTGAGCAGGGTTAGGGTTAGGGGCTGTGTGTTCTTTTGGAATGAATTTGGGGAAGGACCTTCACTTGCATATAATGTTTTAAGTTTTTGCAAAGAGCTGCTATGTTCAGGAAGCCCTGGGACACGCACTGCGGAGGACGGACTGAAAGTGAGACACAGCCAGGAGCCCGGGGAGCTCCTGCAGGAATACAACCAGGGAGCCCGGGGAGCTCCTGCAGGAATACAACCAGGGAGCCCGGGGAGCTCCTGCAGGAATACAACCAGGGAGCCCGGGGAGCTCCTGCAGGAATACAACCAGGGAGCCCGGGGAGCTCCTGCAGGAATACAACCAGGGAGCCCGGGGAGCTCCTGCAGGAATGAGGGAGAAAGCTAGCGGGGTCTAGATGAAGGCCTCTGCTTCAGGCGTCGGGAGACCCAGTCTGTTGAGTTTGGGGTGGCGGTGGTTTTCATTTTAGATGTAAGTGAAGTACTTAGATATAGATCTCTGGTAGGGAATTCTGTAATGTTAGAACTCACAAGCAAAGTCAGAGCCCTTGAAGCCTTGAGCTGCTCAGGCGGGAGTAGGATCCTGGGAAACTGTTTTCACAAGGTGGTTAAGAGAAAAGACCTTGTGAGCCTGCCCTGAAGTGACCTGAAAGGGGAGGGGGGCAGGGGAGGTGATTGCTGTGGTGATAGAGGCTTGGGCAAACTCCCTCACTGGTGAGCCAAGACTCACATCATGGGCTTTAAATGCTGAACAAGCTCTGTGCTAGGTGCCGCCAAGTGGCAGTAGGTGGGATAAAGCTGGACCCTGCTCTCATGAAGCTGGGCGCAGTGAGGAGAATAAAGAACCAAGCACCCGTGGGCAGCCCTGTGGAAAAGCCCAGTGAGTACTGGAGCATGGCACAGAGCGCCCTGAGAGTTCAGGGCCACTGCTGTGTGTAGGGTGTGTGGGGCTGGGTCAGGGAGCCTAAGAGCAAGGAAGGAAGAGGAATTGGGGCAGTTCTTAGCCCTTGAGTCAGTCAGTAGGCCTGGGCCTAGAGAAGACCACATGGCAGACCACCCTGTTCTCTCACAGCCTTGTATTATACAAGAACATCTCTTCCTAGTCCAAAGTGACCACTTCTGGGATGGCAGCCACAATTGTCCTTTACATCCTCACTTGTGCAGAAACTGCCAGAGGCCACCCCAAAGTAAGTAGATGGGATGCCTAAGGGGAATTAGCCTGAGCAGAAGTAGGCCTGTGGTTCAGAGCTGTCTTGGGAGAGGCTGAGATGCCTGATGAAGTGGTCACCTGCCGTCTTCAGCTCTGGGAAGAGCTGAGTGGATGACTGAGGAGTGGACGCTGGAGCTGCTTTCTGCTCTATTCTGAGGAGGCTTTGACTGTAGCCCAGGCTGCCATTGAACTCTAGATTTCTCCTACTTCAGTCCCCTGAGCACTGGGATTATAAGTATGCTGCTCTGTTCCTCTTGAGGATTGGCCATCCTTTTTTCTCTCAAAAGTGGACTTCAGGTAGGAGGCTTAGGGATGCTTCTGTGTCCATGATGTGCCTGGCAAACCACCATGTACCTGACTCCTCCTCAGCAGGAGCTTACATCCCACAAGGGCAGTTGAGGACCAGCAAATCTGTATCTGAGGTCATGGTGTCAGACAGAACCCACTTCTGAACTTACAAGTTATTTTTCCCTTCAAAACTAATCACAAATAAGAAAACAACAAAACAGGACTCAGTTCTTCAGAGCAGTGACTGCCCTTGCAGAAAATCTGAGTTCAGTTCCCAGAACCCACATGGTTCATAACCATAACTGTAGTTCCAGGGCTTCTGATGCCCTCCTCTGACCTCTGTGTGCTCCAGCAACACATGCAGTACACATGCAGGCCAAACATCCTTACCTATAAAAATGAATAATGAATTTTTTTAAAAATCAGCCACAACAAAATGTACAAATAAAACAGCTTTTGTTGTCCCTGGATTTGTAAGTTTTAAACTGAGAGGTGAGAGGCCATGGCTCAGGGTTTCTGTGTCT
The DNA here is from genome assembly GCF_903992535.2 of Arvicola amphibius. Taxonomy (NCBI): domain Eukaryota; kingdom Metazoa; phylum Chordata; class Mammalia; order Rodentia; family Cricetidae; genus Arvicola; species Arvicola amphibius. The sequence continues at coordinate 69,749,819 of NC_052050.1, read as the reverse complement.
TACTTGGGTCTCTTGCTTAAGAATTGACCCAAAGCCTAAGCAATAAGGTGGTGCTTTTCCTGCATAGCTATACTAAGAATCATGGGTGCATTGCACAGGTTTGGTTCACATCCAAATGCACAAATAGTCTGGAATTTTGACGTTTTTAAACTCCAGAAATGTTTTAGTAATCGTATCCCTGTGAGAGATCACTTCCACTGCCTTGTCATTTCCTTTGTTGTCTGTAATGTCAGCTGCCATCAAGAGTGTGCTGAACTCTGAGTGGAAGTCAGCTGGCTGCTGTCCTATCACTGAAGTCTCTGGGGTTGTGTCTGTTCAGAGGAAGGGTAGCTTTTCCTGATTTTACACAAGGTTGCAGCAGTCCTAAATCTCAAACTAGTGACTTTCACCCCGCATAGCACTGTAGTGGTGAGCTGCGGGCAGGCCTGCTTTTCGTCCCTCCTGGCTCCCGGCCGCCTGGCTAGCTTATGCCCCAAAATAACAACACACAAACTGTATTCATTTAAACACTGCCTGGCCCATTAGTTCCAGCCTCTTACTCACATCTTGACTAACCCATATCTAATAATCTGTGTAGCACCACGAAGCGGTATCTTACCGGGAAGGATTCAACATGTCTGATCTGGTGGCTGGCTCCATCGCGACTGTCTCACTGAGGAGAAGCATGGCCATTTACTAACTTCCCTTCCCAGCATTCTGTTCTATCTACTCCACCCACCTAAGGGCTGGCCAATCAAATGGGCCAAGGCAGTTTCTTTATTAACCAATGAAATCAACACAAACAGAAGACCCTCCCACATAGCACAAGCCAGAGTCCTCAACACCATCTTCACTCTTATCTCCTGTTCTGCCTCAAGGCTTTTGTGCCTGACCTTTTCTGTCTGTGCCTCCTTTTTTTCTCGGTGGTCAAGTGCTCTTGTGATGGCTTCCTTGGCTTTCCCAGGTTTCTGCCCAGTTGTCCCTTTGTGGAACAGGCTCCACTCGTTCATATCAGGGCTCCGTCGTCCATGTTCTTCATCTCAGCGTGCCTGTTTTCCTTCCACACACTCCCTGCACGTGCTTAGGCTCTGTCTCTTCCTCGACGTCTATGTGGAGGCAGCTTGTTTCATTCATGTCCATTTCTAGTGCTGGCCAGAGTAGGCTTCTAGTTACATAGAAAACACAGGAACGAGTCACTCTGTGTGAATAAAATGAAACAGCCCTCCCTAAATACTGAAAGACAAATGAAGCAAGTGACTAATTATGTTTGATGTTCGTGGCTTAGAACATAGAGAATTTCCAAAATTGTCTTTACATCAGAGCAGTTTGGGTTATTTGTGGTTTATATGTGAAGTACAAGACTTCGTGCAAACAATAGTGTTTGGGGAGGTCATATGAGTAATTTTGACACATTTATGGATGGAATGATTGATGGCTGAGAATTGCTTTAGCCTTCGTTTAGTGAAAGAGACATAAGGGTTCATAGTGATATGCTAGGGACACCACATTAAATAAAACTCAGTAATTTAAAGCAATTAGAATTCATTATCTCAATTATGGAGGTTGAAAGGCCATGTTTGGCATGGCCCTGCTTCCTCTGAGACAGGGTAGAGACCTGTGTTTTCTCAGTTTGTAGTGATGGCCACAGTTCTGAGTAGATTGTAAAGAACAGTTAGCAAGTCCATAATCTAAGACTGAATTGAGAGCTAAGACCTTGGCACTTGGGAATTGAAATGGGTACAATAGAATTGATGTAGGCCCTTGTAGCTTTGATTGCTTCCATTATAAGCAAAATTCCTAATCTCCTGTTCTTATTCTCCTTGGAACCAGGCTTTACACATATTTTCCATTTCTTCTTGTTTTTTCACTTTTCCATATTTCCCGAGTCCTACAGTTCTCTCTTGTGTACAATGCTCATAATAGAATGGTTCTTAAATTCCGTGCTACCTCTATTGGCTGCAGTCAGTAGTTTTAGTACTTGGGGATATGTGTGTATTCCTGCTCATTCTGTATATCTGTACATGGGTGTCAGAAGTGAGCCTCAGATACTTCCTTCATTCGCTCCCCATCTTCTTTTGAGATAATTTCTCACTGAACTTGGAACTTACCAATGTGGCTAGAGTAGCTGACCAGCAAGCCCAGGGATCCTCCTGTTTCAATAACTCCAGCACTGGAATTACAAATCCACTGTACTCATCTTTTTTTTTTTTTTTTGATTTCTGGGGGATTGACTAAGGTCTTCATGCTTGTATAACAAACCTTTTCCAGCTGTCTTAGTTAAGGTTACTGTTGCTGTGATGAAACACCGTGGCCAAAGCAATTTGGGGTGGAAAAGGTTTATTTGGCTTACACTTCTACATCACAGTTCATATCAAAGGAAGTCAGGACAGGAAGTCAAGCAGGGTAAGAACCTGGAGGTGGGAGCTGATGCAGAGTCCACAGAGGAGTGCTACTTACTGGATTGCTCCTCATGGCTAGCTTAGCCTGCTTTCTTATAGAACCAGGGTGACTAGCAGGGATGGACCCTCCCCCATTAACCACTAATTAAGAAAATATCCTACAGGCTTTCCTACAGCCCATTCTTGTAGTGTGAAGCGGCGGGGCTGCGTCCCGCCACCCGCCGCTGGCTAGCTTTACACCCGAAATAATTACACGGAAACTGTATTCTTTTAAAACACTGCCTGGCCCATTATCTGTAGCCTCTTATAGGCTAATTCTCACATCTTCCTTTAACCCATATTTAGTAATCTGGGTAGCACCATGAGGTGTGCCTTACCAGGAGAGATCTTAACCTGTGTCCATCTCGGAGAGGAGCAGCATGGAGACTCCTATGGCGACTGCCTGAAGCGTCTCCCCCACTCTACTTCCTTGTTCCCACAATTCTGTTCTGTCTACTCCACCTACCTAATTTTCTGTTCTCTTAAAGGGCCAAGGCAGTTTTCTTTATTAATTAACCAGTGAAAGAAACATAGACAGATAACTCTCCTCCATCACATTCTTATGTAAGCATTTTTTTATTTTCTTAATTGAGATTCCATCTGATGACTTTAGCTTATGTCAAGTTGCAATAACTATCAACACAACAACCAAACCCCAAACCCAGTCTTCAGGATATTCTCCACAACTGATTTCCTACTCCTCTCTGGCTCCCGGAACATATGTTCAAAGAATCTGGTGATTTCTTTCAGTTCTTTGATTTTCAATAGAATCTGTATGCCGATGACTCCTACATGCTTAGCTTCAGCTCTGACCTTTCCCCAGATTGCTAAAATAACAGACAGCTATTTCAGTGCCTCCTTGCATTTTCTTCTGAAGCCCCATAGCTATCACAGACATGCCTGAAACAGACTCCCTAGGACTTGGCATTTCCCCCTCCCTCTTGGTAATTGGTGCCATAATTCATTTTCAGTCTGGAGCTAGACATGATCTTAATTGTCCTCTTTCCTTCTTAGTATTCTGCTAGTCCATTCATCTCAGTCCCAGCCACTTCATCCCTACAGATGTAGACAAAAGTTTCTTTCACTATGGGAACGAACCTGGACCTCATCTATGAATCATTGGCATTCTAGCAGATCTTTAGGAACCTGTAGCACAGGAAGATGTGGCTTTAGGCAGGATTACCTGTTTGCAGTGTGGTGACTGAGTTGTCAGAGGGCAAGATTCAAAGATAGGAAACTAGTTGGAAGACCATAGTAGAGGCAGTAATGCATAGGAAACAAAATGCCATCTCGGTGCCTGTCTTAGTCCCTGCTCTATTGCTGTGAAGAGACACCATACCATGGCAGCTGTCATAAAGGAAAACATTTAGTTAGGGCTGGTTTACAGTTTCAGAGGCTTAGGCTATTATTGTCACGGCAGGGAGCATGGCAGCACACAGTTAGACTTGGTGGTAGAACAGTAGCTGAGAGTTCTATGTCTTGATCCATAGGCAACAAGAAGAGAGTCAAATGCATGCATACATGCAGACAGACTGAGCCTAGCATGGGCTTTTGAAACCTCAAAGCCCACTCCTAATGACACACTTCCTCCAAAAGACCACACCTCCTAATCCTCTCAAACAGTCCCACTCCCTGGTGACTAAACATTCAAATATATGAGCCTATGGGGGGCATTCTTACTCACACCACCCTGCTTTATCAATGGGGAAGATACACTACAGTGCTGTACCGCTGTGCTTGGAACTCTAGTAAACGTGAGGGCTCAGGACTACAGCCTTTCTTCACAAGAAGGCCTGAGGCAGTGTGTTAGGTTAGTAGTTTCCATTGCTCTGAAAACTACTAGAGAGAAACCATTTTCATTTAAAAGGGGAAAGAATTATTTTGTCTCACAACTTTAGAGATTTTAATCCATGACTTCTGAGCCTGTGGTGAGGCAGAGCATCATGTGGGTGATACATGAACATGGCAGTCCAGAAGTGGGGGAGACTAGGGACAAGATATACAAAATAATCCCCTATAACCTATTCCTCCAACAAGGCCCCACTTCCTGTCTTCTACCACCTTTCTGTAATCCCATTGGGTTAGGAATCCACTGATAATCCAGTTACTACCCTAAGCCAGTCAACTAGTAGTGAGGCTTTTAATACATGAGCCTTTAGTTGACACTTCAGACTCAAACCATAACACCTCTCTTGCTTGATGCATGGATGAGGCTCCCTTTTCAACTTAACAGTTCTTGACCTTGTGGCTTCTCTGTAGAATTAATTTAATGTCTTTTTTGTAAACTGGTTCAGAAATCTCAATCATCTGTGTTCTGTTTGGGAAGGCAGGTGCTATGAGGGCTTATGACAAATATATATGAAATTAATGTTTAATCAAGACTGTTTGACATTCTTCAAATTGTGTAGGTATAAGTAAAAAGATTTACTAAACAAGCCAGATGTGGTAGCACATGCCTATAATCTCAGCACATGGAAGGCAGAGGCAAAAGGATTCCTACAAGTGTGAAGCTAGCCTAATTTACCAACATGGGCTGTATAGTGAGACTCCATCTCAAAACAAAACAGATACACATGCACTGTCAAGAGGGTTGTGAGAGACAGAACATGCTGATCTGGTTGTTTTTTGTAGAGAGATACAGAAGTGGTCATATAATGTCAGCACTCAAGAGACTAAAGCAAGGAGCCATGAGTTCAAGGATACCAGGGCTACAGATTGAGATTATGCCTCAGGGATCTGGCTGGAGAAATAAACTGGATATTCTGAGTCAAGAAAGGATTCTCACAATAAACTTTTGAACAGAATCTGAAAGATATTGTTGGCAGGAAACAAAAGAGGGCACATTTAGCAGAGAACAATGTAGGTGACTATCATTTGCTCTCAAATTCTGGACAATGCATTTTCCAGCTCTTTGTCCCATTTAATCACCCTCTTGAAGTGTGTTTGCTTTATTCTTTTTGTTCCCATCAGTTGTTTCTCTACTAACTCTTCTATTCCACCCTCAATATTATTAACCACATGCCAAGACCACTTAAATAACTTAGTACCTATTCAGTCTACATATCTTGTCTCAGTAGTCAATTTTTATATCACAAGAAACATCTTTGATTTCTTTTTTCCCTTTCTAGGATTGAAGCACAGTCATAGAACCACCAAGTCAACTCAAACACAAGACTCTTCATTTCAGGAACTGATTCTGAAAACATCTAAAAGAAATGAAACTTTGAACTTGAAGTCAGAAAATCTTTTCATGTATGAAGGGAAATTAGAGGAAAAGCAGGATAAGAATGCTTTGACTATAGAAAGAAGCCGAAAAAACAATGAATTTAGTCCAAAGTCACATAGAGAAAAAAAGTCACCAGAATGTGAAAAACAAGACACTTTCAAGCAGATAGCATCACGTTTATCTAATCACCCAACAATCACACCAGATAAACGCTATAAATGTAGTATGTGTGAGAAAACTTTCATCAACACCTCATCTCTTCGTAAACATGAGAAAAACCACAGTGGAGAGAAATTATTTAAATGTAAAGAATGCTCAAAAGCCTTTAGCCAAAGTTCAGCCCTTATCCAACATCAAATAACTCATACTGGAGAGAAGCCTTATGTATGTAAAGAATGTGGCAAAGCCTTCACTCTCAGTACATCCCTTTATAAACACCTAAGAACCCACACTGTAGAGAAATCCTACAGATGTAAGGAATGTGGTAAATCCTTTGGCCGAAGGTCAGGTCTTTTTATACACCAGAAAGTCCATGCTGGAGATAACCCTTTTAAATATAACCCAGGTAGGAAGTCATCTAGTTGTAGCACATCCCTTCCTGGTCAAAGAATCCATTCCAGAAAGAAGACCTACTTGTGTAACGAGTGTGGCAACACCTTCAAGTCTAGCTCCTCCCTTCGCTATCATCAGAGAATCCACACCGGAGAGAAACCTTTCAAATGTAGCGAATGTGGCAGAGCCTTCAGTCAGAGCGCATCCCTTATTCAACATGAAAGAATTCACACTGGAGAAAGGCCCTACAGGTGTAATGAATGCGGAAAAGGCTTCACTTCTATCTCAAGACTCAACAGACACCGGATAATTCACACTGGGGAGAAGTTTTATAATTGTAACGAATGTGGCAAAGCCCTAAGTTCCCATTCAACTCTTATTATTCATGAGAGAATTCACACCGGAGAGAAACCATGTAAATGTAAAGTCTGTGGGAAAGCCTTCAGACAGAGTTCAGCTCTGATCCAGCATCAGAGAATGCACACTGGAGAGAGACCTTATAAATGTAGTGAGTGTGGGAAGACGTTCAGGTGTAATTCATCCCTCAGTAACCATCAGCGAATTCACACTGGGGAGAAACCGTACCGATGCCAGGAATGTGGGATGTCATTTGGCCAAAGTTCAGCTCTTATTCAGCACCGAAGGATTCATACAGGAGAGAAACCCTTTAAATGTAACACATGTGGGAAAACCTTTCGGCAGAGCTCTTCACGTATTGCACATCAGCGAATCCATACAGGAGAGAAACCCTATGAATGTAACACATGTGGGAAACTTTTCAACCATAGGTCATCCCTTACCAATCATTATAAAATTCATATGGATGAGGACTCTTAAAGTAAATTTGCATGTGTAAAAAGCCTTAAACCAAAGCTCTTCAGAGAATATGTGCTTGAGAGATGTAATAAAAATAATGAATATGGGAGAAAATCTACAATCAACTAAATGCCATGGATAAATTTTGTGTAACAGGAGGAAAGTATTCATACCTGTTCAACACTTTAAAAAAATTGAGAGCCATGCATAGTGGTTCATACACATGGTTGTAGCTACTGAGGACCCTTAAGCATGAGGATTGCTTGAGTCTATGAGTCTGAAGCAGCCTGAGGAAACCTAGGAAGACCCCATCTCAAAAAAAAAAAAAATGAGTAATCTGTGATGAAGGATTAACAACTGAAGACCCTGACTTCAGGCATTTGTAAAATGGTGCTTTTCTCTCTGCAGCAGTGTGTGCTGGATGTAATTATAATCACAGGCATCTAGTGAGCAGAAGGGGTGTGCTGCACTTCTTATTAGCAAAACACTAAACCCTACACTGGTGATATTTTTATAACATTTTAATAATATCCAAGTGATCAAAGAAATTACACATTTTTTAAAAGGGGCCAAAATAAAAGATTAAAATGGGCTATAATCTACCTCTTAGTCTCTGAAGTTTATCATTTTGTATATCTGAATTCAAATGTTGTGTGTGAATTTTATTAAAAGTGGAAAATTACAAAGCTGGTCTCTTGGTCTTACTGTGATTTGGAGCTATTCTACCCAGTTATTCTTTTCCTAGAGTGTTTTTGTTGCCGCTGTTTTGATTGCTTTAAAGTCATTTGTAGCTATGATCTGTTGTCCTGTGTGCTGTTATCTAGGTGTACTAAATATGAAAATGGGCAGTTAGAGGGAGCTGAAGAAATGGCTCAGTGGTTAAAAGGATGTTTTTCAGTTTCAAAGGACAGAGGTTCGGTTCCCAGTACTCATGTCAAGTGGCTCACAAGTACTGTCTGTCTAGCTCTAGGGAGGTCTGATGTCTCCAGTCTTCACATGTGCATATTCACACTTAAACATGTAATTTTAAAATCTTTTCAAGATAAAAAGTGGCAAATAAAATTCAAAGTTACTTTTTTTTGTCATACAAAACCATATCAGAGGACATTTGGCAGATGTAATACCTGTAAGAAATACTGAAGACTGCTGTTATTTAGAGATGATTGCCTTTCAATTCTGGAATCAAGAAATGGGACTTTTCAAAAGATTACTAAACCATGTGAGTTAGCCCCTCTTCAATGGAATTAGTGTTCTGATGAAATACTGAACTCTAGCTGTTTTTCAGCTATCTTTCAGACACAACAAGATGATGCCTCTGAAAGATATGATCGTTTTCACCAGGCAGCAAAGTATCAGCCCTTAAAAGTTGCATTCATATGATGGTTCATCTTTTTTAATTTCACTGGGTTTAAAACCACCTAGAGGGCACACACCTCTGGTCATGACTGAGGGTATTTCCAGAGGTTTGGCTGTGTGGCAAAGAATCACCCTAAATGTGAGTGGGATCGTCCCATGGACTAGAGTTTGGACTGGAAAAGGAATAGCAAGCTGATCACAAGGATTTTTCAGTTTCCAGATCCAATAAGAGCAAGAAACCTTACACTCATACAACCACAGTCTGCTACCGCTATGCCTTCCTTGCCTAGTGTGATCTATGCCTGTATTACATATAACTATAGTGACTAATAATTATTTATAATTGGGGGTGGTGAGACATGGTTTTTCTGTGTAGTCCTAGCTGTCTGGAACTTTATACACCAGGCTGACCTCAAGCTCAGAAATCTGCTTGCCTCTGCCTCCTGAGTGCTGGTGTTGAAGGTGCGTGCTGCCACTACCAAACCTATATAACTTAAAGTTAAAAAATTCCTCATTTTCAGTAGCCACAGATCCTCCATTGAGAAAAGTTGTGTTGCATATTGCTGGTTCCAACCCAGAAATTCTATGGTGTGAAGAGTCTCTGCAAAATACTCTGTAAGGACATCAGGAGACAACCCCTTGGATCAGGCAGCACATTACAGTGCTGGGAATGAACAGCACCTGGAAATAAAATTTGGAATCAACTGAGATGATCCACATCTCTTCCTGCTGATGGCTAGGTTTGGAAAGAACTAAGAACCACATAAAGGCTAAGGATTAGGGAGGGTTTACAACTTCCTGGGTAAGTTGAGGTCTGCTATTTTATAACATTTAATGTTGCTTTAACAGAAAATCTCTGACTAAGTAGTTCAGAATGAGTTGCGTTTTTGCAGTAGTGTCATCTGAAAAGTATATCTGGGGAAGGCCTTGCTCTAACATAACATGGCCAAAGAAAAGACTGGTGCCAAATCCATCCTCCCAATACTTGCTCCACAATAATAATAATAATAATAATAATAATAATAATAATAATAATAGTAATCCATTCAGCTAAATGCCCTACCTCTCAATGTTGTTAAATTGGGGGTTTTTGTACCCAACACATGAACTCAGTGATATTGGTGGGGTGTTCAAACAATAGCATCTCATATCTTTTTGTTAGACCAGCCTAACTCCATCTTAAAAGCCATTTTGTTAGGTCAAAATAAGTTCATTTCTGTTTGCTGCAAAATTCCAAGTTGACCTTGCTTTAGCCTGTTTGTGGATTTTGACATGCTTACCACTGTGGAGTTAGACTCGCACCATGGATGTACTCTACCCTGCTAAGATGATCTGCCAAATAACCTAATCTGCTGTCTGCTTCTGTAAACATTTGTTTGTCAAATCCTTACTTCACCAAACCCCTTTGAAAAAAAAAAACCCACTTTGCACTTTTCCCTTAAAAAAAAAGAGGCCCAGAAAGTTAACCCATGCTGCTCTCTCAAACCCTGATTTTGAGAGTCAGTTCTATGTATAGTAAATAAACCATGTTTAATTGGCTGTAATTTGGGATGGTATTTGTTCTCAGTGGGATCAGCACTTTCCTTGTGGCTCTTATTCTCAGTGACCAGTGGGGCTGGGTGGCTCATCAGGACCTGAGTTTGATTCCCAGCACCCACATGGGTTGTCTCACAACTGCCTGTGTCTCCTATAGTGACCCTCCAGTGACTGATTAATGAATTTGAGATACAACAGAACCAGGGAACTTCAGAGATCTTTTCTGGTCTTCTCTGAAGCTTTTATTCCAAGATATCTCAGTGCTCAAAGCAAGGACAGAGACGCAATGATAAACATCCAGAGTAGTGCTCATTCCTGTGACTAGATGTGCTCAAAGGGCAGGAAGTCTCACAGCCCAAAGGAGGGTGCTGTTTGCAAAATGTCCTTGAATGCTCTAAGCTGGGGGAGGTGGAGGCATTCCTCCCAGAGGAAAAAACAAAGGTCCAAAGGAGCAGAGAAGCAGAAGAATGTAGGAAAGTTTCTATGATCTGCAGAGATTTGCCATCTTCTGGCCTCTGCAGGCAGCTACACACATGCACACATACTCATAAATAAGAAGAATAAAATCTTAGTACTTGGAGGAACATTTGCCATTGAAAGACCCCCGAAGAGGACCTTCCCTCAGGAGGAGACCCCGGGACCCAAGGATCAAGCCGAGACCACGGATGCAAACAGCAAGAGGTTTATTAGGAGTACACAGGTACCTGCGGGCGGTAAAGTCTTTCGGAGGACTTGCGGGCCGCTAGGCAAGGTGACCCCCCTTTTTATAGGGTAGGAGAAGCAAAAGCGCGTGTACAGAAGCAGATGCCTGGTTACAGGGTTGTCATTGGTGGATTCAAATAGGGTGGTGGGGGGGCTGGAGAGATGGCTCAGAGGTTAAGAGCATTGCCTGCTCTTCCAAAGGTCCTGAGTTCGATTCCCAGCAACCACATGGTGGCTCACAACCATCTCTAATGGGGTCTGGTACCCTCTTCTGGCGTGCAGGCATACACACAGACAGAATATTGTATACAAAATAAATAAATAAATAAATAAATATTTAAAAAAAAACAAATAGGGTGGTGGGTTCACCTTGGAGACATGCGGGGAACTCAGGGGGGAAGCAAAAGCGGGCGAACAGAAGCAGATGCCTGGTTACAGGGTTGTCATTGGTGGATTCAAATAGGGTGGTGGGTTCACCTTGGAGACATGCAGGGGACTCAGATAATAGCTAACTTGGCCCTATCTAGGGTGTAGAACGGGTCCCAGGGACTTTCTATTCCCCGTTTGGGGCCAGATGGCTGACCACAGATATCTGTTTGGCGCCTAAGGGCCCTAACCTTTCACCTGCCCTGTTTGTGCAAGCCCTGCGAAATGGCATTACTGCTGCTAGCTTAATGTCTTTGGGTAGAGGTTTCAGGGGTCTTTCACCATCACTGAACAACTCTTACATGCAGACAATAGATTTTGTTTTGTATTTTTTCCCAAGACAATTGTTTTCATTAATTCTTTGGGAATTTCATACAGTGCACTCTGACCACACTCAATTCCCATTCCTCCTAGATCCTTTCTTCCCCCTTCCCCCTACTCCCCCAAAGGGGAAAAAAAAGAAAAAACTGCACCAAGTTCAATTTGTATTCCTCATATACTCACTGGAGCATGGTCAGACTCCCAATGGCCAGCCTCCCAAAGAAAACCAAGTCTTTCCCAACCCCTCCTGCCCCACCCCCAGCCAGAAGCCATCATCTGTGAAGAGCTACACCTCAGCATCCCCACCGCAATTTCTAAGGACTCTTCAATAGTTTCCTGTCTGAACTGTTTCTCTTTTGGGGGGCGGGGGATGTCACAAGCCCTCAAATTCTCATTCTGTTAGGAGTCTGCAGTCATCAATACCACTGCAAAAGAAGCTTCCTTTCCATAGCAACTGCCAGCAGCACGGATCATGGACTTCCATATGGTCTCCTGCAGTAGCCCTGATCACGGACATGGACATGGCTTCTGGTGGCAGCACGGACTGTGGACATCAGTATGGTCTCCTGCGGCAGCCCTGATCTGGACACCAATATGACCTCCTGTGGCAACAAGAACCAAGGAGGTCTTTCGAGGAGTCTTAATCTAGAGAATGAACATTCTTCATCCTGGATACTTTGTTGCTTAGAGTCAGGGTGATTGTGTCATTGGGCATCATGTTTGGGGACAGTACCTGCTCGAGCTCCAGGCTGCTGTAAACCACCCTGCCCTCGATGCAGGCCACCCTGCCAGTATCCTGGACATGACCATCGTGTTTGCAGCCTGGGGGCAGCAACGCAGCCCTTTGCTCTCTCGCCCCCGCCCCCTCTCCACCGCCAAGAGCCAGCCTTGTTAGTGGCAGCAGCAGTGGCCTCCGAGCATAGCAGCGGTACCAGCCTAGTGGGTCCCGGAGGCGACAGGAGCCTCCCGGTGGCCTGAAGGGCTCTCAGGAGCACTATTCTATTCTGTTCTGATAGCTTTTTTTCGAGTTCTATGAAACACTTTTTAAAAGCGCCTTCCCCTAAGATCTACATTTTTTTTAAGTTGTTCCAGAGATACTGTGAGCTCTGAAGGCTCATCCTCCACTGCTGGGTCTCCCCTTGAAACCTCTGTGGGTCTTGGGCCTCTCAGGTGCGGGTGACCGCCATGTTGAATTTAATCACCTCTAGACAACAGATTTTGAATCCCGCCTTTTTCACTTTACAGCTTTGATTGAACATTGCTGATTCGCCATTTCTTTTTTTGTCAAAGAGGCAGCTCATACTAGAGACTCTTCTGCCTAAACAAAACAGACACTTGGCAATCTCTGTCTCACCATCTTGTGCTCATTTCTGGGGCAGCAAGGGGTGGTGGGTCACAATGAACTGGCTTCTCTATGCAGAACCCTTTCACAAGGCTTTCTCTTGAAAAACAAAGTGTTGAAAAGACTCTGGCCAGCTTGAGCTTGGCAGGCATGGCTCTGGCAGGCCTTGCCCTTCTCACCTTCCCTCTGCCTTGCTAAAAACCGTTAGATTACATCCCTAAAGCTTGCTTCCAAGATCTGTTCCCTTATTTGGCCACTTCCTCCTCCTGAGGCTTACTATCAAGGTCCAGTTATCAAAGTATTGAAGGCCAGCAAACAGAAGGCTCCTTTGGCTCACCTAATTAACATGCCCAATTAAAATTAAACACAACTCCTAACACAGAGGTTCTTCCCCTTTCCCTTTTTAAACCTCCATTTGCCTATGTGCCACGTCTGCCTCTTCTCTATCCAGAGGCAGTCCTTTGTTCCTCTGGGACATGTATCCCTGCCTCTTTCTCTCCTTCCCTTCCCATTCTCTTTCATTCCCTGCCCTCTGTCCCTCTGGGGCAAATAAATCTCCTTTGTGCTGAGACCTTGGTCTATAGGGTCCCGAGCTGAGGCTTTTCCTTTCATCTACTGCTTACAAACCTGTTACAATACGATGGGATGATGAGAACTGCAGTCCCCATTGTTGTCCTTCCAAGGAGCACTTATATTTCTCAAGAAGTCAAGCTCTTTTGATTAAAGACTCTTCAACAAGGTAAAGACGTGGTTTATACAGGAGAATCCCTGTTAAAGGGGTTGCACAAAGAATCTGTGGAGCCATCTGAAGACAACATTCACTTACAGTCATGAGCTTATTTCCCTTTGGCTGTGACTGAGTGCCCCAACCTGGGAGTCTGTGTCTGGCAGGGATGTTGTGCTAAAGCAGATGCCAAGAGGATGGCTTGTGCTAAGCTCCACTCCTCAGACTGTGAGGCGTAGTTCCACTGAGGAACTATCCCTATCTGCAAGCTAGGGATATCTGGGGTAGAACTCACGACCAAGCCATCCAGTGCTCATCCCAAGTTCCTTATCTGCCACAAGACTACAGGGGCAACTCTGCACTGTTTGCAGCATATAAAGAGTCTAAAAAAAACTGCCTTGTTCCTTGGCCCCATGACCCAGAAGCCAGTGTCCTCTCATCCCACCTATCTCTCAAATCCAGCTGTGGCAGTTGGCCTAGCCTCAGGAAATGGACTCAGCTCAACAAGACTCAGTGGAGGTGAATTATAGTCCAGGGCTTTGCTTGTCAAACCAAAGACCATCATTCAGCATCTCTTTGGGTGGTCAACATCACCTCTCCAGACACAGAGACCTGCCACCACCACCTCAGTCTCCTAAGAAAAAGTCTGGGGGGATTTGGATCTATGAAAGACAGAATCATTTTGATAAGTGTGACACACCAAATGCAAATAAATAGGTCTCAGAGGTACTCTTATACATACATACATACATACATACATACATACATACGTGTAACTTAACCTTATGCTATGTATTCATATTGCTATCCAGAAAGAGGAGAGTGAAATAAGAAGCATCAGTCACAGGGATGGGCGCTCTTGTCCATGGTGAGAACCTTCGAAACCTGAGGTATTTTGAGCCCACAGTGAAGGAAAGCCAGGGTTTGTACAGTTATACAGAGGCTGGGATTTTAAGGACTCCCCGTTTATCTGAAGACTCAAGTAGAAAAATCTTTTCAGAAATTACCAGAGTGCATCAAGAGACTTGAAACAAATTGTATTTTGAAGTTTAGGCAGTGGGGTCCAGAACCCTTTAGAGCTTAGCCCTTCCTGGAGATCAGGCATGCTGTCTCCCAGGTTTTTAATCAGATACAACTATAGATCCCCCCTTGTGGTTATTTGATGTAATTGTTGGAAAATGACAGTCTTGGTGTTATAGGAAGGAATACATGGCAAGGTAACTTCTTTTGGCAAAATGAGTGGTCCAGAGCACACTCAGCCAAAATGGCTTTTATCTCCGAGGTAGGTGTTGTTTCTGTCTCATCCCATTAGTAAGAGCTCTGAAATTCCCAATCTGATGAGATTAGCTCATTGGCTAATTGGCTATTTTCTGTTCATTTGTAGCTGGAGATGGACCCTCAGTTTTTTGTGTCTACCAGTCCTATCTCTTACACTTTGAGTCCAGCCTTCCACCCAGGTGTGCAATGCTGGGCTTGGCTTTTCAAGACCACATACCAAAGTTATGTGTCATCAAAATACTCTGCATAGACTATGGGGGTGGGAGAAAGGGAGGGAGAGGAGCAGAGACACTTGACATGCCACGGAATGGCACAAGCGACATGTTATCCCAGACCTCATCCCACTTACAGGAAGCGTCAGCCTTCATTTGTTCCTTCTGTGTGGAAGGAAAGTGTGAGAGAGGAGAGAACCATCCACACAGAGGAGAGGAAGATACATACCGACTGAACACAAACAACCTGTCCATCTCCTTCTACAAAGGCTCCAGGACAGACCTACTGTCCTCCTCAGGCCCACAGAGGATTGGAGCTCATGCCAGGAAATAGCAGCCCAAAGCATGCTTCCACTGCTTGGGCTCAGCAGAAGAAAGGAGCCTTAAAAATCCCAGTGAATGCAGGCTAAAGATGCAGCTCAGTTAGTGGAGTGCTTGCCTGACTTCACATTTGCTGGGTTCCAGCCCCAGTAGGGCATAAACTGGGGTCATGATGGTGGCCCATCTGTAACCTCAGCCTTTGAGAGACAGAGGCAGGGGGATCAGTTCAAAGCCATTTGTTACTAGTGAGTGTGAGGCTAGCCTGGATTATATGAAAACTTGTTTAACAAACTGAATCCAAAAGAAGTTAGTTTCCTTCCTAGGTGGTTTCCATAGTAACTGCCTGTGTTCAGAGGGAGGCAGCTGAAGAATGACAGTCAGTCTTCCCTACACATGTTCAGAGAATCACGGGGCCTAAAATAAACTGCCACAAACACAAATGACCACTATTACAACCTACCTAAAGAACCCAATGCCTGTTTCTCTTCTGTGGGAACAGTCTTCTGGTGTGGGGAGTCCTTCTCTACAGTATCCAGACTCTCTGTGTATTTTTCATCTTTATGTGACTTTATTTTAACCTCTATTTCTTTTATTTTTATTTTTAATTTTTGGCTTTTTGAGACAGGGTTTCTCTGAGTATCTTTGTCCTGGAGCTCACTCTGTAGACCAGGCTGTCCTTGAACTCACAGAGATCTGCCTGCCTCTGCCTACCAAGTGCTGGGATTAAAGGTGTGTGCCACCACACTTTGAATTCACAGAGATCTGTTTGCCTTTGCCTCCCCAGTGTTGGGATTAAAGGTGTGTGCCACCACACCCAACTACTCTCATTTTTAAGGACTTTAACCTTTTTCTTTACTCTCCCAAGCTTGCATATTTTTTAACACACTGTAAAACATTTAGAGGTTTTCTTTATCTTTGATCTCTCTTTACTGTATCTCTCTTTTTCTGACCACATGAGTCTTTAATTTGCTAAGCAATAAGGAGAGGATTAAAGCCATCGCTTTGACAGCTAGATCCAGCCCATTCTTTAGCTTTCTGAGATTCCAGCCTCATAGTGGAGGTACCGGCTAGAGCCATGTTTATTGCCACAACTCTATGGTGTTTCAAGGTCCCTGCCAGCAAGCAAGCTGCAGCGGTGAGTTCACAAACCACAGTCAAATGCTCTGTAGCCAGAACTCCTGCCTGAAAGAGTCAGAGTTTGCACTGGCAAGACGACCCAGAAAGCTGGCATTTTAAAACTGAGCAGCTTTTTTCCTGCTACTGCTGAAAACCAAAAAGCATGCAGTCAGCTTTTCATCAACACTATTTATGTGTTTCGTGACAGGGCTTCTTAAAAGCACTGCAAGGTTTTGTGGCTAAAGCTGAGTCAGGAAGCCTCTCTTAAATGAGATGCATTTGCCTCTAACAAGCAGAACCCACCTGAGAAAACGCTGCTATCAATAAGATGTGCTTAACTCTATTCTTTTCTGTCTAGAATTACTTCTCAAGCTCTCTCAGGATTTATGTGGATGCAGTTGTCCACATGGGCGCCATTTGTTGTCGGGGTTTATGCCCTGCCTGGTTCCCACAATCGTTAAGTCCCAAAGAAATCACACAGAGGCCTACATTATTTATAAACTGATTGGCCCATTAGCTCAGGCTTCTTATTTACTCTTATAACATATATTAGCCCATTATTCTTGTCTCTGCTAGCCACATGGCTCAGTACCTTATTCAGCGAGGCAGTCATATCTTGTTTTCTTCTATGGCTGGGTGAGGACTGCAGAACCAGCTTTCATCTTCCCAGAATTCTCCTGTTCTTGTTGCCCTTCCTCTGCTTCCTGCCTCGTTGTCCCACCTATACTTCCTGCCTGACTACTGGCCAATCAGCATTTATTTAAAATATAATACAGACCATTGTCCCACAGCAATCAGTGGTCATTTCAAACATGCTTTTAAGTTTCGAAGCATGAATCTAATTAGTCTTAATCAATAAATACCCAGAGTCAGATATTAGAGTAAAAGCTGAAAGGTCAGAGAAGCAGAGTAGCAGCCACAATCCCTTCTTACCTCTACAAAATCGAATCCTCAGACTGAATGGGGGTATACTATCTCTACAAATCCTCAGACCGAATGGGGAGCGATCCTATCTCTATCAACCCTCAGACTGAATGGGAGAGATCCTGTCTCTATGAATCCTCAGGCTAAATAGGGGATCCAGTCTCTACCAACCTTATATTCCTGTCTCCACCTTCCTAGTGCTGGGATTAAAGGTGTGAGCCTCCCATGTGCTGGAATCAAAGCCATAAGGACCCAAGTCCTGGGATCAAAAGTGTGACCCACCTCAACCCAACTCTAACTCTAGACTGGCTCAATCTCATGAATCCCAGACTAACCTTGAACTCCTGATCTTCCTGCTTCTTCCTCCAAGTGCTGGTATTAATGGTACATGCCACAATTGCCTGACCTCTGTGGTTAACTAGTGGATAGCTCCATGTTGTGATCTCCAGGCAAGCTTTACTTCTCAGAACACAAACAAAATATCACGCAACAGTTTTTATTTTTAGTTCTTGGATGATTTCACACAAGTACAGAGTACATACCCCTACCACCCTTTCTCACCTTCTCTTAACTATGTGAACTACCCCACTACACCTGACTGGTCCCTTTCTCAGATTTAAGACTAGTTTTGCTTTGTGTGTCACTAAATTTCATTAGATCCAAGTTATGGCTGAATTCTTCTATGTGCTGACATCCAGTTTGATCAGCACCATTTGCTAAAGATTACAACTTTTTTTCCAGGATGTATTTATGACTTCTTTATAAAAAAAAATCAAGTGTTCAGAGGTATGTGTATTTATATATGAATCTTCAATTGGTTCCATTGATCAACAAATCAATTTTTATGCTAATTCCATATTTTTTATTACTAGAGTCTGTAGTACAAATTGAAATCAGGGCCGGAGATACTTCCAGCAGTTCTTTTATGTTCAGGATTGTTTTAGTTATCCTGGGTTTTTATTTTTTTTCATTTGAAATACAGAATTGATCTTGCATGGTCTTTAAAGAACTGTGTTGAAATTTTGATGGGGATCACATCAAATCTGTAAATTTGCTTTGGGTAGGATGGCCATTTTTACTATTATAATCCAAGTGAGCATGGGGGGGGGTCTTCCCAACTTCTGATATCTTCTTCAATATCTTTCATCAAACAAGTAAACATTTTGTAATATATACCTTTCACTTGCTTGGTTAGAATGGCCCCAAGATATTTTGTATTGTATGAGGCTACCATGAAAGGTGTTGTTTCCAGGATTTCTTTCTCAGTCTGTTTGTCCTTTGAATGTAGGACGCTGATGATTTGGGGGGGGGGTTAATCTTGAATCCAGCCCCTTTGCTCATAGTGTTTATGAGCTGTAGGAGTTCCCGGATGGAATTTTTAGGGTGACCAATGTATACTAACTATCATCTACAAAGGATGACTCTTTGACTTCTTTCTTTCCGGGTAATGTCCACTTGATCTCTGCTCCAGCCAAAACTTTCAGTACTATATTAAATAGATATGTAGAGTGTGGCTGCTTCAGTTTCACTAGGGTTATAGGTTTATCTAGGTAAGTAGTATATATTGAGAAAGTTAACCATTTCATTAAGACTTTCAATTTTGGTGGAGTACAGGTTTATAATGTGTCTCCTTGATATTCTCTGGATGTCTTTAGTGTCTCATGTTATATTCCTCTTTTCCTTTCTGATTTTGTTAATTTGGAGGTACTCTCTCTGCCTACTAGTAATTATGGCTAAGAGTTTGTCTATTTGTTGACTATCCCAAAGAACCAAGTATTTTTTCATTGATTCTCTTTATTTTTCTATATTTGTATTTTATTGATTTTAGCCTTCTGTTTGTTTGCTTGTTTGGGGGCACAGTTTTGGCTCTACATACATAAGCACAATGGTCCTTCGTGGATCCTTCCCCGTTTCTTGGCTTTCTAAGTGTACATCAAGATTTTGAAGTAATTTGCTGTTCTCTCTCTCTCTATTCAAAAATAAGTACATATAATTTAAAAGCTGTTTGCATGCACGAGTAGTCTCTGTCTATGAGCTGTGATTGGATTAAGTGATCAGCCTCTTGCAGCATTTGAGAACAGTCGCGTCTTCAATCCTGATCTATAGATGCTGGATCATTGTCACACAGCGGGAAACTCTGGTTGTGAAGTTTATCAGAGAAACCACCTCTCTTTCAACCTTTTCACTCCATGTGGTTCCCCCTGTCCAGCTCTCCACTGCCAGGCCCCACTCCTCCCGTGATTATTGATTAGGAGCAACCTGGCAAACGACTATGAGTTTCAAAATAACTGGCTAAAAACATTCTGTATGTCTCAGTTTTTCCATCAAATTCAAGATGAATTGAGAATATTAGGGAAATGGTTTAAAGTATTTAATCAACAAGCCATGGTGACCCACACTTTAATCCCAGAGCTGGAGACTGGGAGCAAAAGCAGGACCTGTTGCATCTAATTAGTGAATTCCAGTATGGCTAGAATTATGTAGATATACAGGCTCAAAAATGATATTTGAATGTTGGACCTTGTTTTTAAACAGTGCCTTGGATGTTTTCTATTGAGCCTGTATCTTGCTGAGAAGCCCAAGAGTTCCAGAAATCTGGGAAATGCTCCAGTCTCAGCCACCAGAGAGGGGATTAAAGGCTCCTGGTTAAGCTCTCCTGCTCCACCCTCCACACCCAGGGAGGTGGGTCTGATTCAATCCCATCCAAGAGCTTTATAAAGACCCAGCTCGCCACTTGGTGCTCAGACTCCAGAAGCCTGGGGAAGTGCCCACAGCTCTACCTCCACTCTGCAGACTCTGCAGCACCAGGACGCACAGAACCAGCTTCCGAGACTCTGTGGAGCACAACAAATTTCTCGGGTGAAAATGAAGGTGATTTGGGGGTTGTGGGAATCCACACTTGTGCTTTCTGGAGGATGGCTGGTGTATTTCTTTTTCGATTTTTCTCATAAACTATATAGCCAAAAGTGTGTCTCTGACATCTGTCTCCTTTCCATGTGTATAGGAAATCATTGGTAGTCATAGCAGGCCCCGTAGACAGTGGTGGTAGTGTGTGGATTATACTAAGGAAACTGGGCAAAACATGGTTAACTATCTTGAACACGATCTCATGCCCACAGTTTGAAAAGGTACAGACTTCTGTACCCTCCTTCTGTAGAAGGAGCAGAGAGCCACTTCTACCGCCCAATTCCTGGCTGCCGGCTAGATTTACACACGAAATAATTACACGGAAACTGTATTCATTTAAACACTGCCTGGCTCATTAGTTTCAGCCTCTTATTGTCTAATTCTCACATCTTGCTTTAACCCATATTTAGTAATCTGTGTAGCACCATGAGGGAGTGACTTATCAGGAAAGATCTTAACATGCATCCTTCTCAGAGAGGAGAGGATGGCGACTGCCTGAGGTGTCTGTCTGATTCTGCTTTCTTTCTTCCACAATTCTGTTCTGTCTACTCTGCCTACCTAATTTTCTGTCCTATTAAAGGATCAAGGCAGTTTTCTTTATTAACCAATGAAAGTAACACATAGACAGATGACCCTCCTCCATCACACTTCTGATTAGGCTTTCTGGGTTGTCCTTGGAACATTTCAATGTTCCAAGGCTAGCCCAAACCCTACTATATGTCCAAAAAGAACCCTGGACTTCTGAAACAACTTTTGCTTATGGAGGAGCTGAGATTATAGACTAATGCAAGCACCCTTGTTATGTGACTCTTTATGGACAGTTACTTGTTCCTAAGCTCTTCTGAAACCATACTGTGTTTGAAGCAGAACTTGAACTCATGAGCAGAACTTGATATGGACTTTTAGCACTAGGATGGCAGAAAGGAATTTGGGGAGGAACAGAGCTGGACCAAGTGGGTGAGGTCTTCCCAAATAAGAGGTGCTTCTGTCTTTTAATGTTCTTTTCAGCTGGGGGCTAATGTGCTATTTTCTTAAGGCTTTGCCTGGTTACGCTTTACAGGCAAGCTTTCCCTTAGATGAGAAGGATTTAACATCTATACATAGATTGGGAAGGAAGAGTCCAGTGTTTGCTCATGCTGCAGGGTGCTGGATCTTGAATCCACGACCAACTGAGATAGAAATTTTGCTGCATGGAAACAGTTTTAATACTTTGTTTATTCATTTCTGATCAGAGGGAACCAGACCAAGTTGAACGATTGAGAAATACTGAAGAATTGAATGTGGGACGGAGTAGGAAGGAGGAAGAACAAAAGCCCTCAGGTATGCAGAGGCAACCCCAATTTAAAAACCAAAATCTTTCATCCTGTCTCTTTCCTGGAGACACACAGGCTTAGACACGAACTCAGCTGTGGACAGCTGTGGACAGCTGTGTCAAGGACTGGCTTGTCCTCAGTGGTCCCAGTTTTCTGCACTTCTTGTACGAGACCTAAAATCTCAGAGTCCTGTGAGTGTCCCTGAGAGGGAGGTGGGTTGAGTCTATGCAGAAACAATGTTCACAGGCCGCGCTTATCCCCAGTGAGCCCTTTCCATTCTGAAATGTATTTTCTACATCTGAAGGAACCCACCTACATATGCAAGTCATAGTACACCTCGGTATCAAGAGCAGGGTAGTTGGTAATTTGGGCTTGTGAGCAAGTGTTCCTAATCTCTCAGAACTGAACACGGACACTTCTGGCTTCTTTCCGTGTGCATGAGGGGTCCCTGGAAAAGCTGAGATGAGCCTGTTCCCAGTGTCAAAGGCACTCACCACATCCCTCCTTCTCTTGCAGGTCCTTCCTGTCACCCATGGGCTGACTCTGAAATCAGGATCTTCCTGGAGGAGTCGGAAGGAGTTGAACGCAGAGTGGGAAACCCAGGCAGGAAGATCTCAGAGAAGAGCTGGGCTCTTTGCCTGAAACTCAATGAACGCAGAGGCCTGAAGAAGAGCCGGGAAAGCTGTGTGAACCTGTTGCTGACCCTGCAGAATCTGCACAGGAGACTCTGTAGTGGGAGACCAGAGGCCGTACCCTTGTTTTCTCCTTATTCCGAGGCCCTGTACAGGATCCTGGGCCGACCCCCAGGTTAGTCTCTTCTGTATTTCTCTGTCAAGCCCGCTAGAGAGCAGCATCAGCTGGCCCGCCCTTGATGAATATAGAGAAGAGCACAAGTAGGAATCCTTATTCCCATGGCCCATTATTGCACACAGCAAACACAAATGTCTGTCCTCTCTGTCTTCCTTCCTCTGCCATCCCAAGGGAATTGAAATTGGGCATGTTCAAGATGGATCGGTACACACAGGACAGATCATAGCTTAGTATGAGTCAGGGACAGTGAGGGTGACATTCTTAGGAACTCTCTCCAAGAGCAAGTGTTTCTGATGTCTTGAGAAATGAGTGGGGACCCGTCTGCCTTCTGTGAGTGTGCAGGAAGGGTCCCGAGAAGAGCTGACATGTGCCTGTGCATGGCGTCCAAGGCACTCATTGCCTCCCTCCATCGCTTGCAGGTTCTTCCTGTAGCCCATGGACTGACTCTGAAATCAGGATCTTCCTGCAGGAGTGGGAAGGAGTTGAACGCAGAGTAGGAAACCCATGCCGTAAGATCCTGGAGAAGAGCTGGGCTCTTTACAAGAGACTCAATGAACAGAGGGGCCTGAAGAAGAGCTGGGAAAGCTGTGTGAACCTGTTGCTGACCCTGCAGAATCTGCACTGGAGACTCTGTAATGAGAGACTAGAGACCATACCCTTGTTTTCGCCTTATTCCGAGGCCCTGTACAGGATCCTGGGCCGACCCCCAGGTTAGTATTCCTCTGTCAAGTCCTCTAGAGGGCAGCATAAGCTGGCCTGCCCTTCATGAGCATAGAGCAGAGAAAAGCAGGCCAGAAATCCCCATTCCCACAGCCCATTATTGCACATAGAAAACCTGAACGTCTTTCCTCTATGTCATCCCAGAAGAACGTAAATCGGACGTGTTCCAGGTGGACCAGAACATACAGGACTGATCATGGTTCAGTATGATTGGGGGAGAGTGAGGGTGCCATGCTTATGAACTCTCTTTGTTTCTTCTCCCTTCCAGGTCCTTACTGCCGTGATGGGTCTGGTATGTGCCTGCCCGCCAAGAACAGTCAGCCTTCCGTGAATCAGCCTTTAGATTGCGGTACCACTGTTCCTTTGACACAGCTTCAGGGGAACCCATTGTATATGAGGTCTTCAAAGAATTCCCTGTTTCCCTGAGGGGACACCCTGAAGCACAACCATCCTTGGTCATTTCCACAACTACCTCCTGCCTGTGACCCAGGAGACTCCCACGTCAGGCAGCAACCTTGGTCTAAGGCTCATTAGCACCCAGATCCTCAATGAAGACAAGTGGACTTTCCTGGTTTCTCCTCTGAAAGCCTCAGGACCATGCAGCATTGGGCGCGTAGGCTTCTTTCTCTACCTCAAAAGACAATGTGAAAATCAATAAAGGTCACTGAAGTAAAACTCTCCTGCCTTGTCCTTGTTTTTCAGTGGGGTCCACAAGTAAAGAGGGGCTAAGGATTGTCACTTGAGGTTCCTCTTCTGGTGCCCTGGGACCTGCCCTCTCCCATCTATCCCCATCTGACTCCTGGTATAAAGTCTCTTCTCCTACAAGGACAACCTCTGCTTCCCTAGATGGCTGCTCATGACATTTTCATTCTCCTGCCCTCTAGTCCTATAACTGTTCTCAGTCTATGATAGCCTCAAACTGGATGCAGTTGGGATGTAACTGATGGTATAGGAAGCACAAAATTTAATGCAGGCAATGGAAAAAACAGAAACTCATTCCTTTTTATTTGTTGTTGTTGGGTTTTTTGTATGGTTTTTCTTTCTTTCTTTCTTTCTTTCTTTCTTTCTTTCTTTCTTTCTTTCTTTGTTTTTAAGACAGGGTGTCATTGTTGCTTTGAAGCCTGTCCTGGAACTAGCCCTTGTAGACCAGGCTGGCCTTAAACTCAGAAGATTGACCTTGTTCTGCCTCTTAAGCGCCTGTCTCTGCCTCATTATTGCTGGGATAAAAGGTGTGAGCCACCCCTGCTCAGCTCAGAATCTGTTTCTTATATCAGGAAATCTTTTTAGGATAGGAAGAAACACAGGGTGGTGGTTTGAGACTGTGCCCCATGGTCTTGCATACTTCATCGGTCATTCCACAGTCCATGGTCCTCTCTACCAGGTGTGGTGGCCGTGGTCTTGTTGGAACTAGTATGTCAGTAAAGGTGAGCTTTTATGGTTCAAGGACTTCTGCCATGTCTCATGGCCCTCTGTCTTGTTCCCCTGCTGCTCATGGATGGAGCTCTCTCTCTCTGCTCTTTCACACACTCTGCCTTGGCTGCTGTTTGCTACCTGTTTCCCCACTAAGTAATTCCTGGGACCTAGAAGTTTTCTTTCAAGAGAGGGGGTCGTTCTTATTTCTCTCGAATCTCTGCCTAATACACACTAAACATAACTATATTCAGGTATGCAAAGATCATCAAGACTTGCTAGGAAGCCCTGGGATTCATAATTCAAAGGGATAGGGCTTTCCTGGGACTCGGGCTGCCAAGAAAGGCTGTCCTGCTATGGGACTCCCATGCTAACTCCTTCACTGGGGCCTTGCTCAGCACATGGCCCTAGAGAGGAGCAGCGATTCCACACCACCGAGAGCATGGCTGCAGTTCAAGTTCACCCTATGCTACTGTAGGCGAGTGTGTCAGTCTAGGGTCCATAAAACCTGTCTCTAAAAGAGAAGAGGACAACAGCAACAACAATGCATAAAAGGAAAACAGAAGTCTCCCTCCTTTCAGTTCATCCCAGAGCTTTCTAGTTGACTCTCTCCCTTCCCCTGGGGCCTAAAGTTCCTATTATGTCTCAATGCTCTCTGAACTTGCTGCTGTGTGTGAACCAATGGTTTCCATTCCACTGCATGACATGACACAGGGGTGGTGCTCCTGTGTGTGATCTCAGCAACTGTGAGATTAAGGGAGGAGGGCGGAAGTGGACGATCATCTTTGTGTACAGTGTGAAGTGTAGGCTGGCCTGGGTGACATGAGATTCTGTATCTGTAAACTCAAGCCAGTAAAACTGTACCTAACCCTTGAAACCCACTTCTGTGGTCTCTGTTCAGGGCAGTCGTCCATGCCCTCCCTACGTTTCCCCTGCATTCAAGTAACCACAGTAACATGACCTTCCATCTAGGCAGAAGAATCCACTGAGTGCTTCTGAAAAGCGGGGAAGCATTCAAAGCACAGGCACTGGACCTGGAAAAAGTACTGGCATCGAATAAAGAACATCTGGGCTGTACCACCAGGCCCATATCTGACAGACCCAATGTGACCTCTTCCATCATAGGGGTTCCAGGGACCCTCCACTCTTGCCTTGTCCACAGGCTGTGCTTTCCTGCTGTCCCCCTGTGTCCTCTACTGCTACCTTTTTCCATTTGTGCCTCTTGGGGAAGATATCAGGCCCCACTTCCCTGATAACTATGGATTAGCAACAATCTTCCAGGTATTCTTAAGTAACAAAATAATGGACTAAACACATTCTGTATGGCTCTGGTGCTCAGTCAAATTCTAGATGAATTAAGGATATTTAACAAATTTCTTTAATTATTGTATCAACCAGGCATGGTGGCCCACACCTTCAATCCTAGCACACGGTATGGGCATAAGGGACCTGGATAGTTGCTTCTAAAGAGTGAGGACCGGAATGGCCAGGACTCGGTAAAGGTATACTGTTTCAAAATGATATTTGAATGTTGGACCTTGTTTGTACATAGTTCCTTGGATATTCTCTATTGAGCCTGTGTCTTGCTGAGTAGCCTAAGAATTTCAGGAAATCTGGGAAAAACTCCTGCCTCAGCCTCCTGAGAGGGGATTAAAGGCTCCTGGGTAAGCTCTGCTGCCCCAGCCTCCCGCCTCCTCCCCAGGTCTATTGTGGAGGAACTGCTGTGGAAGGGTGTGTTGTCTGTTCCACCCATGGGGAACTTCACTGAACACTTTAAAGTCACATGAAGAAAACCTCACCAAACATCCTCTTATTTCATGGATCCTGCATGATCTTTGAGAAGAAATAAAGCTGGGCGGAGGTGGCACATGCCTTTAATCCCAACATTCAGGAGGCAGAGGCAGGTGAATCTCTGTGAGTTAATTGCCAGCCTGGTCTATAGTGCTAGTTCCAGGACAGACTCCAGAGTTACAGCAAAAACCTGTCTCAGAAAAAACAAACAACAACAACAAAACGAATAGAAAGAGAAATCTTAGGAGACCACATTTTCCCGAATCTTAACGCTTGAACAGTCTACACAAACAGAATTTCCTGTCTGATGTTTGTCGTATTTTGGAGTTTTGTTTTTTTCTATTCATTGGGAAAAGTGGATGAGCCTGGAATGTGTACTTTCTGTTCTCAGTAACTACAGATGAACTCCAGTAGTATTGAGTCCCCTACAGAGATGGCAGGCAGAGAGAATAAGTAGGAGGAGAACACTAGTCTCCAGGAGAAGAAGAGAAAGGAGAAGAGAGAGGGGAGAAAGAAGGGTACATGCCTTGGGCAAGAAGCCAGGCAGCCACTAGCCAGCCAGATATGCGAAGCAATGAAAGTCAGATATACAGACGGAAAGAAAGATAAAAAGCCTGAGGCAAAAGATAGATGAAGAGAAACAGGTTAATTGAGGTTGAAAGAGCTAGCCAGAAATGAGCTTAAGGTAGGCTGAGCATACCTTCATAGCTAATGAGAAGTCTCCGTGTCATGATTTGGAAACTGGTTGGTGGAGTAAAGAAAGTCTAAAAGGGATAATTAGCAAAATGTGTGTCTAGCAGGTTTAAATATAGTATGTGATGGGTAGATGAGACTCTGCCTGGTTCCAGGTGTAGTCAAGCATGGTCCTCCTGAAGGAGCTTGGCAGTATGAATACAGGCAAAGAAATAAATGCATACAACCTGTGAACACCTAGAAAAACATTAAAATATATATTTCTTAGATACGAAGGTAAAGTAAACTTTCTATATCCTACATTCTCCCTTCCTCCTACTCTCCCTCCTGCCCCCTTACACCCTCCCTCCTTCTCACCAGCCATCTCTCCCACCCCTAGGGAAAGATACCTACGTCTACAACACTGTGCAACTCTAAGGGTTTCAAAAAGAGAGAAAAGGAATCCCTTCTTGTCTTCCTGAGGATCAGAATTGCCAACCCTGACTCAGCACAGCTGACACATGCTGGGATCCTCTGGGACAAAGGCAGGAGAAGGCTTGGACTATGTAAGGATGGTGAGTTCCAGAGTGCTCATCTGGGATCCAGGGAATCCTCCCTGACATCACAGGTGATGGGTTTTCCTGGAGTTCTGCAGTAGGAATGGGGATGCTATAATCCCAAGACTGCTACACAGGAGACACAGGAGAAGGTAAAACCTGTTGTATATTTTGTTTGTGTTCTGAAAAATAAAGTTTGCCTGGAGACCAGAGAAGTAGAGCAGCCAGCCACTAGAGGATTGTTCTCTACATAATCTCAGACCAAATGGGTGCGATTCTGCCTCTAAGAATCCTCAGAGTGAATGGAGGAGACCTTGTCTTCACTTGTATTATATGCCTTTCTACACTTCTCGATGCTGGAATCAAAGACTTGATTCTCCCACATGCTGGTATCAAAGGCATCAGATCCTAAGTCCTGGCATCTAAGGTGTGAGCCAACACCCCCTGCTCTGTTTTTCTTTAGACAGGTTCAATCTGGTATATACCTGGGTGGCCTTGAACTTCTGATCTTCCTGCTTTCTCCAAAATACTGAGCTTAAAGGTGTGTGCCACCTCCACGTGGCATCTATGATTAACTAGTGACTAGCCCTACCCCCTGAAATCCAGACAAGCTTTGTTTTTCTGAACACAGTCAAAATATCATATAACAAAACCACAGGAGGTTGAGAGTTCATAGGAAGCAGAGGTCACCAGACCCCTCATAGGGAGGACCTTCCGGGTATGAACACTGGGAGATGATAATCATGAACCCCACTCTCCCTGAATCCAGGTAATCCCCGTCCTTCTCGTGTGTCACAGTCCACTCTGAATGAGTCCAAAATCAATCTGCTTAGGACAACAGGACACACTTTGAAAATCGCTGCTACTCCAGCACAGGGTTCTTGTACTGAGCTGTTTATTCCAGACACCTGGAGATTTGCTTCACCTTCTCCATAACATTCAGTACTCCTACTTTCCCTGGTAATGATCACCTTCTTCTTCACTGCTTAGAGCTTCCTCCACCCCTAGTCTGCTGCATTCAACCTCTTTTTGCTCAAATTCCTCCCCTACCTTCACCCTCAATACAGGGGGTAGCTCCTGGTATTTGAAAGATGAAGACCAGGTCCACAGCCCCACTGCAGGACACCACCATTCCTATCCACCACGTGCCCTTACCTCTCTCGTTTTCATTTCTACTGTAGTCAAGAGATTGACAACAGCCCACTCCTCCATGTATTGTGGATCAATATCCTCTGGGTAGAGTAATTATTAGGTTACCATGAGACACTAAATTTTTCCAACTTAGTTGCTCTATGAAATGATATTCTATTTGAAGGGGCTCGCTTGTGGTGGAATCAATGAAATACTTTGAAGTACTTGGATTTCTGATTTATAAATTGTTATAAGGTCTCTCTTTCTCTTAGTAGTCCAGCATCTATACCCTTAGTATCTTAGGATGCAATTAAAAACAATATTTCTCTTGTTTGATCCAGATCACATACCCATGTAGGGTTGGTCTGATTCAATCCCACAAGACCTTTATAAGGAAGCCGGGCTGTGGTGGCTCACGCCTTTAATCCCAGTACTTGGGAGGCAGAGGCAGGCGGATCTCTGAGTTCGAGGCCAACCTGGTCTACAAGAGCTAGTTCCAGGACAGGCTCTAGAAACTACAGGGAAATCTTGTCTCGAAAAACAACAAAAAAAAAGACCTTTGCCGGGCGGTGGTGGCGCACGCCTTTAATCCCAGCACTCGGGAGGCAGAGGCAGGCGGATCTCTGTGAGTTTGAGACCAGCCTGGTCTACAAGAGCTAGTTCCAGGACAAGACAGGCTCCAAAGCCACAGAGAAACCCTGTCTCGAAAAACAAAAAAAAAGAAAAAAAAAAAAAGACCTTTAAAAGGAGATGGATCCCCACGTGGTCTCAGACTCCAGAAGCCACAGAAGTGAGAGCAGTTCTCCTCCTCACACTCCAGACTCTGCTGCATACATCAGGGCACAGAGAGCTCTGAGTCCCCAACTCTGTGGAACAGTAGTAGGAAGCCAAGGAGTAAACATGCAGCTGAGACGGGAAAGCCAACTATGGTGTCTTTTAGTGAGGGTGGCTGCGTTCTTTTTTTTTTTTTTTTTTTTTTTTTGACTTTTGAAACAGCGTCTTACAGGTCACCTTGACTGTCCTGACCTTCAGGCTGTAAGCCAGGGTGGCCAACAATCTGCACTGTGATGCTCACAGCTCTGCCCCGAGAGTGCCAAGGTCACAGGTCTGAGACGCTCTGCTTGTTCTCTTTATTGGTCACAGGCATGACAGAGCTTTCCTCTTCACATCAGGCCAGGCTGGACCTTGAGGGACATCCTGGCTGGTCTGTAACACCCAGTGATCCCCCTGACTCTGAATCCTGGGAGCTGGAACTCCAAACCTGAGTCACAATAGCCAGTTTTGTTTCTTTAAATCTATGTCTCATGGACGCCACGATGTTGGTCTTAAACCCCCATTGTGGGTCAGATGGCCTCAAGGACACTCTGCTGTCTACCCCTCCATTCTCATTTATAGGTATGATGAGGAGCTTTCCAAATTTCTCCTTAAGTAGTTGTCTCCTTTGATAGAAATTCTCTTTTCAAGCATAGGCTACCCTCGATTGAGCTCCGCCTATCTTTAGGATTAGGGGCATCTGATCTGGAGAACATATCTTACTTTTAATTCTGCATGTATTTTAAGATAGAGTGTAGTGCAGACTAGGCTGGTCCCAAACTTAACACCAATGCTACCCTATGCGCCAGTCTGCACTGAACAAGGGCTGGGATTCAGAACATCCATCATCTGGCCCACGCTTTGGTTGATTTCTCTTCTGTCCCTTACTTTTTCTCTCTATATGACTTGCCGTCCACAGTCCTTCTTTTTCTATTAATAAACCACAATCTCCCTGAAGCCAGACTGTTCTAGATCTCATGTCCTTCTCAGTGTAGTCTTACACAGCTACTCATCCCCTTCCCTCTGTCTCCTCAGGGATGGAAATACAGTCTTCAACCTGTGTTTTATTTTTTGAAGCATGGTGACATGAGATAGCCCAGTGTTGGCCTATAACTCAGAACTCAGTCAAGGCTGAGGCCAAAGAGTTCTTTTCCAAAGCCACCCTTTCTCAGTGCTTAAGGTTAACACGTAAACCTAGATGTTCGGCCACTAATGTTTTATCTTTTAAGGCTCATCATATTCTATAATTCAGACTGGTTCTAGCTTATAGTTTCCTTGATTCTCTCTCACAAATGCTGCCATACGGTGTGTTCGGAGCGATTGCGTGATCCAGTTCCTACGAAATTGCTGACATTGACATGAACATAATCAGAGTAGCTTACTCTATGTTCTTTCCATTCAGAGAGCAGCAGTGGGAGAAACTGGAATTTCAACAGCTACAGCGGCACTGACAGAAGAGAGTGGAAACCAGGATGCAGGGGATCCTTCAGGTACCAACTGCTGATGCTTATTTCTGTGTGGGAAAAACATTCTGTCACTTTGCTTCTCCCCAAATTTTGCTATTTTCCCTAGGTCGCAGGGGGGATACTACAGGGTCAATCTCACTCACGTCAGCATCCTGGGATGCTGGTTTTCAGCCCTGTCTCTCAAGAACTGGGAATGAGTCAGGTTTTGAGCTTCAAATGGGGGGGCTTCCTCGGTGGTTACTATACCCTAAAAATTCCTCTACATTTTATGACATGTTTTTTTTTTTCTTGCTAGAGATTTTATTTTTTTTTCTCATGGTTTATTTTTTTTTATATTTAAAAATTTCCATCTCCTTCCCTCCTCCTCCCCCCTCCCTCCCCTCCTTCTCCCCTTTCTCTCCCCTCCTTCTCCCCCTTCCCTCCCCTCCCCTCCACCCACACCTCCCCTCCCTCCCTCTCAAGGCCAAGGAGCCATCAGGGTTCCCCACTCTATGCTAAGACCAAGGTCCTCCCAACTCCCCCCAGGTCCAGGAAGGCGATCGACCAAGCTGAGAAGGCTCCCACAGAGCCCGTCCATGAAGAACAATCAGAGCCCAGAGCCATTGTCCTTTGCTTCTCAGCCAGCCCCCGCCGTTGGCCACACTCAGAGAGACGGGTTTGGTCGCATGATCCATCAGTCCCATTCCAACTGGAGTTGGTGATCTCCCATTAGTTCCGTCCCACCGTCTCCATGAGTGAACGCACCCCTCTCGTTCCTGACCTTCTCCCTCATGTTCTCGCTCCCTCTGCTCCTCATCGGGACCTTGGGAGCTCAGTCCAGTGCTCCAATGTGGGGCTCAGTCACCTTCCCCATCTGTCGCCAGCTGGAGGTTCCCTCACGGTCCTGACTTTCTTTCTCATGTTCTCTCTCCTTCTGCTCCTCATCAGGACCTTGGGAGCTCAGTCCGGTGCTCCAAGGTGGGGCTCTGTCATTTTCTTCATCTATCGTCAGGTGGAGGTTCTATGGTGATATGCAAGAAATTAATCAGTATGGCTATAGGAACTGGCCTTTTCAGGCTCCCTCCCCTCAGCTGCCCAAGGAACTAACTGGGGGCATCTCCATGGAAACCTGGGAACCCCTCTAGGGTCAAGTCTCTTGACAACCCTCAGGTAGCTCCTTAAATTCAGATATATGCTTCCCTGCTCTCATATCCACCCTTCCTATATCCCAAGCACCCCATTCCTCCGAGCTCCCCCCGCTCTCCCCTTCACACCTTTCTCTCCCCATCTTCCCCTGGCCCAGTCTTGCCCAACCCTCAAGTTCCCAATTTTGCCTGGCGATCGTGTCTACTTCCAATATCCAGGAGGATCACCACATCTTTTTTGGGAGTTCACCTTCTTATTATCCTC
Organism: Arvicola amphibius; assembly: GCF_903992535.2. Taxonomy (NCBI): domain Eukaryota; kingdom Metazoa; phylum Chordata; class Mammalia; order Rodentia; family Cricetidae; genus Arvicola; species Arvicola amphibius. The sequence continues at coordinate 69,717,571 of NC_052050.1, read as the reverse complement.
CCAAGGATCCCAAACTTATAGGCTCGATGTCCTATAATCATGGCTAGAAACCGAATATGAGTGAGTACATCCCATGTTCATCTTTATGGGTCTGGGTTACCTCACTCAGAATAGTGTTTTCTATTTCCATCCATTTGCCTGCAAAATTCAAGATGTCATTGTTTTTTACCGCTGAGTAGTATTCTAGCATGTATATATTCCACAGTTTCTTCATCCATTCTTCCACTGAAGGGCATCTAGGCTGTATCCAGGATCTGGCTATTACAAATAATGCTGCTATGAACATAGATGAGCATATGCTTTTGTTGTATGATTGGGCATCTCTTGGGTAGATTCCCAATAGTGGAATTGCTGGGTCCTGGGGTAGGTTGATCCCGAATTTCCTGAGAAACTGCCACACTGCTTTCCAAAGTGGTTGCACAAGTTTGCATTCCCACCAGCAATGGATGAGTGTGCCCCTTACCCCACAACCTCTCCAGCAAAGGTTATTATTGGTGTTTTGGATTTTAGCCAATCTGACAGGTGTAAGATGATATCTCAAAGTTGTTTTGATTTGCATTTCCCTGATAGCTAGGGAGGTTGAGCATGACCTTAAGTGTCTTTTGGCCATTCGAACTTCTTCTGTTGAGAATTCTCTGTTCAGTTCATCGCCCCATTTTTTAATTGGGTTAATTGGCATTTTACCGTCTAGTCTCTTGAGTTCCTTATATATTTTAGAGATCAGACCTTTGTCAGTTGCAGGGTTGGTGAAGATCTTTTCCCAGTCAGTAGGCTGCCTTTGTGTCTTAGTGACAATGTCCTTTGCTTTACAGAAGCTGCTCAACTTCAGGAGGTCCCATTTATTCAATGTTGCCCTTAAAGTCTGTGCAGCTGGGGTTATGCATAGGAAACGGTTCCCTGTGCCCATTTGTTGTAGAGTACTTCCCACTTTCTCCTCTATCAATCTCAATGTGTTCAAATTAATATTGAGGTCTTTAATCCATTTGGACTTGAGTTTTGTGCATGGTGATAGATATGGATCTACTTTCATTCTTCTACAGGTTGACATCCAGTTATGCCAGCACCATTTGTTGAAGATGCCCTCTTTTTTCCATTGTGTACTTTTGGCTCCTTTATCAAAAATCAGGTGTTCATAGGTTTGTGGTTTAAGATCCGGGTCTTCTATACGATTCCATTGGTCAACTTCTCTGTTCTTATGCCAATACCAAGCCGTTTTCAATACTGTAGCTCTGTAGTAGAGTTTGAAGTCAGGGATGGTAATGCCTCCAGAAGTACCTTTATTGTATAAGATTTTTTTGGCTATCCTGGGTTTCTTGTTTTTCCATATAAAGTTGATTATTGTCCTCTCAATCTCTGTGAAGAATTTTAATGGGACCTTGATTGGGATTGCATTGAATCTATAGATTGCTTTTGGTAGAATTGCCATTTTTACTATGTTGATCCTCCCAATCCACGAGCAGGGGAGATCCTTCCATTTTCTGGTATCCTCTTCAATTTCTTTCTTCAAAGACTTAAAGTTCTTGTCATATAAATCCTTCACTTCCTTGGTTAGCGATACTCCCAGATATCTTATGCTATTTGTGGCTATTGTGAAAGGTGATACTTCTCTGATTTCCCTCTCTGCTTCCTTATCCTTTGTGTATAGGAGGGCGACTGATTTTTTGGAGTTGATCTTGTATCCTGCCACGTTACTGAAGGAGTTTATCAGCTGTAGTAGTTCTTTGGTGGAGTTTTTGGGGTCGCTTATGTATACTATCATATCATCTGCAAATAATGAAAGTTTAACTTCTTCCTTTCCAAATTGAATCCCCTTGATTCCCTTATGTTGTCTTATTGCTATTGCTAGAACTTCAAGCACTATATTGAAGAGATAAGGAGAGAGTGGACAGCCTTGTCGTGTTCCTGAATTTAGTGGGATAGCCTTGAGTTTCTCTCCGTTTAATTTGATGTTAGCTGTCGGCTTGCTGTAAATAGCTTTTATTATATTTAGGAATGACCCTTGTATCCCTAATCTCTCCAAGACCTTTATCATAAAAGGGTGCTGAATTTTGTCAAATGCTTTTTCAGCATCTAATGAGATGACCATATGGTTTTTTTCCTTCAGTTTGTTTATATGATGGATTACATTAATAGATTTTCGTATGTTGAACCAGCCCTGCATCTCTGGGATGAAGCCTACTTGATCGTAATGGATAATTTTTCTAATGTGTTCTTGGATTCGGTTTGCCAGTATTTTATTGAGAATTTTTGCGTCCATGTTCATGAGTGAGATTGGCCTGTAATTCTCTTTCTTGGTTGAGTCTTTGTGTGGTTTAGGTATCAGGGTAACTGTAGCTTCATAGAAGGAATTTGGCAGTGACTCTTGTGTTTCTATATTATGAAATACCTTAAGGAGTATAGGTATTAGGTCTTCTTGGAAGTTCTGGTAGAATTCCGCATTGAAACCATCTGGTCCTGGGCTCTTTTTGGTAGGGAGGTTTCTGATAACAGTTTCTAATTCTTCGCGACTAACAGGACGATTTAGAGCATTTACCTGGTCCTGGTTTAACTTTGGTATATGGTATTTATCTAAAAAACTGTCCATTTCTTTTACATTTTCCAATTTTGTGGCATACAGGCTTTTGTAGTAAGATCTAATGATTTTCTGAATTTCCTCTGTGTCTGTGGTTATGTCCCCCTTTTCATTTCTGATCTTGTTAATTTGCGTGTTCTCCCTCTGCCGTTTGATTAGATTGGCTAAGGGTTTGTCAATCTTGTTGATTTTCTCCAAGAACCAGCTTCTTGTTTCATTGATTCTTTGGATTGTTTTCTGTGTTTCTATTTTGTTGATTTCTGCCCTCAGTTTGATTATTTCCAGTCTTCTACTTCTCCTAGGTGAGTCTGCTTCTTTTTTTTCCAGAGCTTTCAGGTGTGCTGTTAAGTCACCAATGAGTGCTTTCTCCGTTTTCTTTAAGTGGGCACTTAGTGCTATGAACTTTCCTCTTAGCACTGCTTTCATTGTGTCCCATAGGTTTGAGTATGTTGTGTCTTTGTTTTCATTAAATTCAAGAAAGACTTTAATTTCTTTCTTTATTTCTTCCTTGACCCAGGTGTGGGTCAGTAGTTGACTGTTCAGTTTCCATGAGTTTGTGGGCCTTCTGGGGGTAGCATTGTTGTTGAATTCTAATTTTAATCCATGGTGATCCGATAAGACACAGGTGGTTACTAATATTTTTTTGTAACTGTGGAAGTTTGCTTTGTTGCCAAGTATATGGTCAATTTTCGAAAAGGTTCCATGAGCCGCAGAGAAGAAGGTATATTCTTTCCTATTTGGGTGGAATGTTCTATAGATGTCTGTTAAGTCCATTTGGTTCATTACCTCCATTAAGTCTTTCAATTCTCTGTTAGGTTTCTGTCTGATTGACCTGTCCATTGGTGAGAGAGGAGTGTTGAAGTCTCCAACTATTAGTGTGTGTGGTTTGATGGCTGCCTTGAGTTCTAGAAGTGTTTCTTTTACATAAGTGGGAGCTTTTATATTAGGGGCATAGATATTCAGGATTGAGACTTCATTCTGAAGGATTTTTCCTGTTATGAGTATAAAGTGTCCCTTTCCATCTCTTCTGATTGATTTTAGTTTGAAGTCAACTTTGTTGGAAATTAGTATGGCCACACCCGCTTGTTTCTTAGGGCCATTTGCTTGATAAACCTTTTCCCAACCCTTTACTCTGAGTAGGTGCCTGTCTTTGTGGTTGAGGTGTGTTTCTTGTAAACAGCAAAATGTTGGATTCTGTTTTCGTATCCAGTCTCTTAGCCTGTGCCTTTTTATAGGTGAATTGAGTCCATTGATATTAAGTGATATTAATGACCAGTGGTTGTTAACTTCAGTCATTTTTAGTAGTAGAGTTTGTGTGTTTCCCTTCTTCTAGTTGTGCTGGTGAAGGGTCGCTAGATGCCTGAGTTATTGTCGGCGTTGTTGGACTCCTTGGTTTGTGATTTTCCTTCTATTACTTTCTGCAAGGTTGGATTTGTGGCTGCGTATTGTTTAAATCTGTTTTTGTCCTGGAATATCTTGTTTTCTCCATCAATGGTGAATGCAAGCTTTGCTGGGTATAATAGTCTAGGCTTGCATCCATGTTCCCTAAGTGTCTGTAGCACATCTATCCAAGCTCTTCTGGCTTTCATGGTTTCCATTGAGAAATCAGGTGTAATTCTGATAGGTTTCCCTTTATATGTTACTTGACCTTTTTCCTTTGCAGCTCTTAATATCTGTTCTTTATTCTGTATGTTTTGTGTTTTGATTATTATATGGCGTGGGGATGCTTTCTTTTGATCCAGTCTATTTGGTGTTCTGTAGGCTTCTTGTACCTTCATAGGAACATCCTTCTTTAGGTTGGGGAAGTTTTCTTCTATAATTTTGTTGAATATGTTTTCTGGGCCTTTGAGTTGTAATTCTTCTCCTTCTTCTACCCCAATTATTCTTAGGTTTGGTCTTTTCATGGTGTCCCAGATTTCCTGAATGTTTTGTGTTAAGAATTTGTTAGATTTGTTTAGTTCTTTAATCTGTGAGTTTATTTCCTCTATAGTATCTTCAGAGTCCGAGATTCTTTCTTCCATCTCTTGTATTCGGTTGGAAATACTTGTCTCTGAAGTTTCTGTTCGTTTACTCAGAGTTTCCATTTCCAGTCGTCCCTCAGATTGTGTTTTCTTCAATACCTCCATTTCATTTATCAGGTCTTGTACTGTTTCCCTTACCTGTTTGATTGCTTTTTCTTGTTTTTCTTGTTTTTCTTGGGTATCTTTGAGAGATTTATTTATTTCGTCTACCTTTTTGTTTGTCATCTCCATTTCTTTATGGCAGTTTTTTACCTCCTGTTTAAGGTCCTCTATTATTTTTATAAAGTACTGTTTAATGTCGGTTTCTTCTATATCTTCTGGGGTAGGGTGTTCAATTCTTGTTGTTTCGGGATGTCTGGCTTGTGGTGATGTCATGTTGCCTTTCATGTTGTTGGAGGAGCTCCTGCATTGGCGCCTGCCCATCTCTTCCTTCAAAAGGAGCGCGGAGGTGTTTGGTGTCCCCAAAGAATGATGGATCCTCCTGCAGACTTTCAGGTCCCCTTGCAGGCCAAGCAGCTCTCAGACAAAGGCCTACCTTGCTCCGGGCAGTCAAATGAAGGAGGGGACCTCCCACCGGCCTGGGTGCACTCAATTCCAGGTCCCCAGAGCCCAAACAGGCTGAGCTGTGGGATTTTGTGGCCCCAAAGACGGGAGGATGAGGCAGGGGGAGGGGGGGAGGATTCTGGGTGCAAGCTGGGAAGGGACAGGAAGAGAGAGGCAGTATCCGGGGAGAATAACCCCTGCAGGAAGAGCAGGAAGTGTGCTGGTGGCAGGGGGAGTTGTGGAGAGTCGGTGGTCCCTCTCCGGGCAGCTGCCGCGGTTCAGGCACTCACTCCTCACTCACCCCAAAGAATGATGGATCCTTCTGCAGACTGTGAGGTCCCCTTGCAGGCCAAGCAGCTCTCAGACAAAGGCCTACCTTGCTCCGGGCAGTCAAATGAAGGAGGGGACCTCCCACCGGCCTGGGTGCACTCAATTCCAGGTCCCCAGAGCCCAAACAGGCTGAGCTGTGGGATTTTGTGGCCCCAAAGACGGGAGGATGAGGAAGGGGGAGGGGGGGAGGATTCTGGGTGCAAGCTGGGAAGGGACAGGGAGAGAGAGGCGGTATCCGGGGAGAATAACCCCTGCAGGAAGAGCAGGAAGTGTGCTGGTGGCAGGGGGAGTTGTGGAGAGTCGGTGGTCCCTCTCCGGGCAGCTGCCGCGGTTCGGGCACTCACTCCTCACTCACCCCAAAGAACGATGGATCCTCCTGCAGACTTTCAGGTCCCCTTGCAGGCCAAGCAGCTCTCAGACAAAGGCCTACCTTGCTCAGGGCAGTCAAATGAAGGAGGGGACCTCCCACCGGCCTGGGTGCACTCAATTCCAGGTCCCCAGAGCCCAAACAGGCTGAGCTGTGGGATTTTGTGGCCCCAAAGACGGGAGGATGAGGCAGGGGGAGGGGGGGAGGATTCTGGGTGCAAGCTGGGAAGGGACAGGAAGAGAGAGGCAGTATCCGGGGAGAATAACCCCTGCAGGAAGAGCAGGAAGTGTGCTGGTGGCAGGGGGAGTTGTGGAGAGTCGGTGGTCCCTCTCCGGGCAGCTGCCGCGGTTCGGGCACTCACTCCTCACTCACCCCAAAGAATGATGGATCCTTCTGCAGACTGTGAGGTCCCCTTGCAGGCCAAGCAGCTCTCAGACAAAGGCCTACCTTGCTCCGGGCAGTCAAATGAAGGAGGGGACCTCCCACCGGCCTGGGTGCACTCAATTCTGGGTCCCCAGAGCCCAAACAGGCTGAGCTGTGGGATTTTGTGGCCCCAAAGACGGGAGGATGAGGAAGGGGGAGGGGGGGAGGATTCTGGGTGCAAGCTGGGAAGGGACAGGGAGAGAGAGGCGGTATCCGGGGAGAATAACCCCTGCAGGAAGAGCAGGAAGTGTGCTGGTGGCAGGGGGAGTTGTGGAGAGTCGGTGGTCCCTCTCCGGGCAGCTGCCGCGGTTCGGGCACTCACTCCTCACTCACCCCAAAGAACGATGGATCCTCCTGCAGACTTTCAGGTCCCCTTGCAGGCCAAGCAGCTCTCAGACAAAGGCCTACCTTGCTCAGGGCAGTCAAATGAAGGAGGGGACCTCCCACCGGCCTGGGTGCACTCAATTCCAGGTCCCCAGAGCCCAAACAGGCTGAGCTGTGGGATTTTGTGGCCCCAAAGACGGGAGGATGAGGAAGGGGGAGGGGGGGAGGATTCTGGGTGCAAGCTGGGAAGGGACAGGAAGAGAGAGGCAGTATCCGGGGAGAATAACCCCTGCAGGAAGAGCAGGAAGTGTGCTGGTGGCAGGGGGAGTTGTGGAGAGTCGGTGGTCCCTCTCCGGGCAGCTGCCGCGGTTCGGGCACTCACTCCTCACTCACCCCAAAGAATGATGGATCCTTCTGCAGACTGTGAGGTCCCCTTGCAGGCCAAGCAGCTCTCAGACAAAGGCCTACCTTGCTCCGGGCAGTCAAATGAAGGAGGGGACCTCCCACCGGCCTGGGTGCACTCAATTCCGGGTCCCCAGAGCCCAAACAGGCTGAGCTGTGGGATTTTGTGGCCCCAAAGACGGGAGGATGAGGAAGGGGGAGGGGGGGAGGATTCTGGGTGCAAGCTGGGAAGGGACAGGGCCATGTTTTTTTTTTAAATGTGGACACAGATACATTCAAAATCCGAGACTTTGCCACAGGATTTCTTATTTCCAGTAAGACCATGCAACAAAGTCTCTCTGGACTCTGCAATGATGATTCCCCAAAAATGCACAGATGAGCACACATTTGATATAAAATGCACACATCACACTTCTCTGTTATTGCAGGTCATTCAGTCAGATCATGGAGTGACTGGGAAATCAGGGTCTTCTTGCAAGAGTGGGAAGTAGTTGAACAGGAAGTTGGCCTCCCAGGGAGGGAGATCCACAGGAAGTCCAGAGCTGTTTCTCAAAGACTCCATCACAGGGGCCTGAAGAAGAGCTGGAGAAGCTGTTTCCTCATGTTGCTGACCCTGCAGGATCTGTACAGGACCCTGTGTAATGAGAGACCAAGGAGCAGACCCTTGTTTTTGCCTCATATAGAGGCTCTGCACAGGATCCTGGGCTCCCGACACCAGCACAGACCCTTTGCAGGTTTGTTCTTTTACTCTTTCATCTTATATCCTAGGTAGTGGCATCCGTGGGCACAATTATTCCTCATCCCTAAGAAGAGCAATGAATGACAAAACTACAAACCACCCACAGCTTCCCCATGCATGGGCAGGAATAACATGTCATTCCTCAGGACCTACTCATTCTCTGAAACCCACGGGATTGATTTGAGGATTGTCCATAATATAAATAATCTTGGCAATGATGGTTCACACCATAATCCCATCATCTCTGGAGGCAGAAACAAGCATAAAGCCAGATTCAGGACAGCCATGACAACATAGATAAACCCTAACTCAAAAGAAATAAAGAATCAATTAACAAAAGATAACACCCTCACACGTACTCCAAAACAAACACAAACACAAAAATACCTGCAAAAGCAACAACCAAAATATCAACCAAGCAACCAAACAAAAATTCATGGTGTAATTGAGCAGGGAGTTTTATCTGAATAGAAGGAGAAGGAGTATAATGGGGGACCTGCTTATACATTCTCTGTTTTCGCAGGTCCTCTCCGTGATGGTCACCCATCTCTTGATCTACACTCTCAGAATCAAGAGTTCTTGACATCTTCTACTTGCCTCCAATTTCCCGTTTGTACAAACTTCAGGACTTTGTGATTCCCTTTGGGTTCCTTCTGTCACCGCCATCAGCTGTGATAATTTCAAGAATCATTTCAAGAGGAGCTCTCCATGGCCATCGTCACACCTGGTCTAAGCCTCTGTCCCAGGAGACCCCAACCTCCCTCAGAAGTCTCAGACTCAGAAAACCATCCAGATCTCCAGTGAAGATAATAAAAACCCAGGCATTTTCTTTCTGAAAAACTGTGTAAGCACCTGCCATTTTGTAACTAGTTGCCGCCCCCCTCCGCATACCTGATATCAGAATAAAATTTATAATTCAACGAGTGTCCAGGGCCCTGTTCTTTATGTCTTATTCTTGACCTTCAATGAAAACAGTAAGTGTAGAAAGGTTGAGATTCTGGATCAGGCAGGAGGGAGGAGGGTCGTCTAGCTAGGTGATCAGGGACCTGAATTTACTCCTCTCTATCAGTCTTCTGTGTGAAGGCTTCTTTTCTAGAATGGCACCTGTTACTGGCAGGACAGCTGCTCAGTCCCATCTCCACTCTCTTCTGTGGTCACAGAACTTGTGGTTCCTGTGCTCACGGTTTCTGGATAAAATGATTACGTGACAGCTCCATGGAATGGTTATCATGGATATTTTGGTTATAGATCTGAGAAAAAAAGAACAACCAATTGGAGACTTTGTTGCCTACAAGGGTTGATCAGTTCAGACTTTGAATTTCTACTTACTAGAAGTCCTTACCAGGAATACCCTAAGAAATTCAAGGAAGTTCCCCTGCACTAGGGTTCCACACTGCCCATGGAATACACCCAAATTCTAACTGTTTCTCTCTACAGTCTGTCCATCTATCCCATCTTCCCCTAACCTGATATCTCTCACTCCATCCCCACCTATCCACCTTCAAAATCTATTCTATTTCCCCTTCCCTGACAGACCTAAGCAGCCCCCTAGAGTCCTCCCCTTATCTAACCTCTCTGAGTCTATGAACTGTAGATTTGCTATTATGTACTTAATGGCTAATTTCCACTTATAAATTAATACATTCCATAATGGTCTTTCTGAGCCTGGGTTACCTGTCACTTAGGATAATTTTTCTAGTTCTATACAATTCATTTACCTGCAAATTTCATATCATTATTTTACCAGGTGAGGAGTACTCTATTGTGTGAATGGACCACATTTTCTCTATCCGTTCTTTGGTTCAGGACAGCTAGATCATGTCCAGGTTCTGGCTTTATGAAGAAAGCTGCATAGAACATAGTGCCTTGTGGTGGATAGAGTGTCCTTTAGGGATGTGCCCAAGAGTGGGATAGCTGCCCATGAGGTCAATTGGATTCTCAATTTGCTTAGGAACTGCCATTTGATTTCCATAGCGGCCTTAGAAGGTTGCACTTCTACCAACAATGCAGGGGTATTCCCGCTGCTCCGCATACTTTCTAACATGAGCATCACTTGTGTTATTGATCTTAGCCAATTTGACAGATTTAGATGGAATCTCAGAGGAGGTTTGATTTCCTTTTCCCTGATAGCTGAGGATTTTGAACATTTCTTAAGGTTTGAACTGTTATTTGAGATTCATATATGGAGAATTCTGTTTAGATCTGTCCCCCATTTCTAATAGATTATTTGCTTTTTTGATATCTAATTTCTTGAGTTCATTATATATTTTAGATATTAGTTCACTATCAGTTGTCAAGTTGTTAAAACTCTTTTCCCACTTTGTAGGCCACTACTTTGTCCAAGTGACAGTCTCTTTTGCCTTACATAAGTTTTCAGCTGCATAAGGTCTTGTATATTAATTGTTGATATTAGTTCCTGTCCTATGGGTCTTCCATTCAGAAAGCTTACTTCTGTGTCAATGTGCTCGAGGCTATTGCCCACTTCCTCTTCTCTCAGGTTACAGAATCTGGGTTTTGTTGAAGTCTTTGATCCATTAGACTTGAGTTTTGTGCAGGGTGGTAGATAAGGCCCTATTTGCATTTTTCTAAGTACTGACATCCAGTTAGGCCAGCACCATCTGTTGAAGACTATGTCTCTTTACCAGTGTGTATTTCACCTTTATATAAAAAATCAGGTGTCCATGGGTGTATGTGTCCATGTCTGGATCTTCAATTTGATTCCTTTAGTCAACAAATCAGTGTTTATGCCGAAATCATTTGGTTTTGTTGCTATAGTCTTTAGTACAACCTGAAATCAGGGATGGAGAGACTTCCAGCAGTTCTTTTATGTTCAGGATTATTTTAGCTATCCTCAGTTTTTCATTGTTTCATTGAAATAGAGACTTGTCTTGCATGGTCTGTAAGGAACTGTGTTGAAATCTGGATGGGGATCAAATTGAATCTGTAAATTTGCTTTTGGGAGGATGGTCATGGATACTGTCTTAAGCTTAGTGAGCAGGTAAGGTTTTTCCAATATTTGATATTTTTATCAATATCTATTTTCAAAGATTTTAACGTTTGTAATATGAATATTTCACTTGCTTGGTTAGATTTACTGGAGAATATTTATATTATATGAGTCTATTGTGAAAGGTCTTATTTCTAGGATTTTCTTCACAGTCTGTTTGTCCTTTGTATGTAGGAAGACTAGTGATTTTTTTAATTAATCTTGTATCTACCTTCTTTTTTTAATATTTATTTATTTATTATACATGCAATATTCTGTCTGTGGGTATGCCTGCAGGCCAGAAGAGGGCACCAGACCCCATTACAGATGGTTGTGAGCCACCATGTGGTTGCTGGGAATTGAACTCAGGACCTATGGAAGAGCAGGCAATGCTCTTAACCTCTGAGCCATCTCTCCAGCCCGTATCTAGCTTCTTTGTTGAAAGTTTTAATGAGCTGTAGGAGTTCCCAGATAGAATTTTTGGGTCAGCAATGTGTACTAACATATCTATAAATAATGACTCTTTGAATTATTTTATTTTCCATTTGTATCCACTTGATCTCCTCTGCTCCAGTGAAAACTTGCAGTACTATATTGAATAGATATGGAGAGAGTGGACAATCTTGTCTTGTTCCTCATTTTAGTGGAATGGATTAGAGGTTCTCTTCCTTAATATTACTATTGCACAATAGACTTTCTATAAATTGCCTTTATTTTGTTTAGGTATGTCTGTTGTATCCCTGAGTCTACAGGACTCTTATCATGACCAAGTTTCTGATTTTATCAGAGGACATTTGTAGTTGCATTATATTTGTATTTTAATAAATAAACCTCTCTTGAAGATCAAAAAGTAAACAGTCACACTGGTCACCGTTATAAACGGGGCAGTGGTGGCACACACCTTTAATCCCAGTCGACACTGAAAGATCCCAACCCTAGTCTCCATTGTAAGATGTTTTTTTGTGATCAGCTAGGCCAGGGAAAAACAGGATGTCTGTGGGCAGCAAAAGCAGCCTTGAGAAAAAGACCCAGTTCTTTGTGTATCAAAACCCAGGGAGGTAGAAACTTTCTGAAACGGGCTTAACTTAGACTTGTTTTTGTCCTGTTAGACTTGTTTTTGTCCTGTTAGACTTGTTTTTGTCCTGATATTGACCCCCCCAATGCTAATTTAAGTTGACCAATGATGTTGTTGACCAATGATATTGCGGTTGCTATGGTTCCCTGTTATGTAACGCTGAGACCCTATAAATGCTTGCTGGAAAAATACCACGGGGGCTCAGTCTAACTGGAGTATTGAGTCCCCTGTTGGCGCCTTCGACATTAAAGAATCCTCTTACTGTTTGCATCCATTGGCGTAGCTTATTGAGTCTGGGGGATCCTTCCCTGAACCCTAGAAATTAGGGTCTTTCAGCCACAAGGACACACACCTTTAATCCCAGGAGCCACACTAGATTTCTATACCAACCAGGCCATAGTTGTGCACTCCCTCAATACCGGAAATAGAATTATAAGATGGGAGGAGACAGCTCAGTCTCTCATCTTCATTCTCTCCTTTACCGGCCTGGGGGAGGATACACAGGGCAGTGATATCTTGAAGCTTTTCCAAGCCACATTTAAAACCTCAGGTCCATTCTCATTATATAATTTATATTTATATAAACACCGCCCTTTGGCTTGGTGCCAAGTGACTTCTTCCATCTCAGTTTGAAACCCCATTGTGAAGGGTATCAGAGACACCACCTCATTCAGTCTTTTCACAGATCCTGCAGTATGCTAATGTCCTCTCCTGCTAGGTCCCAATCCTTCAGTCATTGTTGGTTAGCTACAAACAAACAGACAACTCTTTGTTTCAAAATAATTGGCAAAAAGCATTCTGTAAGTCTCGTATATTTCATCAAACACAAGATGAATGGAGGATATTAGGAAAAGTATTGAAGTACTAAATCAACAAGCCGTGGTGGCCCCAAACGTTAATCCCAGCCCTGGTGACAGGGAGACAAAGCAGGACCTGTTGAATCTCAATAGTGAGTTCCAGTGTGGCCAGGATTTTGTGAAATATTGCATCTAAAAAATGATACTTGAATGTTGGACCTTGTTTTTACACAGTACCTTGGATATCTGATGTTGAGCCTCTGTGTTGCTGAGTAGCCAAAGTGTTCCAGAACTCTGGGAAATCCTCTGGCCTCAGTCACCTGAGAGGGGATTAAAGGCTCCTTGTTAAGGTTTCCTGCTCCACCTTCCACACCCAGGAAGGTGGGTCTGATTCACTCTCATCCAAGAGCTTTATAAAGGCCTGGATCTCCACTTAATTCGCAGACTCCAGAAGCCCAGGGAGGTGCCCACAGCTCTACCTCCACACTGCAGACTCTGCAGCACCAGGACACAGACACCCAGCTTCCATCGTCTGTGGAGTGCAACGAAACTCTTCAGGGAAAATGCAGGTGATTTGAGGGTGGGAATTGACTCTTATGTTCACTGGACGATGGCTGTGTATTTCTCTTTCGAATCCTCTCTGAAATTTCATGCCAGGAAAGTGTCCCTCTGGCATGAGACTCTTTCCATGTGTATATGACACCGTTTGGTCTTCCTAGCAAGCCTCTTGGAAGGTGCTGGGAATGTGTGCATTTTACCACCAAGGAAACAGGGAAAACATGGGTAACTACCTTGAGCAGAATCCCATGCCCACAGTTTGCAGAGGTACAGACTTCTGCACTCTCCTTCTACATGGGCTTTCTGGGCTTTCCTTGGATAAGGCATCATCTCAATGCCTCAAAAATAACCCAAACCCCACTATATATCCAAGAAGGACCCTGAACTTCTGAACCAGCTTTTACTTGTTATGGAAGAGCTGGGATTATAGACTCAGCTCAAATGACTTTGCTTTCTGATTCTTTATGGCCACTTACCTGTTCCTCGACCTCGTCTAAACCTTAATATGTTAGAAGCAAAGCAGAAACTCATGAGGAGGTCTTCATAGGGATTTCTAGCACTAGGATGATGGAATGGAGTGTGGGAAGAGAGAGAGTAAACCGGACAGAATGGGTGAGGGCTCTCAGAGGAGAGGTGCTTCTGTCTTTGAACGATCCCTTCAGCTGGGGGCTGATGTGCTATGCACTGGAGGCTTTGCCTGGTTACACTTTACAGACAAGCTTTCCCTTAGGTGAGAAGGATTTAACAATCCTAAGTAGATCGGAAGGCAGAGTCCAGTGTTTTCTCATAGTGCAAGATGCTGAAACCTGAATCCACTCTCAATTGAGACAGAGATTCTGCTGCGTGGAAACAGTTTTAATATTTTCTTTATGCACTTTTGAGCAGAGGGAACCAGACGGAGTCGGAAGCTTAAGGAACACTGAAGAATCTGATGTGAGACAGAGTGGAAAACAGGAAGGACAAAGGCCCTCAGGTATTTGATGCAACCCTCAGTTCAAAGCCATCATTTCAATCAGGCGTTGGTGGCACACGCCTTTAATCCCAGCACTTGGGAGGCAGAGGCAGGCAGATCTCTGTGAGTTTGAGTTTAAGACCAGCCTGGTCTGTAAGAGCTAGTTCCAGGACAGGCTCCAAAGCCACAGAGAAACCCTGTCTCGAAAAACCGAAAAAAAAAAAAGCCAACACTTCCATCCTATTTCTTCCGTGGAGATATAAGGGCTTAGGCAAGAACTCAGCTGTGTCAAGGACTGGCTCGTCCTCAGTGGTCCCAAGTGGCTGCCCATGCATGAGTTGCTAAGTCTCAGTTCTGTGAGAGTCTCCCTGGTAGGGAGGAGGGTTTGGTCTATGTAGGGACAACTTTCCCAGGCAGTGCTCACCCATGTGAATTGTTTCTATTCGGTAACATATTTTCTACAAATAAAGGCACCCACCTACGCTTGCAATCCATTGTATGCCTCGGTATTAAGAGCAGGGTAGCTGGTAATCTTAGGCTTGTGAGCAAGTGTTCCTAATCCCTTGATCACTGAATGAGCAACAACTGGTTTCACTCAGTGTGCAGAATGGGTTCTAGAAAAGCTGAGATGTTTATGTGCATGGCATCAAAGGCACTCATCACATTCCTCCTTCCATTGCAGCGTCTTCCTCTTGCAAGTGGACTGCCTCTGAAATCTGGGTCTTTCTGGAGGAGTGGGAAGTCGTTGAACGGAGAGTAGGAAACCCAGGCAGGAAGATGTTGGAGAAGAGCTGGGCTATTCTCCAGCGAATCAAGGAGAGGAGGGGCCTGAAGAAGAGCTGGGAAAGCTGTGTCATCCTGCTGGATACCCTGCAGAATTTTCACAGGACACTCTGTTATGGGAGAACAGTAACTCTACCCATGCTTTCTCGTTATTCCGACGCCCTGTACAGGATCCTGGGCCTCTCCCCAGGTTAGTCTCTTCTGTATTCTTCTTTCAAGTCGACTAGGGAGCAGCATCAGTTGGCTTGTCCTCTTGAACAGAGGGCAGTGCATAACAGGCCACTATTGCATATAGCAGATACAAATGTCTGTCATCTCTGTTTGTCTGCCTTCCTCTCTTACCCCAGGGGAATGGAAACTGGATAGATATGTTCAGGGAGGACCAAGACACACTGCACAGACCATAGATAGCGTAATGCAGGGAGAGTGAGAATGACATCCTTTGAAACTCTCTCCACTTTTTTTCTCAGTTCCTGTCTACGGTAATGTGTATGGTATGCCCCTGACATCCAGGAACCATCAACCTTCCAGCAATGATCCTGAGGATTATGAAATCTCTATTCAGGGGATCCCACTGTCTATGATGTCCCAATGGGAATCCCTGTTTTCCAGAAGGAATTAGAGCCTAGCTGTTCTCAGTTCCATAAGCAGTTCCTGCCTGCATCCCAGCAGACCCCGGCCTCCAGCAGCAGCCATATCAATGGCAGAAAAACACCGAGATCCTCAGTGAAGACAAGTGCAGGTTCCTTGTTTCTTCTCTGAGCACCTCGGCACCATGCAGCATTGGGTGTGGGCTTTTATCTCTACCTCATAGGAGAAGAAATTGTGGTAATCAATAAAGGCCATTGAAATAAAGCTCTCCTGTCTTGTCCCTGTTACTTGAGTGGAGTCCACAAATAAAGAGTTGTCCATCTAGGCTTTTTTACTTGGCTGACTGTGTTACACTTTTGCTAACTGGATAAACTGAGTCACACAGAAAGGAAACCTGTGATGTTCCATAACTGTAAACTCTGAAAGGATCAGGAAAATTCCTGGTCTTTCTGTGGAATTTATTCATTATTTTGTATAGTTCTCAATCTTTATGCAACTGGATTTATGGTTCAAGTTTTACTTTGAGCTAAAGGATCTTCAATCAAATCTTCAATGAGAAAGTTTAAGTGTCAACGTTAAAAGGGAAGTAATGTAACCTCTCAATATTATTACAGTTACTGCCTTGTTGTAAACTGATGGTAACATTAATAAGTAGTTTATACACTATTCTGTACAGAATAAACTTTGCTGAAGCACAATTAATAAAATACCAGGGAGACAAATTGGGGTTCAGCCTGAAGACCTGAAAAGCAAAGCAACCAGCTACTTGTTCTTTCTTTGGCTCAGTCTGAAAATGGAGAGCCTGCCTCCAACCAATCTCAGAATGACACTATGTTTGAGAGCTGTTTGCTTCCATATTATGATTTTCTCAAGGCCTGGGATTATAGGTGTGTACAACAGGGATTAAAGGCATGTACCACCTGGTTTGTACTACTGGGATTAAAGGTGTTGTCACTGGCATTAAGGGTGTGTGTTACCATTTCCTATTCTGTAAGGCTGACCAATGTGGCTTTTTGACTCTCAGACCTTCAGGCAAGCTTTATTTATCAAAATACAATTGAAGAGACACTATAGTTTGCTCATGCTTTTAACCCAGAATCAACCTCATGGGTCCCCAAATTTTTAATGTCCATCAAAAGCACGAGTCAACTCTGTTTACAGACTCTCGTTAACTTTCTTTTCTACACTGCGGATTTCAGTACAGGTTAAAGACAATCCTCATGCTGATATAGCTAAAACTTTTCTCTCTTTAGCATTTTTTAAACGCCTTTTTGTAGGGTGAGGAGGTCAGTCCTACTACAACTTCATGTGTCATGCTTTGACATGGAAATCCTGCCCCTTTCTGAACAGGGCAATAGAACAAGGTTCTGTTTGTTCATTCATGTAATGCATTTTATCCTGATAGGAGACAGGGCCACGAGTTACAATGTGTATTCTCCCGTTTTCAGAAAGGAGATAACTAAGAATCTGTTGTCACTGATGAAGATCAGGATGGATCTCTCTGAGGTTTAGACTACTAAGAGATTCTAGGGTTTCCTGGGACAGAGTCCTGGGGCAGGTGTGTCACTGGCCATGGAGAGCTCCTGTTGAAATGATTCTGCAGGGTTGTCGCTGGTGATGAGCCCAAGTGAGGATTCCCAAAGGCCATGGCACAGTGCTGAAGCTGGCATCTACAGGAATTTGGAGGTACACCGAACAAGACAAAAAGTATCAATTCTGATGATATAGGCAAAGACAGAGATGGGTTTGAGGAAGCCCAGCTGGGACCTGAGGAAAGAAACAGAAAACTTACAAGCATATCCCCTACACGCTCCTTTCCTATTTCTGTGAAATCACCAAGTCATTTCAGCTCTGAGAAAGTACAGAACCAAGTTGACAACTTCACAAAATTAGTCCAGCCTGAAGAATGGCAAGTTTGTCCTGTCCATGTAGGGAGGGACAAGCTGTGTGCAGAGGGTGGTCTTGTCAATCCTCCTCTTCTTAGGATGCGGAATGATTGTGCCTATGGATGGTAGTCCCAAGGAGAAAAGATGGAAAGTGTGAATGAATAAACAAGCCAAGTGTCTGTGTTGGTGCCTTGATCCTAGGTTCTGGTGCAGAGCCTCCCTCCACATGAGGAAAATCAGGGGTCTGCTTCTCGGTCTCTCGTTACACAGAGTCCTGTACAGATCCTGCAGGCTCAGCTGCAGGTGGAACCAGCCTCTCCAGCTCTTCCTCAGGCCCCTGTGATGGAGTCTCTGGGAAACAGCTCTGGACTTCCTTACTTCTCACCTCCATCACAGGAGGGCCCACTGTTCACCATAGTCTGTTTCCAAAAGCTGTTTCGGTCTGCCAACCCCAGGTGCCCTCCACAGTTTCCTTTGGCTCCTCGCGCCTCTAGTTGCAGGTGCCAGGACCTATACCCCAGATCATCACGGATTAGATAGAACCTGAGAGTCGATTTTTACTTACAAAATAACAGATGAGAGAAAGACATAATATTTCAGGGTGTCGATCAAAGTCAACATGACATGAGGTTATATAACAAATGTGTTAAATTATTAAATCAACCAATCATTTAGGCCCACACCTTAAATCAAAGCTCTGGATACAGGGACCCAATGCCTGGACAGCTGCGTCTAAATAGCGAGTTCCAGGATGGCCGGGGCTAGGTAAAGTTATCCTGTCTCAAAGAGGCTTTGAGGGTCCATTCCTATTCAAATCACCACATTGCACTCCCTGGTTCCCAAAAGCTTCTAGCCATAGCATGATGCAGAAATGCATTCGTTCCAACTTCAAAAGTTCTCATTGTCTATAACACACTCAAACTTGTTTAAACGTCCAAAGTTCAAAGTCTCTTCAGTGATTCATGTAATCTCTTAAATGTAATTTCCTGTAAAATTAAAATAAAAGAACAGATCATACATTTGCAAGATATGTGTGCACAGGGCACACATTACTGTCCAACAATGTAGGAAAAGGAGCACAGGGAGGAAGTACTGGACCAAAGCAAGACTGAGAATCATCTGGGCAAGCACCAAACTCTGCATCTCCATGTCTGATGTCAAAATGCTCTTTAGATGCCCAACTTCTTACAGTTTTCTTGACAGCAGTTATTTCTCCTAGGCTGGTTCTACTCCCGGTAAGGAGCTTTCCTTGGCAGGTGTCCCATGGCTCTGGCAACTCGAGTATCTTTGGGCCTCCAAGGAAATCCAGGTTTTACCTGCACTGCTTCACACAATGGTCTCTCTGGTCCTCCATGCAGGGACACTTCTGACAAACACCTTGCCTCAGCTGTTTTCCTTAGTCGTGGTAAAAGGGTCTACAAACCCTTCTTTTTTCACATCTTTCTAAAAATGAAAACAGACTATATTTTTTCTGTAATTTTTTTATTGATTTATATTGAGTGCTACAATTTTTTCTTTGCTCTGCTCCTTGCATCTCCCCTCCCCGTCAACCCTCTTCCAAGGTCCCCATGCTCCCAATTTACTCAAGAGATCTTGTCTTTCTCTACTTCCCATTTCGATTAGACGTATGTATGCCTCTCTTAGCGTGCTCATTGCTGTCTAGGTTCTCTGGAATTGTGATTTGTGGGCTAGTTTTCATTGCTTTGCATTCAAAACCCACTTATGTGTGAGTACATGTGATAATTGACTTTCTGGGTCTGGGTCACCTGACTCAAAATAATGTTTCTAGCTTCATCCATATGCCTACAAAATTCAAGACATTGTTATTTTTCTCGGCCGTGTGGTACTCCATTGTGTAAATGTATCACATTTTCCTTATCCATTCGTCAGTTGAGGGGCATTTGGTTTGTTTCCAGGTTCTGGCCATGACAAACAATGCTGCTATGAACATAACTGAGAACATGTCCTTATGGCACGATTGAGCATACTTTTGAGATATACCCCAAAATGGTATTTACTGGGTCTTGAGGAAAGTTGTTTTCTAATTTTCTGACAAATTGCCACACTGACATCCAAGGGGGCTGTACCAGCTTGCATTCCCACCAGCAATGCAGGAGTGTTTCCTTTACCATACAACCTCTCTCTCCAGCACAAGTTGTCATCAGTATTTTTAATCTTGGCCATTCTTACACGTATAAGATGGAATCTCAGAGTTGTTTTGATTTGCATTTCTCTGATGACTAAGGATATTGAACATTTCCTTAAGTGTCTTTCAGCCATTTTAGAGTCCTCTGTTGAGAGTTCTCTGTTTAGGTCTGTACTGCATATTTTAATTGGATTATTTGTTACCTTGATGACCAATTTCTTGAGTTCTTTGGAGATCAGACCTCTGGCTGATGTGGGGTTAGTGAAGATATTTTCCCATTACATTACTGAAAGTGTTTATGAGTCGTAGAAATTCCTTGGTAGAATTTTTGGGGTCCCTTATGTAAACTATCATATCATGAGCAAATAGTACGAGCTTGACTTCTTTTCTGATTTGTATCCCCTTGATCTCCTTTTGATGTCTTCCTGCTCTAGCTAGGACATCAAGAACTATATTGAATAGATATGGGAAGAATGGACAACCTTGTCTTGTTCCTGATTTTAGTGAAATCTCTGAAAGTTTCTCTCCATTTAGTTTGATGTTGGCTGTTGGCTTGCTGTATATTGCCTTTATCATGTTTAGGCATGTTCCTTGTATCCCTGCTCTCTCCAAGATCTTTATCATGAAGGGATGTTGTATTTTTTCAAAAAGCTTTTTCGGCATCTAGTGAGATGATCATGTGGTTTTTATTTTTCAGCTTGTTTATATTGTGGATTACGTTGACAAATTTTGGTATGTTGAACCATCTCTGCATCTCTGGGATGAAGCCGACTTGATCATGGTGGATGATGGTTCTGATGTGTTTTTGGATTTGATTTGCCAGTATTTTATTGAGTATATTTGCATCAATGTTCATGAGTGAGATTGAGCAGTAATTCTCTTTCTTAGTAATGTCTTTCTGTGGTTTGGAAATCAGGGTAATTGTAGCCTCATAAAAGAGTTTGGCAATGTTCCTTCTGTTTCTACTGTGTGGGTTAATTTGAGGAGTATTGTTATTAGTTCTTTGAAAATCTTGTAGAATTCTGAGCTAAAACCATCTGGTGCTGGGCTTTTTTTGGTTTGGAGACTTCTGATAACTGTTTCTATTTCTTCATCACTTCTAGCTCTGTTTACTTTGCTTATCTGGTCTTGATTTAATTTTGGTAAGTGACATTTATCCAGAAAGTTGTCCTTTTCCGTTAAGCTTTCCAATTTTGTGGAGTATAGGTTTTCAACATATGACCTGACGATTCTCTGTATTTCCTCCATCTCTGTTGTTATGTCCCCCTTTTCAGTTCTGACTTTGTTAATTTGGATATTCTCTCTCTGCCTTTTGGTAAGTTTGGATAAAGGCTTGTCCATTTTATTGATTTTTCTGAAAGAACCAACTCTTTGTCTCATTGATTCTTTGTATTGTTTTCTTTGTTTCTAATTTGATGATTTCAGCTCTCAATTTGATTATTTCTTGCCATCGAGTTCTCTTGGGTGAGTTTGCTTCTTTTTGTTCTAAAGTTTTCAGATGTTCTGTAAATTCACTAGTGTGGGATTTTTCCAGCTTCTTTATATTTAGTGCTATGAACTTTCCTCTTAACACTGCATTCATTGTGTCCCATAAATTTGGGTATGTTGTGTGGTCATTTTCGCTGAATTTTGGGAAGTCTTTAATTTCTCCTTTGATTTCTTCCTTGACCCGTTGATGATTCAAGTGAACACTGTTTAATTTCCAAGTGTTTGTGGGCTTTCTGGAATTAGTATTGCTGTTGACTTCTAGTTTTAAGCCATAGTGACCTGATAAGATACATGGGGTTATTCCTATTTTTTTGTATTTGTTGAGTTTTGTTTTGTTACCGAGTATGTCGTCAATTTTTGAGAAGATCCCATGAGGTGCTGAAAAGTAAGTATATTCTTTTATGTTTGGATGGAATATTCTATAGGTATCTGTTAAGTCCATTTGAGTCATAACATGTCAGTTCCCTTATTTCTCCGCTCAGTTTTTGTGTGACTGACCTGTCCAGTGCTGAGAGTGGAGTGTTGAAGTCTCCACTATTAGTGTGTGGAGTTTAATGTATGATGTAAGCTTTAGAAGGGTTTCTTTTACATATGAGGGTGTTCTTGTATTTGGGAGCATAGATGAGATTTCCTCTTGATGGAATTCTCCTCTGACTAATATAAAATGTCCTTCTTTGTCTCTTTGGTTGATTTTAGCTTGAAGTCTATTTTGTCAGCTCTTAGGATAGCTACTCGTGCTCTATTCTTAGGTTCATCTGTATGGAATATTTTCCCCACCGTTTACTCTGAGACAATGTCTGTCTTTGAGGTTGAGGTGTGTTTCTTGTATGCAGAAGAAGGATGTATTCTTGCAGAAGAAGAATGGATTCTGTTTTCTTATCCAATCTGTTAGCCTGTGCCTTTTTATAGGTGAGTTGAATCCACTTATATTAAGGGATAATAATGACCAGTGATTACTATCACCTGTTAATTTAGTTTTCATTGTTGGTGATGTTAATTTGTGCGTTTTCCCTTCTTTGGGATTTACTGCTATGAGATCAATTGCCTGTGCTTTGTTTATATAGCCAACTTTCTTGGGTTGGAATTATCCTTCTAGTATTTTGTGTAGGGCTGCATTTGTGGCTAAGTATTGGTAAAATCTGGTTTTGTCATGGAATATCTTGTTTTGTCCTTCTATGGTGATTGACAGTTTTGCTGGGTGTAGTAGTCTGGGCTGGCATCCGTGGTCTCTTAATGTCTCTTAATGTGATTCTCTGGATTTCTTTGGTGTCTCATATTATATTCCTCTTTTCCTTTCTGATTTTGTTAATTTGGATATTCTCTCTGTGCCTATTAGTTATTATGGTTAAGAGTTTGTCTATTTTGTTGACTTTCCCAAAGAACCAAGTATTTTTTCATTGATTCTCTGTAATTTTCTTCATTTGTATTTTATTGATTTTAGCCTTCTGTCTGTTTGCTTGTTTGGGGGCACAGTTTTGGATCTACATACATAAGCACAATGGTCCTTCGTGGATCCTTCCCCGTTTCTTGGCTTTCTAAGTGTACATCAAGATTTTGAAGTAATTTGCTGCTCTCTCTCTGTTCAGAAATAAGTACATATAATTTAAAAGCTGTTTGCATGCACGAGTAGTCTCTGTCTATGAGCTGTGATTAGATTAATGATCAGCCTCTTGCAGCATTTGAGAATAGTCGAGTCTTCAATCCTGATCTATAGATGCTGGATCATTGTCACCCAGCGGGAAACTCTGGTTGTGAAGTTTATCAGAGAAACCACCTCTCTTTCAACCTTTTCACTCCATGCGGTTCCCCCTGTCCAGCTCTCCACTGCCAGGCCCCACTCCTCCCGTGATTATTGATTAGGGGCAACCTTGCAAACGACTCTGAGTTTCAAAATAACTGGCTAAAAACATTCTGTATGCCTAAGTTTTTCCATCAAATTCAAGATGAATTGAGAATATTAGGGAAATGGTTTAAAGTATTTAATCAACAAGCCATGGTGACCCACACTTTAATCCCATAGCTGGAGACTGGGAACAAAAGCAGGACCTGTTGGATCTAAATAGTGTATTCCAGTATGGCGAGAATTATGTAGATATACAGGCTCAATATGATATTTGAATTTTGGAACTTGTTTTAAAACAGTGCCTTGGATGTTTTCTATTGAGCCTGTATCTTGCTGAGAAGCCCAAGAGTTCCAGAAATCTGGGAAATGCTCCAGTCTCAGCCACCAGAGAGGGGATTAAAGGCTCCTGGGTAAACTCTCTTGCTCCACCCTCCACACCCAGGGAGGTGGGTCTGATTCAATCCCATCCAAGAGCTTTATAAAGACCCAGCTCGCCACTTGGTGCTCAGACTCCAGAAGCCTGGGGAAGTGCCCACAGCTCTACCTCCACTCTGCAGACTCTGCAGCACCAGGACGAAGAGAACCAGCTTCCGAGACTCTGTGGAGCACAACAAATCTCTCGGGTGAAAATGAAGGTGATTTGGGGGTTGTGAGAATCCACACTTGTGCTTTCTGGAGGATGGCTGGTGTATTTCTTTTTCGATTTTTCTCATAAATTTCATAGCCCAAAAGTGAGTCTCTGACATCTGTCTCCTTTCCATGTGTATAGGAAATCATTGGTAGTCATAACAAGCCTTGTGGACAGTGGTCATACTATATGTGTGATACTAAGGAAACTGGGCAAAACATGGTTAACTATCTTGAAAATGATCTCATGCCCACTGTTTGCAGAGGTACAGACTTCTGTACACTCCTTCTTCTTGGGTTTTCTGGGATTTCCTTGGCTAAGGCAGCATTTCAAAGTTCCAAGGCTAGCCCAAATCCTACTATACATCCAAGAAGGACCCTGGACTTCTGAACCAACTTTTGCTTATGGAGGAGCTGAGATCATAGACTAATGCATGCACCCTTGTTATGTGACTCTTTATGGACAGTTACTTGTTCCTAAGCTCTTCTGAAACCATACTGTGTTTGAAGCAGAACTTGAACTCATGAGGAGAACTTAATATGGACTTTTAGCACTAGGGTGGTAGAAAGGAATTTGGGAAGGAACTGAGCTGGACCAAGTGGGTGAGGTCTTCCCAAATGAGAGGTGCTTCTGTCTTTGAATGTTCTCTTCAGCTGGGGGCTATGTGCTATTTACTTAAGGCTCTGCATGGTTATACTTTCCAGGCAAGCTTTCTCTTAGATGAGAAGGATTTAACATCTGTACATAGATTGGGAAGGAAGAGTCCAGTGTTTGCTCATGCTGCAGGGTGCTGGATCTTGAATCCACTCCCAACTGAGACAGAGATTCTGCTGCATGGAAACAGTTTTAATATTTTCTTTATTCATTTCTGAGCAGAGGGAACCAGACCAAGTTAAACGATTGAGAAACACCGAAGATTCGAATGTGGGATGGAATAGGAAGCAGGAAGAGCAAAGGCTCTCAGGTATGCAGAGGCAACCCCAATTTAAAAACCAAAATCTTTCATCCTGTCTCTTTCCTGGAGACACACAGGCTTAGACACGAACTCATCTGCGGACAGCTGTGTCAAGGACTGGCTTGTCCTCGGTGCCTCCAGTTTTCTGCCCTTCTTGTACGAGACCCAAGTCTCAGAATGCTGTGAGTGTCCCTGAGAGGGAGGTGGGTTGAGTCTATGCAGAAACAATGTACACAGGCAGCGCTTATCCTCTGTGAGCCCTTTCCATTGTGAAATATATTTTCTACAACTGAAGGAACCCACCTACACATGCAAGTCATAGTACACCTCGGTATCAAGAGCAGGGTAGTTGGTAATTTGGGCTTGTGAGCAAGTGTTCCTAATCTCTCAGAACTGAACACGGACACTTCTGGCTTCTGTCTGTGTTCATGAGGGGTTTCTGGAAAAGCTTAGATGAGCCTGTTCCCAGTGTCAAAGGCACTCACCACATCCCTCCTTCTCTTGCAGGTCCTTCCTGTCACCCATGGGCTGACTCTGAAATCAGGATCTTCCTGGAGGAGTGGGAAGGGGTTGAACGCAGAGTGGGAAACCCAGGCAGGAAGATCTCAGAGAAGAGCTGGGCTCTTTGCCTGAAACTCAATGAACGCAGAGGCCTGAAGAAGAGCCGGGAAAGCTGTGTGAACCTGTTGCTGACCCTGCAGAATCTGCACAGGAGACTCTGTAGTGGGAGACCAGAGGCCGTACCCTTGTTTTCTCCTTATTCCGAGGCCCTGTACAGGATCCTGGGCCGACCCCCAGGTTAGTCTCTTCTGTATTTCTCTGTCAAGTCCTCTAGAGAGCAGCATCAGCTGGCCCGCCCTTGATGAATATAGAGAAGAGCACAAGTAGGAATCCTTATTCCCATGGCCCATTATTGCACAAAGCAAACACAAATGTCTGTCCTCTCTGTCTTCCTTCCTCTGCCATCCCAGGGGAATTGAAATTGGGCATGTTCAAGATGGATCGGTACACACAGGACAGATCATAGCTTAGTATGATTCAGGGACAGTGAGGGTGACATTCTTAGGAACTCTCTCCAAGAGCAAGTGTTTCTGATGTCTTGAGAAATGAGTGGGGACCCGTCTGCCTTCTGTGAGTGTGCAGGAAGGGTCCCGAGAAGAGCTGACATGTGCCTGTGCATGGCGTCCAAGGTACTCATTGCCTCCCTCCTTCCTTGCAGGTTCTTCCTGTAGCCCATGGGCTGACTCTGAAATCAGGATCTTCCTGCAGGAGTGGGAAGGAGTTGAACGCAGAGTGGGAAACCCATGCCGGAAGATCCTGGAGAAGAGCTGGGCTCTTTACAAGAGACTCAATGAACAGAGGGGCCTGAAGAAGAGCTGGGAAAGCTGTGTGAACCTGTTGCTGACCCTGCAGAATCTGCACTGGAGACTCTGTAATGAGAGACTAGAGACCATACCCTTGTTTTCTCCTTATTCCGAGGCCCTGTACAGGATCCTGGGCCGACCCCCAGGTTAGTATTCCTCTGTCAAGTCCTCTAGAGGGCAGCATAAGCTGGCCTGCCCTTCATGAGCATAGAGCAGAGAAAAACAGGCCAGAAATCCCCATTCCCACAGCCCATTATTGCACATAGTAAACCTGAACGTCTTTCCTCTATGTCATCCCAGAAGAACGTAAATCGGACGTGTTCCAGGTGGACCAGAACATACATGACTGATCATGGTTCAGTATGATTGGGGGAGAGTGAGGGTGCCATGCTTATGAACTCTCTTTGTTTCTTCTCCCTTCCAGGTCCTTACTGCCGTGATGGGTCTGGTATGTGCCTGCCCGCCAAGAACAGTCAGCCTTCCGTGAATCAGCCTTTAGATTGTGGTACCACTGTTCCTTTGACACAGCTTCAGGGGAACCCATTGTATATGAGGTCTTCAAAGAATTCCCTGTTTCCCTGAGGGGACACCCTGAAGCACAACCATCCTTGGTCATTTCCACACCTACCTCCTGCCTGTGACCCAGGAGACTCCCACATCAGGCAGCAACCTAGGTCTAAGGCTCATTAGCACCCAGATCCTCAATGAAGACAAGTGGACTTTCCTGGTTTCTCCTCTGAAAGCCTCAGGACCATGCAGCATTGGGCGCATAGGCTTCTTTCTCTACCTCCAAAGACAATGTGAAAATCGATAAAGGTCACTGAAGTAAAACTCTCCTGCCTTGCCCTTGTTCTTCAGTGGGGTCCACAAGTAAAGAGGGGCTAAGGATTGTCACTTGAGTTTCCTCTTCTAGTGCCCTGGGACCTGCCCTCTCCCATCTATCCCCATCTGACTCCTGGTATAAAGTCTCTTCTCCTACAAGGACAACCTCTGCTTCCCTAGATGGCTGCTCATGACATTTTCATTCTCCTGCCCTCTTGTCCTATAACTGTTCTCAGTCTACGACAACCTCAAACTGGATGCAGCTGGGATGTAGCTGATGGTATAGGAAGCACAAAAGTTAATGCAGGCAATGGAAAAAACAGAAACTCATTCCTTTTTATTTGTTCTTGTTGGGGTTTTTGTGTAGTTTTTTGTTTTCTTGTTTGTTTGTTTGTTTTTCAGACAGGGTGTCACTGTAGTTTTGAAGCCTGTCCTGGAACTAGCCCTTGTAGACCAGTCTAGCCTTGATTTCAGAAAGTTCGACCTTGTTCTGCCTCTTGAATGCCTGTCTCGGCCTCATTATTGCTGGGATAAAAGGTGTGAGCCACCCCTGCTCAGCTCAGAAACTCTTTCTTTTATCAGGAAATCTTTTTAGGATAGGAAGAAACACAGGGTGGTGGTTTGAGACTGTGCCCCATGGTCTTGCATACTTCATCGGTCATTCCACAGTCCATGGTCCTCTCTGCCAAGGTGTGGTGGCCGTGGTCTTGTTGGAACTAGTATGTCAGTAAAGGTGAGCTTTTATGGTTCAAGGACTCCTGCCATGTCCCATTGCCCTCTGTCTTGTTCCCCTGCTGCTCATGGATGGAGCTCTCTCTCTCTCTGCTCTTTCACACACTCTGCCTTGGCTGCCGTTTGCTACCTGATTCCCCACTAAGTAATTCCTGGGACCTAGAAGTTTTCTTTCAAGAGAGGGGTCCGTTCTTATTTCTCTCGAATCTCTGCCTAATACACACTAAACATAACTATATTCAGGTATGGAAAGATCATCAAGACTTGCTAGGAAGCCCTGGGATTCATAATTAAAGGGAGAGGGCTTTCCTGGGACACGGGCTGCCAAGAAAGGCTGTCCTGCTATGGGACTCCCATGCTAACTCCTTCAATGGGGCCTTGCTCAGCACATGGCCCTAGAGCAGAGCAGGGATTCCACACCACGGAGAGCACGGCAGCAGTTCAAGGTCACCCTATGCTACTGTAGGCGAGTGTGTCAGTCTAGGGTCCATAAAAACCTGTCTCTAAAGGAGAAGAGGACAACAGCAACAACAACACATGAAAAGAAAATAGAAGTCTCCCTCCTTGCAGTTCATCCCCGAGCTTTCTAGTTGACTCTCTCCCTTCCCCTGTGGCCTAAAGTTCCTATTATGTGTCAATGCTCTCCGAACTTGTTGTTGTGTGTGAACCAGTGGTTTCCCTTCCACTGCATCACATGACATGGGTGTGGTGCTCTTGTGTGTGATCTCAGCAACTGTGACATCAAGGGAGGAGTGCAGAAGTGGACGATCATCTTTGTGTACAGTGTGAAGTGTAGGCTGGCCTGGGTGACATGAGATTCTGTCTCTGTAATCTCAAGCCAATAAAACTGTACCTAACCCTTGAAACCCACTTCTGTGGTCTCTGTTCAGGGCAGTCACCCACACCCTCCCTAAGTCTCCACTGCATTGAAGTGAACACAGTAGCAAGACCTTCCATCTAGACAGAAGAATCCACTGAGTGCTTCTGAAAAGCAGGGAAACATTCAAAGCACAGGCAATGGGCCTGGTAAAAGTACTGACATCAAATAAAGAACATCTGGACTGGACCGCCAGACCCACAGCTGACAGACCCAATGCGACCTTCTCCATCATAGGGGTCCCAGGGTCCCTCCACTCTTGCCTTGTCCACAGGCTGTGCTGTCCTGCTGTCACCCTGTGTCTTCTACTGCTACATTTTGCCCTTTGTGCCTCTTTGTGAAGATGTCAGGCCCCATTTCCCTGACAACTATGGATTAGCTACAATCTTCCAGGGATTCTTCAGCCACAAAATAATGGACTAGACACATTCTGTGTGGCTCTGGTGCTCAGTCAAATTCTGGATGAATTGAGGATATTTAATAAATTTCTTTAATTATTGTATCAACCAGGCATATGGCCCACACCTTCAATCCTAGCACACGGTATGGGCATAAGGGACCTGGGTAGTTGCCTCTAAAGAGTGGGGACCAGAATGGCCAGGCATAGGAAAAGGTATACTGTTTCAAAATGATATTTGAATGTTGGACCTTGTTTGTACATAGTTCCTTGGATATTCTCTATTGAGCCTGTGTCTTGCTGAGTAGCCTAAGAATTTCAGGAAATCTGGGAAAAACTCCTGCCTCAGCCTCCTGAGAGGGGATTAAAGGCTCCTGGTTAAGCTCTGCTGCCCCAGCCTCCTGCCTCCTCCCCAGGTCTATTGTGGAGGAACTGCTGTGGAAGGGTGTGTTGTCTGTTCCACCCATGGAGAACTTCACTGAACACTTTAAAGTCACATGAACAAAACCTCACCAAACATCCTCTTATTTCATGGATCCTGCATGATCTTTGAGAAGAAATAAAGCTGGGCGGTAGTGGCACATGCCTTTAATCCCAGCATTCAGGAGGCAGAGGCAGGTGAATCTCTGTGAGTTAATTGCCAGCCTGGTCTATAGTGCTAGTTCCAGGACAGACTCCAGAGTTACAGCAAAAACCTGTCTCAGAAAAAAACGAACTACAACAACAAAACGAATAGAAAGAGAAATCTTAGGAGACCACATTTTCCCGAATCTTAAGGCTTGAGCAGTCTACACAAACAGAGTTACCTGTCTGATGTTTGTCGTATTTTGGAGTTTTGTTTTTTTTTTCTATTCATTGGGAAAAGTGGATGAGCCTGGAATGTGTACTTTCTGTTCTCAGTAACTACAGATGAACTCCAGTAGTATTGAGTCCCCTACAGGGATGGCAGACAGAGAGAATAAGTAGGAGGAGAACACTAGTCTCCAGGAGTAGAAGAGAGAGGGAAGAAAGAAGGAGACATGCCTTGGGCAAGAAGCCAGGCAGCCACTAGCCAGCCAGATATGCGAAGCAATGAAAGTCAGATATACAGACAGAAAGAAAAATAAAAAGCCAGAGGCAAAAGATAGATGAAGAGAAACAGGTTAATTGAGGTTGAAAGAGCTAGCCAGAAATGAGCTTAAGGTAGGCTGAGCATTCATAGCTAATGAGAAGTCTCTGTGTCATGATTTGGAAACTGGTTGGTGGAGTAAAGAAAGTCTAATAAGGGATAATTAGCAAAATGTGTGTCTAGCAGGTTTAAATATAGTATGTGATGGGTAGATGAGACTCTGCCTGGTTCCAGGGGTAGTTAAGCATGGTCCTCCTGTAGGAACTTGGCAGTATAAATACAGGCAATGAAATAAATGCATACAACATGTGAATACCTAGAAAAACAATAAAATACATATTTCTTAGATCCACCGGGATAGCTTCACCTATATCAGTGAGTAATAAGGAGTTGAAGGTACAGTAGACTTTCTATATCCTACATTCTCCCTCCCTCCTACTCTCCCTCCTACCCCCTTCCACTCTCCCTCCTTCTCACCAGCCATCTCTCCCACCCCTAGAGAAAGATACCTATGTCTGCAACACTGTGCAACTCTAAGGGTTTCAAAAAGAGAGAAAAGGAATCCCTTCTTGTCTTCCTGAGGATCAGAGTTGCCAACCCTGACTCAGCACAGCTGCCAGATGCTGGGATCCTCTGGGACAAGGCAGGAGAAGGCTTGGACTGTATAAGGATGGTGGGTTCCAGAGTGCTCATCTGGGATCCAGGGAATCCTCCCTGACATCACAGGTGATGGGTTTTCCTGGAGTTCTGCAGTAGGAATGGGGATGCTATAATCCCAAGACTGCTACACAGGAGACACAGGAGAAGGTAAAACCTGTTGTATATTTTGTTTGTGTTATGAAAAATAAAGTTTGCCTGGAGATCAGAGAAGTAGAGCAGCACTAGAGGATTGTTCTCTACATAATCTCAGACTAAATGGGTGCGATTCTGCCTTTAAGAATCCTCAGAGTGAATGGAGGAGACCTTGTCTTCACTTGTATTATATGCCTTTCTCCACTTCTCGATGCTGGAATCAAAGACTTGATTCTCCCACATGCTGGTATCAAAGGCATCAGATCCTAAGTCCTGGCATCTAAGGTGTGAGCCAACACCCCCTGCTCTGTTTTTCTTTAGACAGGTTCAATCTGGTATATACCTGAGTGGCCTTGAACTTCTGATCTTCCTGCTTTCTTCCAAGTACTGGGATTAAAGGTGTCTGCCACCTCCACGTGGCACCTATGGTTAACTAGTGACTAGCCCTACCTTCTGAAATCCAGACAAGCTTTGTTTTTCTGAACACAGTCAAAATATCAAATAACAAAACCACTGGAGGCTGAGAGTTCATGGGAAGCAGAGGTCACCAGACCCCTCATAGGGAGGACCTTCTGGGTATAAACACTGGGAGATGATAATCATGAACCCCACTCTCCCTGAATCCAGGTAATCCCTATCCTTCTCATGTGTCACAGTCCACTCAGAATGAGTCCAAAATCAATCTGCTTAGGACAACAGGACACACTTTGAAAATCACTGCTACTCCAGCACAGGGTTCTTGTACTGAGCTGTTTATTCCAGAGACCTGGATATTTGCTCCACCTTCTCCATAACATTCAGTACTCCTACCTTCCCTGGTAATGATCACCTTCTTCTTCACTGCTTAGAGCTTCCTCCACCCCAAGTCTGCTGCATTCAACCTCTTTTTGCTCAAATTCCTCCCCTACCTTCACCCCCAATACAAGGGGTAGCTCCTGGTATTTGAAAGACGAAGACCAGGTCCACAGCCCCACTGCAGGACACCACCATTCCTATCCACCACGTGCCCGTACCTCTCTCTTTTTCATTTCTACTGTAGTCAAGAGATTGACAACAGCCCACTCCTCCATTTATTGTGGATCAGTTTCCTCTGGGTAGAGTAATTATTAGGTTACCATGAGACACTAAATTTTTCCAACTTAGTTGCTCTATGAAATGATATTCTATTTGAAGGGGCTCGCTTGTGGTGGAATCAATGAAATACTTTGAAGTATTTGGATTTCTGATTTATAAATTATTATAAGGTCTCTCTTTCTCTTAGTAGTCCAGAATCTACACCCTTAGTATCTTAGGATGCAATTAAAAACAATATTTCTCTTGTTTGATCCAGATCACACACCCATGTAGGTATGGTCTGATTCAATCTCACAAGACCTTTATAAGGAAGCCCGGCGGTGGTGGCTCACGCCTTTAATCCCAGCACTTGGGAGGCAGAGGCAGGCAGATCTCTGAGTTCGAGGCCAACCTGGTCTACAAGAGCTAGTTCCAGGACATGCTCTAGAAACATCAGGGAAACCCTGTCTCGAAAAACCAAAAAAAAAAAAAAAGACCTTTATAAGGAGATGGATCTCCACATGGTCGCAGACTCCAGAAGCCACAGAAGTGAGAGCAGCTCTCCTCCTCACACTCCAGACTCTGCTGCACACATCAGGGCACAGAGAGCTCTGAGTCCCCAACTCTGTGGAACAGTAGTAGGAAGCCAAGGAGTAAACATGCAGGTGAGACGGGAAAGCCAACTATGGTGTCTTTTTGTGAGGATGGCTGCGGTTTTTTTTTTTTTTTTGACTTTCGAAACAGGGTGTTACAGGTCACCCTGGCTGTCCTGACCTTTAGGCTGTAAGCCAGGGTGGCCAACAATCTGCACTGTGATGCCCACAGCTCTGCCCTGAGAGTGCCAAGGTCACAGGTCTGAGACGCTCTGCTTGTTCTCTTTATTGGTCACAGGCATGGCAGAGCTTTGCTCTTCACATCATGCCAGGCTGGACCTTGAGGGACATCCTGGCTGGTCTGTAACACCCAGTGATCCCTCTGACTCTGAATCCTGGGAGCTGGAACTCCAAACCTGAGTCACAATAGCCAGCTTTGTTTCTTTAAATCTATGTCTCATGGACGCCACGATGTTGGTCTTAAACTCCCATTGTGGGTCAGATGGCCTCAAGGACACTCTGCTGTCTACCCCTCCATTCTCATTTATAGGTATGATGAGGAGCTTTCCATATTTCTCCTTAAGTAATTGTCTCCTTTGATAGAAATTCTCTTTTTGAGCATAGGCTACCCTCGATTGAGCTCCTCCTATCTTTAGGATTAGGGGCATCTGATCTGGAGAACATATCTTACTTTTAATTCTGCATGTATTTTAAGATAGAGTGTAGTGCAGACTAGGCTAGTCCCAAACTTACCACCAATGGTACCCTATAAGCCAGTCTGCACGGAACAAGGGCTGGGATTCAGAACATCCATCATTCGGCCCACACTTTGGTTGATTTCCCTTACTTTTTTCTCTCTGTATGACTTGCTGTCCACAGTCCTTTTTTTTTTTCTATTAATAAACCAAAATCTCCCTGAGGCTAGACTGTTCTAGATCTCGTGTCCATCTCAGTGTAGTCTTAAACAGCTACTCGTCCCCTTCCCTCTGTCTCCTCAGGGATGGAAATACAGTCTTCAACCTGGGTTTTATTTTTTGAAGCATGGTGACATGAGATAGCCCAGGGTTGGCCTATAACTCAGAACTCAGTTTAGGCTGAGGCCAAAGAGTTCTTTTCCAAAGCCACCCTTTCTCAGTGTTTGAGGTTAACACGTAAACTCAGATGTTCAGCCACTAATGTTTTATTTTTGTAAGGCTCATCATATTCTATAATTCAGACTGGTTTTAGCTTATGGTTTCCTTGATTCTCTCTCACAAATGCTGCCATACGGTGTGTTCAGAGCGATTGCGTGATCCAGTTCCTACGAAATTGCTGACATTGACATGAACATAATCAGAGTAGCTTACTCTATGTTGTTTCCATTCAGAGAGCAGCAGTGGGAGAAACTGGAATTTCAACAGCTACAGCGGCACTGACAGAAGAGAGTGGAAACCAGGATGCAGGGGATCCTTCAGGTACCAACTGCTGATGCTTATTTCTGTGTGAGAAAAACATTCTGTCACTTTGCTTCTCCCCAAATTTTGCTATTTTCCCTAGGTCGCAGGGGGGATACTACAGGGTCAATCTCACTCATGTCAGCATCCTGGGATGCTGGTTTTCAGCTCTGTCTCTCAAGAACTGGGAATGAGTCAGGTTTTGAGCTTCAAATGGGGGGCTTCCTCGGTGGTTACTATACCCTAAAAATTCCTCTACATTTTATGACATGTTTTTTTTTTTAAATGTGGACACAGATACATTCAAAATCCGAGACTTTGCCACAGGATTTCTTATTTCCAGTAAGACCATGCAACAAAGTCTCTCTGGGCTCTGCAATGATGATTCCCCAAAAATGCACAGATGAGCACACATTTGATATAAAATGCACACATCACACTTCTGTGTTATTGCAGGTCGTTCAGTCAGATCATGGAGTGACTGGGAAATCAGGGTCTTCTTGCAGGAGTGGGAAGTAGTTGAACAGGAAGTTGGCCTCCCAGGGAGGGAGATCCACAGGAAGTCCAGAGCTGTTTCTCAAAGACTCCATCACAGGGGCCTGAAGAAGAGCTGGAGAAGCTGTTTCCTCATGTTGCTGACCCTGCAGGATCTGTACAGGACCCTGTGTAATGAGAGACCAAGGAGCAGACCCTTGTTTTTGCCTCATATAGAGGCTCTGCACAGGATCCTGGGCGCCAGACACCAACACAGACCCTTTGCAGGTTTGTTCTTTTACTCTTTCATCTTATATCCTAGGTAATGGCATCCGTGGGCACAATTATTCCTCATCCCTAAGAAGAGCAATGAATGACAAGACTACAAACCACCCACAGCTTCCCCATGCATGGGCAGGAATAACATGTCATTCCTCAGGACCTACTCATTCTCTGAAACCCACGGGATTGATCTGAGGATTGTCCATAATATAAATAATCTTGGCAATGATGGTTCACACCATAATCCCATCATCTCTGGAGGCAGATACAAGCATAAAGCCAGATTCAGGACAGCCATGACAACATAGATAAACCCTATCTCAAAAGAAATAAAGAATCAATTAATAAAAGATAACACCCTCACACATACTCCAAAACAAACACAAACACAAAAATACCTGCAAAAGCAACAACCAAAAAATCAACCAAGCAACCAAACAAAAATTCATGGTGTATTTGAGCAGGGAGTTTTATCTGAATAGAAGGAGAAGGAGTATAATGGGGGACCTGCTTATACATTCTCTGTTTTCTCGGGTCCTCTCCGTGATGGTCACCCACCCCTTGATCTACACTCTCAGAATCAAGAGTTCTTGACATCTTCTGCTTGCCTCCAATATCCCGTTTGTACAAACTTCAGGACTGTGTGATTCCCTTTGGGTTCCTTCTGTCACCGCCATCAGCTGTGATAATTTCAAGAATCATTTCAAGAGGAGCTCTCCATGGCCATCGTCACACCTGGTCTAAGCCAATGTCCCAGGAGACCCCAACCTCCCTCAGAAGTCTCAGACTCAGAAAACCATCCAGGTGACCAGTGAAGATAATAAAAACCCAGGCATTTTCTTTCTGAAAAACTGTATAAGCACCTGCCATGTTGTAACCAGTTCCCCCTCTCCCCCGCACACCTGCTATCAGAATAAAATTTATACTTCAACGAGTGTCCAGGGCCCTGTTCTTTATGTCTCATTCTTGACCTTCAATGAAAACAGTAAGTGTAGAAAGGTTGAGATTCTGGATCAGGCAGGAGGGAGGAGGGTCGTCTAGCTAGGTGATCAGGGACCTGAATTTACTCCTCTCTATCACTCTTCTGTGTGAAGGCTTCTTTTCTAGAATGGCACCTGTTACTGCCACGACAGCTGCTCAGTCCCATCTCCACTCTCTTCTGTGGTCACAGAACTTGTGGTTCCTGTGCTCAGAGTTTCTGGATAAACTGACTACGTGACAGCTCCATGGAATGGTTATCATGGATATTTTGGTTATAGATCTGAGAAAAAAAGAACAACCAATTGGAGACTTTGTTGCCTACAAGGGTTGATCAGTTCAGACTTTGAATTTCTACTTACTAGAAATCCTTACCAGGAATACCCTAAGAAATTCAAGGAAGTTCCCCTGC
Source organism: Arvicola amphibius (assembly GCF_903992535.2). Lineage (NCBI taxonomy): Eukaryota > Metazoa > Chordata > Mammalia > Rodentia > Cricetidae > Arvicola > Arvicola amphibius. The sequence goes on along the minus strand of NC_052050.1, from coordinate 69,681,845 downwards.
ACTAGGGTTCCACACTGCCCATGGAATACACCCAAATTCTAACTGTTTCTCTCTACAGTCTGTCCATCTATCCCATCTTCCCCTAACCTGATCTCTCTCACTCCATCCCCACCTATCCACCTTCAAAATCTATTCTATTTCCCCTTCCCTGACAGACCTAAGCAGCCCCCTAGAGTCCTCCCCTTATCTAACCTCTCTGAGTCTATGAACTGTAGATTTGCTATTATGTACTTAATGGCTAATTTCCACTTATAAATTAATACGTTCCATAATAGTCTTTCTGAGCCTGGGTTACCTGTCACTTAGGATAATTTTTCTAGTTCTATACAATTCATTTACCTGCAAATTTCATATCATTATTTTACCAGGTGAGGAGTACTCTGTTGTGTGAATGGACCACATTTTCTCTATCCGTTCTTTGGTTCAGGACAGCTAGATCATGTCCAGGTTCTGGCTTTATGAAGAAAGCTGCATAGAACATAGTGACCTTGTGGTGGATAGAGTGTCCTTTAGGGATATGCCCAAGAGTGGGATAGCTGCCCTTGAGGTCAATTGATTCTCAATTTGCTTAGGAACTGCCATTTGATTTCCATAGCGGCCTTAGAAGGTTGCACTTCTACCAACAATGCAGGGGTATTCCCGCTGCTCCGCATACTTTCTAGCATGAGCATCACTTGTGTTATTGATCTTAGCCAATTTGACAGCTTTAGATGGAATCTCAGAGGAGGTTTGATTTCCTTTTCCCTGATAGCTGAGGATTTTGAACATTTCTTAAGGTTTGAACTGTTATTTGAGATTCATATATGGAGAATCCTGTTTAGATCTGTCTCCCATTTCTAATAGATTATTTGCTTTTTGATATCTAATTTCTTGAGTTCATTATATATTTTAGATATTAGTTCACTATCAGATTGTAGAGTTGTTAAAACTCTTTTCCCATTTTGTAGGTCACTGCTTTGTCAAAGTGACAGTCCCTTTTGCCTTACATATATTTACAGCTGCATAAGGTCTTGTATATTAATTGTTGATATTAGTTCCTGTCCTATGGGTCTTCCATTCATAAAGCTTTCTTCTGTGTTAATGTGCTTGAGGCTATTGCCCACTTCCTCTTCTATCAGGTTTACAGAATCTGAGTTTTGTTGAAGTCTTGATCTACTTAGACTTGAGTTTTGTGCAGGGTGGTAGATAGGCCCTATTTGCATTTTTCTAAGTACTGACATCCAGTTAGGCCAGCACCATCTGTTGAAGACTATGTCTCTTTACCAATGTGTATTTCATTTTTATATACAAAATCAGGTGTCCATGGGTGTATGTGTCCATGTCTGGATCTTCAATTTGATTCCTTTAGTCAACAAATCAGTGTTTATGCCGAAATCATTTGGTTTTGTTGCTATAGTCTTTAGTAAAACCTGAAATCAGGGATGGAGAGACTTCCAGCAGTACTTTTATGTTCAGGATTATTTTAGTTATCCTCAGTTTTTCATTGTTTCATTGAAATAGAGACTTGTCTTGCATGGTCTGTAAGGAACTGTGTTGAAATCTGGATGGGGATCAAATTGAATCTGTAAATTTGCTTTTGGGAGGATGGTCATGGATACTGTCTTAAGCTTAGTGAGCAGGTAAGGTTTTTCCAATATTTGATATTTTTATCAATATCTATTTTCAAAGATTTTAACGTTTGTAATATGAATATTTCACTTGCTTGGTTAGATTTACCATAGAATATTTATATTATATGAGTCTATTGTGAAAGGTCTTATTTCTAGGATTTTCTTCACAGTCTGTTTGTCCTTTGTATGTAGGAGGACTAGTGATTTTTTTAATTAATCTTGTATCTAGCTTCTTTTTTAATATTTATTTATTTATTATACATGCAATATTGTGTCTGTGGGTATGCCTGCAGGCCAGAAGAGGGCACCAGACCCCATTACAGATGGTTGTGAGCCACCATGTGGTTGCTGGGAATTGAACTCAGGACCTATGGAAGAGCAGGCAATGCTCTTAACCTCTGAGCCATCTCTCCAGCCCGTATCTAGCTTCTTTGTTGAAAGTTTTAATGAGCTGTAGGAGTTCCCAGATAGAATTTTTGGGTCAGCAATGTGTACTAACATATCTATAAATAATGACTCTTTGAATTATTTTATTTTCCATTTGTATCCACTTGATCTCCTCTGCTCCAGTGAAAACTTGCAGTACTATATTGAATAGATATGGAGAGAGTGGACAATCTTGTCTTGTTCCTCATTTTAGTGGAATGGATTAGAGGTTCTCTTCCTTAATATTACTATTGCACAATAGACTTTCTATAATTGCCTTTATTTTGTTTAGGTATGTCTGTTGTATCCCTGAGTCTACAGGACTCTTATCATGACCAAGTTTCTGATTTTATCAGAGGACATTTGTAGTTGCATTATATTTGTATTTTAATAAATAAACCTCTCTTGAAGATCAAAAAGTAAACAGTCACACTGGTCACCGTTATAAACGGGGCAGTGGTGGCACACACCTTTAATCCCAGTCGACACTGAAAGATCCCAACCCTAGTCTCCATTGTAAGATGTTTTTTTGTGATCAGCTAGGCCAGGGAAAAACAGGATGTCTGTGGGCAGCAAAAGCAGCCTTGAGAAAAAGACCCAGTTCTTTGTGTATCAAAACCCAGGGAGGTAGAAACTTTCTGAAACGGGCTTAACTTAGACTTGTTTTTGTCCTGTTAGACTTGTTTTTGTCCTGTTAGACTTGTTTTTGTCCTGATATTGACCCCCCCAATGCTAATTTAAGTTGACCAATGATGTTGTTGACCAATGATATTGCGGTTGCTATGGTTCCCTGTTATGTAACGCTGAGACCCTATAAATGCTTGCTGGAAAAATACCACGGGGGCTCAGTCTAACTGGAGTATTGAGTCCCCCGTTGGCGCCTTCGACATTAAAGAATCCTCTTACTGTTTGCATCCATTGGCGTAGCTTATTGAGTCTGGGGGATCCTTCCCTGAACCCAAGAAATAAGGGTCTTTCAGCCACAAGGACACACACCTTTAATCCCAGGAGCCACACTAGATTTTTATACCAACCAGGCCATAGTTGTGCACTCCCTCAATACCGGAAATAGAATTATAAGATGGGAGGAGACAGCTCAGTCTCTCATCTTCATTCTCTCCTTTACCGGCCTGGGGGAGGATACACAGAGCAGTGATATCTTGAAGCTTTTCCAAGCCACATTTAAAACCTCAGGTCCATTCTCATGGCCGTTTATATAAACACCGCCCTTTGGCTTGGTGCCAAGTGACTTCTTCCATCTCAGTTTGAAACCCCATTGTGAAGGGTATCAGAGATACCACCTCATTCAGTCTTTTCACAGATCCTGCAGTATGCTAATGTCCTCTCCAGCCAGGTCCCAATCCTTCAGTCATTGTTGGTTAGCTACAAACAAACAGACAACTCTTTGTTTCAAAATAATTGGCAAAAAGCATTCTGTAAATCTCGTATTTTCATCAAACACAAGATGAATGGAGGATATTAGGAAAAGTATTGAAGTACTAAATCAACAAGCCATGGTGGCCCCAAACTTTAATCCCAGCCCTGGTGACAGGGAGACAAAGCAGGACCTGTTGAATCTCAATAGTGAGTTCCAGTGTGGCTAGAATTATGTGAAGATATTGCATCTAAAAAAAATGATATTTGAATGTTGGACCTTGATTATACACAGTGCCTTGGATATTTGATATTGAGCCTCTGTGTTGCTGAGTAGCCTAAATGTTCCAGAAATCTGGGAAATCCTCTGGCCTCAGCCACCTGAGAGGGGATTAAAGGCTCCTGGTTAAGGTTTCCTGCTCCAGCCTCCACACCCAGGAAGGTGGGTCTGATTCACTCCCATCCAAGAGCTTTATAAAGGCCTGGATCTCCACCCGGTTCACAGACTCCAGAAGCCCAGGGAGGTGCCCACTGCTCTACCGCCACACTGCAGACTGCAGCACCAAGGCACAGACACCAGCTTCCATTGTCTGTGGAGCGCAACGAAACTCTTCAGGGAAAATGCAGGTGATTTGAGGGTGGGAATTGACTCTTATGTTCACTGGACAATGGCTGGTGTATTTCTCTTTCGAATCCTCTCTGAAATTTCATGCCAGGAAAGTGTCCCTCTGGCATGAGACTCTTTCCATGTGTATATGACACCATTTGGTCTTCCTAGCAAGCCTCTTGGAAGGTGCTGGGAATGTGTGCATTTTACCACCAAGGAAACAGGGAAAACATGGGTAACAACCTTGAGCAGAATCCCATGCCCACAGTTTGCAGAGGTACAGACTTCTGCACTCTCCTTCTACATGGGCTTTCTGGGCTTTCCTTGGATAAGGCATCATCTCAATGCCTCAAAAATAACCCAAACCCCACTATATATCCAAGAAGGACCCTGAACTTCTGAACCAGCTTTTACTTGTTATGGAAGAGCTGGGATTATAGACTCAGCTCAAATGACTTTGCTTTCTGATTCTTTATGGCCACTTACCTGTTCCTCGACCTCGTCTAAACCTTAATATGTTAGAAGCAAAGCAGAAACTCATGAGGAGGTCTTCATAGGGATTTCTAGCACTAGGATGATGGAATGGATGTGGGAAGAGAGAGAGTAAACCGGACAGAATGGGTGAGGGCTCTCAGAGGAGAGGTGCTTCTGTCTTTGAACGATCCCTTCAGCTGGGGGCTGATGTGCTATGCACTGGAGGCTTTGCCTGGTTACACTTTACAGACAAGCTTTCCCTTAGGTGAGAAGGATTTAACAACCCTAAGTAGATCGGGAAGGCAGAGTCCAGTGTTTTCTCATAGTGCAAGATGCTGAAACCTGAATCCACTCTCAATTGAGACAGAGATTCTGCTGCGTGGAAAGAGTTTTAATATTTTCTTTATGCATTTTTGAGCAGAGGGAACCAGACAGAGTCGGAAGCTTAAGGAACACTGAAGAATCTGATGTGAGACAGAGTGGAAAACAGGAAGGACAAAGGCCCTCAGGTATTTGATGCAACCCTCAGTTCAAAGCCATCATTTCAATCAGGCGTTGGTGGCACACGCCTTTAATCCCAGCACTTGGGAGGCAGAGGCAGGCAGATCTCTGTGAGTTTGAGTTTAAGACCAGCCTGGTCTGTAAGAGCTAGTTCCAGGACAGGCTCCAAAGCCACAGAGAAACCCTGTCTCGAAAAACCGAAAAAAAAAAGCCAACACTTCCATCCTATTTCTTCCATTGAGATATAAGGGCTTAGGCAAGAACTCAGCTGTGTCAAGGACTGGCTCGTCCTCAGTGGTCCCAAGTGGCTGCCCATGCATGAGATGCTAAGTCTCAGTTCTGTGAGAGTCTCCCTGGGAGGGAGGAGGGTTTGGTCTATGTAGGGACAACTTTCCCAGGCAGTGCTCACCCATGTGAATCGTTTCTATTCGGTAACATATTTTCTACAAATAAAGGCACCCACCTACGCTTGCAATCCATTGTATGCCTCGGTATTAAGAGCAGGGTAGCTGGTAATCTTAGGCTTGTGAGCAAGTGTTCCTAATCCCTTGATAACTGAGTGAGCAACAACTGGTTTCACTCAGTGTGCAGAATGGGTTCTAGAAAAGCTGAGATGTTTATGTGCATGGCATCAAAGGCACTCATCACATTCCTCCTTCCATTGCAGCGTCTTCCTCTTGCTAGTGGACTGCCTCTGAAATCTGGGTCTTTCTGGAGGAGTGGGAAGTCGTTGAACGGAGAGTAGGAAACCCAGGCAGGAAGATGTTGGAGAAGAGCTGGGCTATTCTCCAGCGAATCAAGGAGAGGAGGGGCCTGAAGAAGAGCTGGGAAAGCTGTGTCATCCTGCTGGATACCCTGCAGAATTTTCACAGGACACTCTGTTATGGGAGAACAGTAACTCTACCCATGCTTTCTCGTTATTCCGACGCCCTGTACAGGATCCTGGGCCTCTTCCCAGGTTAGTCTCTTCTGTATTCTCCTTTCAAGTCGACTAGGGAGCAGCATCAGTTGGCTTGTCCTCTTGAACAGAGGGCAGTGCATAACAGGCCACTATTGCATATAGCAGATACAAATGTCTGTCATCTCTGTTTGTCTGCCTTCCTCTCTTACCCCAGGGGAATGGAAACTGGATAGATATGTTCAGGCAGGACCAAGACACACTGCACAGACCATAGATAGCGGAATGCAGGGAGAGTGAGAATGACATCCTTTGAAACTCTCTCCACTTTTTTTCTCAGTTCCTGTCTACGGTAATGTGTATGGTATGCCCCTGACATCCAGGAACCATCAACCTTCCAGCAATGATCCTGAGGATTATGAAATCTCTATTCAGGGGATCCCACTGTCTATGATGTCCCAATGGGAATCCCTGTTTTCCAGAAGGAATTAGAGCCTAGCTGTTCTCAGTTCCATAAGCACTTCCTGCCTGCATCCCAGCAGACCCCGGCCTCCAGCAGCAGCCCTATCAATGGCAGAAAAACACCGAGATCCTCAGTGAAGACAAGTGCAGGTTCCTTGTTTCTTCTCTGAGCACCTCGGCACCATGCAGCATTGGGTGTGGGCTTTTATCTCTACCTCATAGGAGAAGAAATTGTGGTAATCAATAAAGGCCATTGAACTAAAGCTCTCCTGTCTTGTCCCTGTTACTTGAGTGGAGTCCACAAATAAAGAGTTGTCCATCTAGGCTTTTTTACTTGGCTGACTGTGTTACACTTTTGCTAACTGGATAAACTGAGTCACACAGAAAGGAAACCTGTGATGTTCCATAGCTGTAAACTCTGAAAGGATCAGGAAAATTCCTGGTCTTTCTGTGGAATTTATTCATTATTTTGTATAGTTCTCAATCTTTATGCAACTGGATTTATGGTTCAAGTTTTACTTTGAGCTAAAGGATCTTCAATCAAATCTTCAATGAGAAAGTTTAAGTGTCAACGTTAACAGGGAAGTAATGTAACCTCTCAATATTATTACAGTTACTGCCTTGTTGTAAACTGATGGTAACATTAATAAGTAGTTTATACACTATTCTGTACAGAATAAACTTTGCTGAAGCACAATTAATAAAATATCAGGGAGACAAATTGGGGTTCAGCCTGAAGACCTTAAAAGCAAAGCAACCAGCCACTTGTTCTTTCTTTGGCTCAGTCTGAAAATGGAGAGCCTGCCTCCAACCAATCTCAGAATGACACTATGTTTGAGAGCTGTTTGCTTCCATATTATGATTTTCTCAAGGCCTGGGATTATAGGTGTGTACAACAGGGATTAAAGGCATGTACCACCTGGTTTGTACTACTGGGATTAAAGGTGTTGTCACTGGCATTAAAGGTGTGTGTTACCATTTCCTATTCTGTAAGGCTGACCAATGTGGCTTTTTGACTCTCAGACCTTCAGGCAAGCTTTATTTATCAAAATACAATTGAAGAGACACTATAGTTTGCTCATGCTTTTAACCCAGAATCAACCTCATGGGTCCCCAAATTTTTAATGTCCATCAAAAGCACGAGTCAACTCTGTTTACAGACTATCGTTAACTTTCTTTTCTACACTGCGGATTTCAGTACAGGTTAAAGACAATCCTCATGCTGATATAGCTAAAACTTTTCTCTCTTTAGCATTTTTTAAACGCCTTTTTGTAGGGTGAGGAGGTCAGTCCTACTACAACTTCATGTGTCATGCTTTGACATGGAAATCCTGCCCCTTTCTGAACAGGGCAATAGAACAAGGTTCTGTTTGTTCATTCATGTAATGCATTTTATCCTGATAGGAGACAGGGCCACGAGTTACAATGTGTATTCTCCCGTTTTCAGAAAGGAGATAACTAAGAATCTGTTGTCACTGATGAAGATCAGGATGGATCTCTCTGAGGTTTAGACTACTAAGAGATTCTAGGGTTTCCTGGGACAGAGTCCTGGGGCAGGTGTGTCACTGGCCATGGAGAGCTCCTGTTGAAATGATTCTGCAGGGTTGTCGCTGGTGATGAGCCCAAGTGAGGATTCCCAAAGGCCATGGCACAGTGCTGAAGCTGGCATCTACAGGAATTTGGAAGTACACCGAACAAGACAAAAAGTATCAATTCTGCTGATATAGGCAAAGACAGAGATGGGCTTGAGCATCACAGCTGGGACCTGAGGAAAGAAACAGAAAACTTACAAGCATATCCCCTACACGCTCCTTTCCTATTTCTGTGAAATCACCAAGTCATGTCAGCTCTGAGAAAGTACAAAACCAAGTTGACAACTTCACAAAATTGGTCCAGCCTGAAGAATGGCAAGTTTGTCCTGTCCATGTAGGGAGGGACAAGCTGTGTGCAGAGGGTGGTCTTGTCAATCCCCCTCTTCTTAGGATGCGGAATGATTGTGCCTATGGATGGTAGTCCCAAGGAGAAAAGATGGAAAGTGTGAATGAATAAACAAGCCAAGTGTCTGTGTTGGTGCCTTGATCGTAGGTTCTGGTGCAGAGCCTCCCTCCACATGAGGAAAATCAGGGGTCTGCTTCTCGGTCTCTCGTTACACAGAGTCCTGTACAGATCCTGCAGGCTCAGCTGCAGGTGGAACCAGCCTCTCCAGCTCTTCCTCAGGCCCCTGTGATGGAGTCTCTGGGAAACAGCTCTGGACTTCCTTACTTCTCACCTCCATCACAGGAGGGCCCACTGTTCACCATAGTCTGTTTCCAAAAGCTGTTTCGGTCTGCCAACCCCAGATGCCCTACAGTTTCCTTTGGCTCCTCGCGCCTCTAGTTGCAGGTGCCAGGACCTATACCCCAGATCATCACGGATTAGATAGAACCTGAGAGTCGATGTTTACTTACAAAATAACAGATGAGAGAAAGACATACTATTTCAGGGTGTCGATCAAAGTCAACATGACATGAGGTTATATAACAAATGTGTTAAATTATTAAATCAACCAATCATGGAGGCCCACACCTTAAATCAAAGCTCTGGATACAGGGACCCAATGCCTGGACAGCTGCGTCTAAATAGCGAGTTCCAGGATGGCCGGGGCTATGTAAAGTTATCCTGTCTCAATGAGGCTTTGAGGGTCCATTCCTATTCAAATCACCACATTGCACTCCCTGGTTCCCAAAAGCTTCTAGCCATAGCATGATGCAGAAATGCATTCGGTCCAACTTCAAAAGTTCTCATTGTCTATAACACACTCAAACTTGTTTAAACGTCCAAAGTTCAAAGTCTCTTCAGTGATTCATGTAATCTCTTAAATGTAATTTCCTGTAAAATTAAAATAAAAGAACAGATCATACATTTGCAAGATATGTGTGCACAGGGCACACATTACTGTCCAACAATGTAGGAAAAGGAGCACAGGGAGGAAGTACTGGACCAAAGCAAGACTGAGAATCATCTGGGCAAGCACCAAACTCTGCATCTCCATGTCTGATGTCAAAATGCTCTTTAGATGCCCAACTTCTTACAGTTTTCTTGACAGCAGTTATTTCTCCTAGGCTGGTTCTACTCCCGGTAAGAAGCTTTCCTTGGCAGGTGTCCCATGGCTCTGGCAACTCGAGTATCTTTGGGCCTCCAAGGAAATCCAGGTTTTACCTGCACTGCTTCACACAATGGTCTCTCTGGTCCTCCATGCAGGGACACTTCTGACAAACACCTTGCCTCAGCTGTTTTCCTTAGTCGTGGTAAAAGGGTCTACAAACCCTTCTTTTTTCACATCTTTCTAAAAATGAAAACAGACTATATTTTTTCTGTAATTTTTTTATTGATTTATATTGAGTGCTACAATTTTTTCTTTGCTCTGCTCCTTGCATCTCCCCTACCCGTCAACCCTCTTCCAAGGTCCCCATGCTCCCAATTTACTCAAGAGATCTTGTCTTTCTCTACTTCCCATTTCGATTAGACGTATGTATGCCTCTCTTAGCGTGCTCATTGCTGTCTAGGTTCTCTGGAATTGTGATGTGTGGGCTAGTTTTCATTGCTTTGCATTCAAAAACCACTTATGTGTGAGTACATGTGATAATTGACTTTCTGGGTCTGGGTCACCTGACTCAAAATAATGTTTCTAGCTTCATCCATATGCCTACAAAATTCAAGACATTGTTATTTTTCTCGGCCGTGTAGTACTCCATTGTGTAAATGTATCACATTTTCCTTATCCATTCGTCAGTTGAGGGGCATTTGGTTTGTTTCCAGGTTCTGGCCATGACAAACAATGCTGCTATGAACATAACTGAGAACATGTCCTTATGGCACGATTGAGCATACTTTTGAGATATACCCAAAAGTGGTATTTACTGGGTCTTGAGGAAATATGTTTTCTAATTTTCTGACAAATTGCCACACTGACATCCAAGGGGGCTGTACCAGCTTGCATTCCCACCAGCAATGCAGGAGTGTTTCCTTTACCATACCACCTCTCTCTCCAGCACAAGTTGTCATCAGTATTTTTAATCTTGGCCATTCTTACACGTATAAGATGGAATCTCAGAGTTGTTTTGATTCGCATTTCTCTGATGACTAAGGATATTGAACATTTCCTTAAGTGTCTTTCAGCCATTTTAGAGTCCTCTGTTGAGAGTTCTCTGTTTAGGTCTGTACTGCATATTTTAATTGGATTATTTGTTACCTTGATGACCAATTTCTTGAGTTCTTTGGAGATCAGACCTCTGGCTGATGTGGGGTTAGTGAAGATATTTTCCCATTACATTACTGAAAGTGTTTATGAGTCGTAGAAATTCCTTGGTAGAATTTTTGGGGTCCCTTATGTAAACTATCATATCATGAGCAAATAGTACGAGCTTGACTTCTTTTCTGATTTGTATCCCCTTGATCTCCTTTTGATGTCTTCCTGCTCTAGCTAGGACATCAAGAACTATATTGAATAGATATGGGAAGAATGGACAACCTTGTCTTGTTCCTAATTTTAGTGAAATCTCTGAAAGTTTCTCTCCATTTAGTTTGATGTTGGCTGTTGGCTTGCTGTATATTGCCTTTATCATGTTTAGGCATGTTCCTTGTATCCCTGCTCTCTCCAAGATCTTTATCATGAAGGGATGTTGTATTTTGTCAAAAAGCTTTTTCGGCATCTAGTGAGATGATCATGTGGTTTTTATTTTTCAGCTTGTTTATATTGTGGATTACGTTGACAAATTTTGGTATGTTGAACCGTCTCTGCATCTCTGGGATGAAGCCGACTTGATCATGGTGGATGATGGTTCTGATGTGTTTTTGGATTTCATTTGCCAGTATTTTATTGAGTATATTTGCATCAATGTTCATGAGTGAGATTGATCAGTAATTCTCTTTCTTAGTAATGTCTTTCTGTGGTTTGGAAATCAGGGTAATTGTAGCCTCATAAAAGAGTTTGGCAATGTTCCTTCTGTTTCTACTGTGTGGGTTAATTTGAGGAGTATTGTTATTAGTTCTTTGAAAATCTTGTAGAATTCTGAGCTGAAACCATCTGGTGCTGGGCTTTTTTTGGTTTGGAGACTTCTGATAACTGTTTCTATTTCTTCATCAGTTCTAGGTCTGTTTACTTTGCTTATCTGGTCTTGATTTAATTTTGGTAAGTGACATTTATCCAGAAAGTTGTCCTTTTCTGCTAAGCTTTCCAATTTTGTGGAGTATAGATTTTCAAAATATGACCTGATGATCCTCTGTATTTCCTCCATCTCTGTTGTTATGTCCCCCTTTTCAGTTCTGACTTTGGTAATTTGGATATTCTCTCTCTGCCTTTTGGTAAGTTTGGATAAAGGTTTGTCCATTTTATTGATTTTTCTCAAAGAACCAACTCTTTGTCTCATTGACTCTTTGTATTGTTTTCTTTGTTTCTAATTTGATGATTTCAGCTCTCAATTTGATTATTTCTTGCCATCGAGTTCTCTTGGGTGAGTTTGCTTCTTTTTGTTCTAAAGTTTTCAGATGTTCTGTAAACTTACTAGTGTGGGACTTTTCCAGCTTCTTTATATTTAGTGCTATGAACTTTCCTCTTAACACTGCATTCATTGTGTCCCATAAATTTGGGTATGTTGTGTGGTCGTTTTTGCTGAATTTTGGGAAGTCTTTAATTTCTCCCTTGATTTCTTCCTTGACCCGTTGATGATTCAAGTGAACACTGTTTAATTTCCACGTGTTTGTGGGCTTTCTGGAATTAGTATTGCTGTTGACTTCTAGTTTTAAGCCATAGTGACCTGATAAGATACATGGGGTTATTCCTATTTTTTTGTATTTGTTGAGTTTTGTTTTGTTACCGAGTATGTCGTCAATTTTTGAGAAGATCCCATGAGGTGCTGAAAAGTAAGTATATTCTTTATGTTTGGATGGAATATTCTATAGGTATCTGTTAAGTCCATTTGAGTCATAACATGTCAGTTCCCTTATTTCTCCGCTCAGTTTTTGTGTGACTGACCTGTCCAGTGCTGAGAGTGGAGTGTTGAAGTCTCCACTATTAGTGTGTGGAGTTTAATGTATGATTTAACTTTAGAAGTGTTTCTTTTACATATGAGGGTGCTCTTGTATTTGGGAGCATAGATGAGATTTCCTCTTGATGGAATTCTCCTCTGACTAATATAAAATGTCCTTCTTTGTCTCTTTGGTTGATTTTAGCTTGAAGTCTATTTTGTTAGATATTAGGATAGCTACTCGCGCTTGATTCTTAGGTTCATCTGTATGGAATATTTTTCTCACCGTTTACCCTGAGACTATGTCTGTCTTTGAGGTTGAGGTGTGTTTCTTGTATGCAGAAGAAGGATGTATTCTTGCAGAAGAAGAATGGATTCTGTTTTCTTATCCAATCTGTTAGCCTGTGCCTTTTTATAGGTGAGTTGAATCCACTTGTATTAAGGGATACTAATGACCAGTGATTACTATCACCTGTTAATTTAGTTTTCATTGTTGGTGATGTTAACTTGTGCGTTTTCCCTTCTTTGGGATTTACTGCTATGAGATCAATTGCCTGTGCTTTGTTTATGTAGCCAACTTTCTTGGGTTGGAATTATCCTTCTACTATTTTGTGTAGGGCTGCATTTGTGGCTAAGTATTGGTAAAATCTGGTTTTGTCATGGAATATCTTGTTTTGTCCTTCTATGGTGATTGACAGTTTTGCTGGGTGTAGTAGTCTGGGCCGGCATCCGTGGTCTCTTAATGTCTCTTAATGTGATTCTCTGGATTTCTTTGGTGTCTCCTATTATATTCCTCTTTTCCTTTCTGATTTTGTTAATTTGGATATTCTCTCTGTGCCTATTAGTTATTATGGTTAAGAGTTTGTCTATTTTGTTGACTTTCCCAAAGAACCAAGTATTTTTTCATTGATTCTCTGTAATTTTCTTTATTTGTATTTTATTGATTTTAGCCTTCTGTCTGTTTGCTTGTTTGGGGGCACAGTTTTGGATCTACATACATAAGCACAATGGTCCTTCGTGGATCCTTCCCCGTTTCTTGGCTTTCTAAGTGTACATCAAGATTTTGAAGTAATTTGCTGCTCTCTCTCTGTTCAGAAATAAGTACATATAATTTAAAAGCTGTTTGCATGCACGAGTAGTCTCTGTCTATGAGCTGTGATTAGATTAAGTGATCAGCCTCTTGCAGCATTTGAGAACAGTCGCGTCTTCAATCCTGATCTATAGATGCTGGATCATTGTCACCCAGCGGGAAACTCTGGTTGTGAAGTTTATCAGAGAAACCACCTCTCTTTCAACCTTTTCACTCCATGCGGTTCCCCCTGTCCAGCTCTCCACTGCCAGGCCCCACTCCTCCCGTGATTATTGATTAGGGGCAACCTTGCAAACAACTCTGAGTTTCAAAATAACTGGCTAAAAACATTCTGTATGCCTAAGTTTTTCCATCAAATTCAAGATGAATTGAGAATATTAGGGAAATGGTTTAAAGTATTTAATCAACAAGCCATGGTGACCCACACTTTAATCCCATAGCTGGAGACTGGGAACAAAAGCAGGACCTGTTGGATCTAAATAGTGCATTCCAGTATGGCGAGAATTATGTAGATATACAGGCTCAATATGATATTTGAATTTTGGAACTTGTTTTTAAACAGTGCCTTGGATGTTTTCTATTGAGCCTGTATCTTGCTGAGAAGCCCAAGAGTTCCAGAAATCTGGGAAATGCTCCAGTCTCAGCCACCAGAGAGGGGATTAAAGGCTCCTGATTAAGCTCTCCTGCTCCACCCTCCACACCCAGGGAGGTGGGTCTGATTCAATCCCATCCAAGAGCTTTATAAAGACCCAGATCGCCACTTGGTGCTCAGACTCCAGAAGCCTGGGGAAGTGCCCACAGCTCTACCTCCACTCTGCAGACTCTGCAGCACCAGGACGAAGAGAACCAGCTTCCAAGACTCTGTGGAGCACAACAAATCTCTCGGGTGAAAATGAAGGTGATTTGGGGGTTGTGGGAATCCACACTTGTGCTTTCTGGAGGATGGCTGGTGTATTTCTTTTTCGATTTTTCTCATAAATTTCATAGCCCAAAAGTGTGTCTCTGACATCTGTCTCCTTTCCATGTGTATAGGAAATCATTGGTAGTCATAACAAGCCTTGTGGACAGTGGTCATACTATATGTGTGATACTAAGGAAACTGGGCAAAACATGGTTAACTATCTTGAACATGATCTCATGCCCACTGTTTGCAGAGGTACAGACTTCTGTACCCTCCTTCTTCTTGGGTTTTCTGGGATTTCCTTGGCTAAGGCAGCATTTCAAAGTTCCAAGGCTAGCCCAAATCCTACTATACATCCAAGAAGGACCCTGGACTTCTGAACCAACTTTTGCTTATGGAGGAGCTGAGATCATCGACTAATGCAAGCACCCTTGTTATGTGACTCTTTATGGACAGTTACTTGTTCCTAAGCTCTTCTGAAACCATACTGTGTTTGAAGCAGAACTTGAACTCATGAGGAGAACTTAATATGGACTTTTAGCACTAGGGTGGCAGAAAGGAATTTGGGAAGGAACTGAGCTGGACCAAGTGGGTGAGGTCTTCCCAAATGAGAGGTGCTTCTGTCTTTGAATGTTCTCTTCAGCTGGGGGCTATGTGCTATTTACTTAAGGCTCTGCATGGTTATACTTTACAGGCAAGCTTTCCCTTAGATGAAAAGGATTTAACATCTGTACATAGATTGGGAAGGAAGAGTCCAGTGTTTGCTCATGCTGCAGGGTGCTGGATCTTGAATCCACTCCCAACTGAGACAGAGATTCTGCTGCATGGAAACAGTTTTAATATTTTCTTTATTCATTTCTGAGCAGAGGGAACCAGACCAAGTTAAACGATTGAGAAACACCGAAGATTCGAATGTGGGACGGAATAGGAAGCAGGAAGAGCAAAGGCCCTCAGGTATGCAGAGGCAACCCCAATTTAAAAACCAAAATCTTTCATCCTGTCTCTTTCCTGGAGACACACAGGCTTAGACACGAACTCAGCTGTGGACAGCTGTGTCAAGGACTGGCTTGTCCTCGGTGCCTCCAGTTTTCTGCCCTTCTTGTACGAGACCCAAGTCTCAGAATGCTGTGAGTGTCCCTGAGAGGGAGGTGGGTTGAGTCTATGCAGAAACAATGTTCACAGGCAGCGCTTATCCCGAGTGAGCCCTTTCCATTGTGAAATGTATTTTCTACAACTGAAGGAACCCACCTACACATGCAAGTCATAGTACACCTCGGTATCAAGAGCAGGGTAGTTGGTAATTTGGGCTTGTGAGCAAGTGTTCCTAATCTCTCAGAACTGAACACGAACACTTCTGGCTTCTTTCCGTGTGCATGAGGGGTTTCTGGAAAAGCTGAGATGAGCCTGTTCCCAGTGTCAAAGGCACTCACCACATCCCTCCTTCTCTTGCAGGTCCTTCCTGTCACCCATGGGCTGACTCTGAAATCAGGATCTTCCTGGAGGAGTGGGAAGGGGTTGAACGCAGAGTGGGAAACCCAGGCAGGAAGATCTCAGAGAAGAGCTGGGCTCTTTGCCTGAAACTCAATGAACGCAGAGGCCTGAAGAAGAGCCGGGAAAGCTGTGTGAACCTGTTGCTGACCCTGCAGAATCTGCACAGGAGACTCTGTAGTGGGAGACCAGAGGCCGTACCCTTGTTTTCTCCTTATTCCGAGGCCCTGTACAGGATCCTGGGCGGACCCCCAGGTTAGTCTCTTCTGTATTTCTCTGTCAAGCCCGCTAGAGAGCAGCATCAGCTGGCCCGCCCTTGATGAATATAGAGAAGAGCACAAGTAGGAATCCTTATTCCCATGGCCCATTATTGCACACAGCAAACACAAATGTCTGTCCTCTCTGTCTTCCTTCCTCTGCCATCCCAGGGGAATTGAAATTGGGCATGTTCAAGATGGATCGGTACACACAGGACAGATCATAGCTTAGTATGATTCAGGGACAGTGAGAGTGACATTCTTAGGAACTCTCTCCAAGAGCAAGTGTTTCTGATGTCTTGAGAAATGAGTGGGGACCCGTCTGCCTTCTGTGAGTGTGCAGGAAGGGTCCCGAGAAGAGCTGACATGTGCCTGTGCATGGCGTCCAAGGCACTCATTACCCCCCTCCATCCCTTGCAGGTTCTTCCTGTAGCCCATGGACTGACTCTGAAATCAGGATCTTCCTGCAGGAGTGGGAAGGAGTTGAACGCAGAGTGGGAAACCCATGCCGGAAGATCCTGGAGAAGAGCTGGGCTCTTTACAAGAGACTCAATGAACAGAGGGGCCTGAAGAAGAGCTGGGAAAGCTGTGTGAACCTGTTGCTGACCCTGCAGAATCTGCACTGGAGACTCTGTAATGAGAGATTAGAGACCATACCCTTGTTTTCTCCTTATTCCGAGGCCCTGTACAGGATCCTGGGCCGACCCCCAGGTTAGTATTCCTCTGTCAAGTCCTCTAGAGGGCAGCATAAGCTGGCCTGCCCTTCATGAGCATAGAGCAGAGAAAAACAGGCTAGAAATCCCCATTCCCACAGCCCATTATTGCACATAGAAAACCTGAACGTCTTTCCTCTATGTCATCCCAGAAGAACGTAAATCGGACGTGTTCCAGGTGGACCAGAACATACAGGACTGATCATGGTTCAGTATGATTGGGGGAGAGTGAGGGTGTCATGCTTATGAACTCTCTTTGTTTCTTCTCCCTTCCAGGTCCTTACTGCCTTATGTGCCTGCCCGCCAAGAACAGTCAGCCTTCCGTGAATCAGCCTTTAGATTGTGGTACCACTGTTCCTTTGACACAGCTTCAGGGGAACCCATTGTATATGAGGTCTTCGAAGAATTCCCTGTTTCCCTGAGGGGACACCCTGAAGCACAACCATCCTTGGTCATTTCCACACCTACCTCCTGCCTGTGACCCAGGAGACTCCCACGTCAGGCAGCAACCTTGGTCTAAGGCTCATTAGCACCCAGATCCTCAATGAAGACAAGTGGACTTTCCTGGTTTCTCCTCTGAAAGCCTCAGGACCATGCAGCATTGGGGGGCATAGGCTTCTTTCTCTACCTCAAAAGACAATGTGAAAATCAATAAAGGTCACTGAAGTAAAACTCTCCTGCCTTGTCCTTGTTCTTCAGTGGGGTCCACAAGTAAAGAGGGGCTAAGGATTGTCACTTGAGGTTCCTCTTCTGGTGCCCTGGGACCTGCCCTCTCCCATCTATCCCCATCTGACTCCTGGTATAAAGTCTCTTCTCCTACAAGGGCAACCTCTGCTTCCCTAGATGGCTGCTCATGACATTTTCATTCTCCTGCCCTCTTGTCCTATAACTGTTCTCAGTCTACGACAGCCTCAAACTGGATGCACTGGGATATAACTGATGGTATAGGAAGCACAAAAGTTAATGCAAGCAATGGAAAAAATAGAAACTCATTCCTTTTTATTTGTTGTTGTTGGATTTTTTGTGTTGTTTTTGTTTCTTTGTTTGTTTGTTTGTTTGTTTATTTGTTTTTAAGACAGGGTGTCATTGTAGCTTTGAAGCCTGTCCTGGAACTAGCCCTTGTAGACCAGGCTGGCCTTAAACTCAGAGAGATTGACCTTGTTCTGCCTCTTGAGTGCCTGTCTCTGTCTCATTATTGCTGGGATAAAAGGTGTGAGCCACACCTGCTCAGCTCAGAAACTGTTTCTTATATCAGAAAGTCTTTTTAGGATAGGAAGAAACACAGGGTAGTGGTTTGAGACTGTGCCCCATGGTCTTGCATACTTCATCGGTCATTCCACAGTCCATGGTCCTCTCTGCCAGGTGTGGTGGCCGTGGTCTTGTTGGAACTAGTATGTCAGTAAAGATGAGCTTTTATGGTTCAAGGACTCCTGCCATGTCCCATTGCCCTCTGTCTTGTTCCCCTGCTGCTCATGGATGGAGCTCTCTCTCTCTCTCTCTGCTCTTTCACACACTCTGCCTTCGTTGCCGTTTGCTACCTGTTTCCCCACTAATAATTCCTGGGACCTAG
The DNA here is from genome assembly GCF_903992535.2 of Arvicola amphibius. Taxonomy (NCBI): domain Eukaryota; kingdom Metazoa; phylum Chordata; class Mammalia; order Rodentia; family Cricetidae; genus Arvicola; species Arvicola amphibius. The sequence continues at coordinate 69,663,469 of NC_052050.1, read as the reverse complement.
AAGTTTTCTTTCAAGAGAGGGGGCCGTTCTTATTTCTCTCTAATCTCTGCCTAATACACACTAAACGTAACTAAATTCAGGTATGGAAAGATCATCAAGACTTGCTAGGAAGTCCTGGGATTCATAATTAAAAGGGATAGGGCTCTCCTGGGACATGGGCTGCCAAGAAAGGCTGTCCTGTTATGAGACTCCCATGCTAACTCCTTCAATGGGGCCTTGCTCAGCACATGGCCCTAGAGATGAGCAAGGATTCCACACTCCCGAGAGCATGGCAGCAGTTCAAGGTCACCCTATGCTACTGTAGGCGAGTGTGTCAGTCTAGGGTCCAAAAAACCTGTCTCTAAAGCAGAAGAGGACAACAGCAACAACAACACATAAAAGGAAAACAGAAGTCTCCCTCCTTTCAGTTCATCCCCGAGCTTTCTAGTTGACTCTCTCCCTTCCCCTGGGGCCTAAAGTTCCTATTATGTCTCAAGGTGCTCTGAACTTGCTGCTGTGTGTGAACCAGTCGTTTCCCTTCCACTGCATGACATGACATAGGGGTGGTGCTCTTGTGTGTGATCTCAGCAACTGTGAGAACAAGGGAGGAGGGCGGAAGTGGACGATCATCTTTGTGTACAGTGTGACGTGTAGGCTGGCCTGGGTGACATGAGATTCTGTCTCTGTAAACTCAAGCCAATAAAACTGTACCTAACCCTTGAAACCCACTGCTGTGGTCTCTGTTCAGGGCCGTGCCCCACACCCTTCCTAAGTCACCACTGCATTCAAGTGAACAAAGTAGCAAGACCTTCCATCTAGGCAGAAGAATCCACTGAGTGCTTCTGAAGAGCAGGGAAGCATTCAAAGCACAGGCACTGGCCTGGTAAAAGTACTGACATCGAATAAAGAACATCTGGGCTGGACCGCCAGACCCACAGCTGGCAGACCCAATGCGAACTCCTCCATCATAGGGTCTGTCCACTCTCGCCTTGTCTACTGGTTGTGCTGTTCTGCTGTCCCCCTGTGTCTTCTACTGCTACCTTTTCCCATTTGTGCCTCTTGGGGAAGATGTCAGGCTCCACTTCCCTGATAACTATGGATTAGCTACAATCTTCCAGGTATTCTTAAGTCACAAAATAATGGACTAAACACATTCTGTATGGCTCTGGTGCTCAGTCAAATTCTGGATGAATTGAGGATATTTAACAAATTTCTTTAATTATTGTATCAACCAGGCATGGTGGCCCACACCTTCAATCCTAGCACATGCTATGGGCATAAGGGACCTGGATAGTTGCTTCTAAAGAGTGAGGACCGGAACGGCCAGGCATAGGTAAAGGTATAATGTTTCAAAATGGTATTTGGTTGTTTTTAGATTTTTTTTTAAAGAAAAAATTTTTTAATTTTTTTTTAGTTTATTAAAAATTTCTGCCTCCTTCCTGCCTTCCATTTACCTCCTCCTCCATGCTCTACTCCTCCTCCCTCTCCTGTCTGGAGAGCCTTAAGGGTTCCCTGATCTGTGGGAAGTCCAAGTTTCTCCCTCCTCTGTCCAGGTCTAGGAAGGTGAGCATCCAAACAGGCTTAGCCCCCCCCCCCCCCCAAAGCCAGTATGTGTATTAGGATCCAAATCCAGTGCCATTGTCCTTGGCTTCTCAGCAGCCCTCATTGTCCGTCCTATTCAGGGAGTTTGGTTTTATTCCGTGCTTTTTCAGTCCCAGTCCAGCTGGCCTTGGTGAGCTCTGATTAGATCAGCCCCACCATCTCTGTGGGTGGGCGCACCCCTCGCATTCCTGACTTCCTTGCTCTTGTTTTCCCTCCTTCTGCTCCTCATTTGGACCTTGGGTGTCAACCACGAAGCAAAGAGCCGGTGATAAGTAGCTATTTCAGAGTTTCAGAGTCTACTCACAGTATGAGAAAAGATAGGTTTTTTTTTTTTTTTAAATGGGCACCTTGCTGATTGTAATGAGATTTTTTTTTTTTTTTTTTGCAAAAACCGTTAATCAAGTTGAGGAGACCTATAATTTTTGATTTATTGGGAATTGTTTTTCTCATTTTTTTATTAAAAATTTCCATCTCCTCCCCTCCTCCTCTCCCTTCCCTCCCCTCCCTTCCATCCATACTCCCACTCCCTCCCTCTCCAGGCCAAAGAGCAATCAGGGTTCCCTTTACTATGTTAAGTCCCAGGCCCTCCCAACTCCCCCTAAGTCCAGGAAGGTGAGCAACCAAACTGACAAGGCTCACAGTGAGCCCATCCATGCTGTAGAGTCCAAGCCCATTGCCATTGTCCTTGGTTTCTCAGTCCTCCTCCACCGTCAGCCACATTCAGAAAGTCCGGTTTGGTCGCCTGTTCCATCAGTCCCATTCCAAGTGGACTTGGTGATCTCCCGTTAGTTCTGTCCCACCGTCTCAATGGGTGAACGCACCCCTCACCGTCCTGACTTCCTTGCTCATGATCTCCCTCCTTTTGCTCCTCATCAGGACCTTAGGAGCTCAGTCCGGTGCTCCAGTGTGGGGCTCTGTCATTTTCTCCATCCATCGCCAGGTGAAGGTTCTATGGTGATATGCAAGATATTTATGAGTATGGCAATAGGATCTGGCCTTTTTGGGCTCCCTCTCCTCAGCTGCCCAAGGAACTAGCTGGGGGCATCTCCCTGGATACCTGGGAACCCCTCTATAGTCAAGTCTCTTGCCAACCCTAAAATGGCTCCCTTAATTAAGATATATACTTCCCTGCTCCCATATCCACCCTTCCTGTATTCCAACCTTCCCATTCACCCAAGCTCTCCCCATCCTCCCCTTCCCACTTTTCTCTCCCCATCACCCCTTACCCCATCCCACCTCGCCCCCAAGGTCCCAATTTTTGCCTTGCAATCTTGACTACTTCCAATATCCAGGAGGATAACTATCTGTTTTGCTTTGGGTTTACCTCCTTATTTATCTTCTCTAGATCACAAATTATAGGCTCAATGCCCTTTATTTATGGCCAGAAACCAATTATGAGTGAGTAATCCCATGTTCATCTTTTTGGGTCTGGGTTACCTCACTCAGAATAGTGTTTTCTATTTCCATCCATTTGCATGCAAAATTCAAGATGTCATTGTTTTTTTCGCTGAGTAGTACTCTAATATGTATATATTCCATACTTTCTTCATCCATTCTTCCACTGAAGGGCATCTAGGTTGTTTCCAGGTTCTGGCTATTACAAATAATGCTGCTATGAACATAGTTGAACAAATGCTTTTGTAATATGATAGGGCATCTCTTGGGTATATTCCCAAGAGTGGAATTGCTGGGTCCTGGGGTAGGTTGATCCCGAATTTCTTGAGAAACTGCCACACTGCTTTCCAAAGTGGTTACACAAGTTTGCAATCCCACTAGCAATGGGTGAGTATACCATCCAAATCATGACATGGAGACTTCTCATTAGCTATGAATGCTCAGCCTACCTTATGCTCATTTCTAGCTAGTTCTTTCAGCCTAAATTAACCTGTTTCTCTTCATCTGCCTTTTGCCTCAGGCTTCTTTCCTTCTGTATATCTTACTTTCATTGCTTCTCATGTCTGGCTGGCTAGTGGGTGTCTGGTTCCTTGCCCAAAGCATGTCCCCTTCTCTCTCCTCCCTCTCTTCTCCTTTCTCTTGTTCTCCTGGAGCCTAGAGTTCTCCTCCTACTAATTCTCTCTGCCTGCCAGCCCCACCTATCTTTTCTTTGACTAGCTATGCCCATTCAGATTTTTATTAGGCCAATCAGGTGCCTTGGGCAGGCAAGGTGGACCAGATGCAACACATCTTTTCTTAATTAAACAAATGCAGCATAAACAACAGCAACACAGCTTTACACAGTTAAAGTGATAGCCTGCGGCATAAACAAACGCAGCAACACATCTTTACATAGTTGAAATACTATTCCACAACATTTTCCAGCCTTTTATCCTATAACAAGAGATGGTATTTGAATCCAATCATGGCCTTCGCGTTTCCAGTACAATGCACCACTGAGCAAACCTGATGACGTATGGAAAGACACTGACTAAGCAGGCGCTGGGGACCTCTGGAGCCTCTGCTACTGGAGTTCATCTGTAATTACTGAAAATGGAAAGTACACATTCCAGTCTCTCACCCACCTTTCCCAATAAATAGGAAAACCAAACCTCCAAAATGTACCCGTCTAGCAGGTCCAGCTATTCAGGGTCTGAAGAGGCGCTACCTGGAAGAATCATGGGCAGGAGAGAGAAAGGAGACCAAGCAAGGTGCAGTTGTCAAGGTCTCCTTTATTGAAACAAGCTTTTTGTCTTAAATAGTCCTTCAGTGAGGAACTCGGGCAGGGGAGAGGGGGAAGGGGAGGAGGGACTCGGCAGCTATGCCAGGTAGTTGCAAGGTCAGCGGATAGAACACCTGCTGTTGGTGATAAGCAACAAACAACGGAGACACTCTGTGGTGCTTTCCGGAGCTTGAGTCTCTAAGATTAGCACACAATGTTTTAGTTAACTTTAAGTTTCTGTCTCCCTAGGTTTTTATCTCAAGGCCTTGTGAGAAAGGAGAGGCCAAAAATGGACCCTAACACCAAAATACGATAAAAATTAGACAGAACACTCTGTATGCATATACTGTCCAAGCCTTAAGATTTGGGCACATGTGGTCTCCTTGGATTTCTTTCTTTTTCTTTCTTTTCTCTTCTTTTTTTTCTTTTTTTCTGGGACAGGTTTTTGTTGTAACTCTGGAGCCTGTCCTGGAACTAGCACTTGTAGACCAGGCCGGCAATGAACTCACAAAGATCCTCCTGCCTCTGCCTCCTGCATGCTGGGATTAAAGGCCTGTGCCTTTAATCTGCCCGGCTTTATTTCTTCTCAAAGATCATGCAGGATCCATGAAATAAGAGGATGTTGGGTGAGGTTTTGCTCATATGACTTTAAAGTGTTCAGTGAATCTCTCCGTGGCAGGGACAGATGACACACCCTTCCACAGCAGTTCCTCTACAATAGACCTGGGGAGGAGGGAGGAGGCTGGGGCAGCAGAGCTTAACCAGGAGCCTTTATCCCCTCTCAGGAGGCTGAGGCAGGAGTTTTTCGCAGATTTCCTGAAATTCTTAGGCTACTCAGCAAGACACAGGCTCAATAGAGAATATCCAAAGCACTATGTACGAACAAGGTCCAATATTCTAGAAGGAGGGAGAACACGAGCAAGGAAGTCAGGACCACGAGGGATGGGTGCATCCACCCATGGAGATGGTATGACTGATCTAATGGGAGCTCATCAAGGCCAGCTGAACTGGGACTGAACGAGCATGTGATCAAACCAGACTCTCTGAATGTGGCTGACAATGAGGGTGGACTGACAAGCCAAAGATAATGATACCGGGTTTTGATTCTACTGCATGTACTGGCTCTTTGGGAGCCTAGTCTGCTTGGATGCACACCTTCCTAGACCTGCATGGAGGAGGGAGGGCCTTGGACTTCCCATAGGGCAGGGCACCCTGACATATCTTGAGACTGGAGAGGGAGGGGGAGGGGGAGTGGGGGCAGTGGGAAGGAATTGGGGAGATGGGAGAAGGCAGAAAATTTTAATTAAAAGAAATCTAAAAAAATTATACCATTTTGAAACATTATACCTTTACCTAGTCCTGGCCATTCCGGTCCTCACTCTTTAGAAGCAACTATCCAGGTCCCTTATGCACATACCGTGTGCTAGGATTGAAGGTGTGGGCCACCATGCCTGGTTGATACAATAATTAAAGAAATTTATTAAATATCCTCAATTCATCCAGAATTTGACTGAGCACCAGAGCCATACAGAATGTGTTTAGTCTATCATCTATGACTTAAGAATACCTGGAAGATTGTAGCTAAAATATAGTTATAAGGGAAGTAGGGCCTGATATCTTCCCCAAGAGACACAAATGGAAAAAAGTAGCAGTAGAAGACACAGGGGGACAGCAGGACAGCACAGCCTGTGAACAAGGCGAGAGTGGAGGGACCCTGGGACCCCTACAATGGAGGAGGTCACCTTAGGTCTGCCAGCTGTGGGTCTGGCGGTCCAGCCCAGATGTTCTTTATTTGATGTCAGTACTATTACCAGGCCCAGTGCCTGTGCTTTGAATGCTTCCCTGCTCTTCAGAAGCACTCAGTGGATTCTTCTGCCTAGATGGAAGGTCTTGCTACTTTGTTCACTTGAATGCAGTAAAGACTTAGGAAGGGTGTGGGGCACGGCCCTGAACAGAGACCACAGCAGTGGGTTTCAAGGGTTAGGTACAGTTTTATTGGCTTGAGTTTACAGAGACAGAATCTCATGTCACACAGGCTAGCCTACACGTCACACTGTACACAAAGATGATCGTCCCCTTCGGCCCTCCTCCCTTGATCTCAGAGTTGCTGAGATCACACACAGGAGCACCACCCCTATGTCATGTGATGCAGTGGAAGGGAAACCACTGGTTCACACACAGCAGCAAGTTCAGAGGGCATTGAGACATAATAGGAACTTTAGGCCCCAGGGGAAGGGAGAGAGTCAACTAGAAAGCTCGGGGATGAACTGAAAGGAGGGAGACTTCTGTTTTCCTTGTATGTGTTGTTGTTGCTGTTGTCCTCTTCTCCTTTAGAGACAGGTTTTATGGACCCTAGACTGACACACTCGCCTACAGTAGCATAGGGTGACCTTGAACTCCTGCCATGCTCTCGGTGTTGTGGAATCGCTGCTCCTCTCTAGGGCCATGTGCTGAGCAAGCCCCATTGAAGGAGTTAGCATGGGAGTCCCATAGCAGGACAGCCTTTCTTGGCAGCCCGTGTCCCAGGAAAGCCCTATCCCTTTTAATTATGAATCCCAGGACTTCCTAGCAAGTCTTGATGATCTTTCCATACCTGAATTTAGTTACGTTTAGTGTGTATTAGGCAGAGATTCGAGAGAAATAAGAACGGCCCCCTCTCTTGAAAGAAAACTTCTAGGTCCCAGGAATTATTTAGTGGGGAATCAGGTAGCAAACAGCAGACAAGGCAGAGTGTGTGAAAGAGCAGAGAGAGAGAGAGCTCCATCCATGAGCAGCAGGGAAACAAGACAGAGGGCAATGGGACATGGCAGGAGTGCTTGAACAATAAAAGCTCATCATTACTGACATACTAGTTCCAACAAGACCACGGCCACCACACCTTAGCAGAGAGGACCATGGATTGTGGAATGACCGATGAAGTATGCAAGACCATGGGGCACAGTCTCAAACCACTACCCTGTGTTTCTTCCTATCCTAAAAAGACTTTCTGATATAAGAAACAGTTTCTGAGCTGAGCAGGTGTGGCTCACACCTTTTATCCCAGCAATAATGAGACAGAGACAGGCACTCAAGAGGCAGAACAAGGTCAATCTCTCTGAGTTTAAGGCCAGCCTGGTCTACAAGGGCTAGTTCCAGGACAGGCTTCAAAGCTACAATGACACCCTGTCTTAAAAACAAATAAACAAACAAACAAACAAACAAAGAAACAAAAACAACACAAAAAATCCAACAACAACAAATAAAAAGGAATGAGTTTCTATTTTTTCCATTGCTTGCATTAACTTTTGTGCTTCCTATACCATCAGTTATATCCCAGTGCATCCAGTTTGAGGCTGTCGTAGACTGAGAACAGTTATAGGACAAGAGGGCAGGAGAATGAAAATGTCATGAGCAGCCATCTAGGGAAGCAGAGGTTGCCCTTGTAGGAGAAGAGACTTTATACCAGGAGTCAGATGGGGATAGATGGGAGAGGGCAGGTCCCAGGGCACCAGAAGAGGAACCTCAAGTGACAATCCTTAGCCCCTCTTTACTTGTGGACCCCACTGAAGAACAAGGACAAGGCAGGAGAGTTTTACTTCAGTGACCTTTATTGATTTTCACATTGTCTTTTGAGGTAGAGAAAGAAGCCTACGCTCCCCAATGCTGCATGGTCCTGAGGCTTTCAGAGGAGAAACCAGGAAAGTCCACTTGTCTTCATTGAGGATCTGGGTGCGAATGAGCCTTAGACCAAGGTTGCTGCCTGACGTGGGAGTCTCCTGGGTCACAGGCAGGAGGTAGGTGTAGAAATGACCAAGGATGGTTGTGCTTCAGGGTGTCTTCTCAGGGAAACAGGGAATTCTTCGAAGACCTCATATACAATGGGTTCCCCTGAAGCTGTGTCAAAGGAACAGTGGTACCACAATCTAAAGGCTGATTCACGGAAGGCTGACTGTTCTTGGCGGGCAGGCACATACCAGACCCATCACGGCAGTAAGGACCTGGAAGGGAGAAGAAACAAAGAGAGTTCATAAGCATGGCACCCTCACTCTCCCCCAATCATACTGAACCATGATCAGTCCTGTATGTTCTGGTCCACCTGGAACACGTCCGATTTACGTTCTTCTGGGATGACATAGAGGAAAGACGTTCAGGTTTTCTATGTGCAATAATGGGCTGTGGGAATGGGGATTTCTGGCCTGTTTTTCTCTGCTCTATGCTCATGAAGGGCAGGCCAGCTTATGCTGCCCTCTAGAGGACTTGACAGAGGAATACTAACCTGGGGGTCGGCCCAGGATCCTGTACAGGGCCTCGGAATAAGGAGAAAACAAGGGTATGGTCTCTAATCTCTCATTACAGAGTCTCCAGTGCAGATTCTGCAGGGTCAGCAACAGGTTCACACAGCTTTCCCAGCTCTTCTTCAGGCCCCTCTGTTCATTGAGTCTCTTGTAAAGAGCCCAGCTCTTCTCCAGGATCTTCCGGCATGGGTTTCCCACTCTGCGTTCAACTCCTTCCCACTCCTGCAGGAAGATCCTGATTTCAGAGTCAGTCCATGGGCTACAGGAAGAACCTGCAAGGGATGGAGGGGGGTAATGAGTGCCTTGGACGCCATGCACAGGCACATGTCAGCTCTTCTCGGGACCCTTCCTGCACACTCACAGAAGGCAGACGGGTCCCCACTCATTTCTCAAGACATCAGAAACACTTGCTCTTGGAGAGAGTTCCTAAGAATGTCACTCTCACTGTCCCTGACTCATACTAAGCTATGATCTGTCCTGTGTGTACCGATCCATCTTGAACATGCCCAATTTCAATTCCCCTGGGATGGCAGAGGAAGGAAGACAGAGAGGACAGACATTTGTGTTTGCTGTGTGCAATAATGGGCCATGGGAATAAGGATTCCTACTTGTGCTCTTCTCTATATTCATCAAGGGCGGGCCAGCTGATGCTGCTCTCTAGCGGGCTTGACAGAGAAATACAGAAGAGACTAACCTGGGGGTCGGCCCAGGATCCTGAACAGGGCCTCGGAATAAGGAGAAAACAAGGGTACGGCCTCTGTTCTCCCACTACAGAGTCTCCTGTGCAGATTCTGCAGGGTCAGCAACAGGTTCACACAGCTTTCCCGGCTCTTCTTCAGGCCTCTGCGTTCATTGAGTTTCAGGCAAAGAGCCCAGCTCTTCTCTGAGATCTTCCTGCCTGGGTTTCCCACTCTGCGTTCAACCCCTTCCCACTCCTCCAGGAAGATCCTGATTTCAGAGTCAGCCCATGGGTGACAGGAAGGACCTGCAAGAGAAGGAGGGATGTGGTGAGTGCCTTTGACACTGGGAACAGGCTCATCTCAGCTTTTCCAGGGACCCCTCATGCACACGGAAAGAAGCCAGAAGTGTTCGTGTTCAGTTCTGAGAGATTAGGAACACTTGCTCACAAGCCCAAATTACCAACTACCCTGCTCTTGATACCGAGGTGTACTATGACTTGCATGTGTAGGTGGGTTCCTTCAGTTGTAGAAAATACATTTCACAATGGAAAGGGCTCACTGGGGATAAGCGCTGTCTGTGAATATTGTTTCTGCATAGACTCAACCCACCTCCCTCTCAGGGACACTCACAGCATTCTGAGACTTGGGTCTCGTACAAGAAGGGCAGAAAACTGGAGGCACCGAGGACAAGCCAGTCCTTGACACAGCTGTCCACAGCTGAGTTCGTGTCTAAGCCTGTGTGTCTCCAGGAAAGAGACAGGATGAAAGATTTTGGTTTTTAAATTGGGGTTGCCTCTGCATACCTGAGGGCCTTTGCTCTTCCTGCTTCCTATTCCGTCCCACATTCGAATCTTCGGTGTTTCTCAATCGTTTAACTTGGTCTGGTTCCCTCTGCTCAGAAATGAATAAAGAAAATATTAAAACTGTTTCCATGCAGCAGAATCTCTGTCTCAGTTGGGAGTGGATTCAAGATCCAGCACCCTGCAGCATGAGCAAACACTGGACTCTTCCTTCCGAATCTATGTACAGATGTTAAATCCTTTTCATCTAAGGGAAAGCTCGCCTGTAAAGTATAACCATGCAGAGCCTTAAGTAAATAGCACATAGCCCCCAGCTGAAGAGAACATTCAAAGACAGAAGCACCTCTCATTTGGGAAGACCTCACCCACTTGGTCCAGCTCAGTTCCTTCCCAAATTCCTTTCTGCCACCCTAGTGCTAAAAGTCCATATTAAGTTCTCCTCATGAGTTCAAGTTCTGCTTCAAACACAGTATGGTTTCAGAAGAGCTTAGGAACAAGTAACTGTCCATAAAGAGTCACATAACAAGGGTGCTTGCATTAGTCTATGATCTCAGCTCCTCCATAAGCAAAAGTTGGTTCAGAAGTCCAGGGTCCTTCTTGGATGTATAGTAGGATTTGGGCTAGCCTTGGAACTTTGAAATGCTGCCTTAGCCAAGGAAATCCCAGAAAACCCAAGAAGAAGGAGGGTACAGAAGTCTGTACCTCTGCAAACAGTGGGCATGAGATCATGTTCAAGATAGTTAACCATGTTTTGCCCAGTTTCCTTAGTATCACACATATAGTATGACCACTGTCCACAAGGCTTGTTATGACTACCAATGATTTCCTATACACATGGAAGGAGACAGATGTCAGAGACACACTTTTGGGCTATGAAATTTATGAGAAAAATCGAAAAAGAAATACACCAGCCATCCTCCAGAAAGCACAAGTGTGGATTCCCACAACCCCCAAATCACCTTCATTTTCACCCGAGAGATTTGTTGTGCTCCACAGAGTCTTGGAAGCTGGTTCTCTTCGTCCTGGTGCTGCAGAGTCTGCAGAGTGGAGGTAGAGCTGTGGGCACTTCCCCAGGCTTCTGGAGTCTGAGCACCAAGTGGCGATCTGGGTCTTTATAAAGCTCTTGGATGGGATTGAATCAGACCCACCTCCCTGGGTGTGGAGGGTGGAGCAGGAGAGCTTAATCAGGAGCCTTTAATCCCCTCTCTGGTGGCTGAGACTGGAGCATTTCCCAGATTTCTGGAACTCTTGGGCTTCTCAGCAAGATACAGGCTCAATAGAAAACATCCAAGGCACTGTTTAAAAACAAGTTCCAAAATTCAAATATCATATTGAGCCTGTATATCTACATAATTCTCGCCATACTGGAATACACTATTTAGATCCAACAGGTCCTGCTTTTGTTCCCAGTCTCCAGCTATGGGATTAAAGTGTGGGTCACCATGGCTTGTTGATTAAATACTTTAAACCATTTCCCTAATATTCTCAATTCATCTTGAATTTGATGGAAAAACTTAGGCATACAGAATGTTTTTAGCCAGTTATTTTGAAACTCAGAGTTGTTTGCAAGGTTGCCCCTAATCAATAATCACGGGAGGAGTGGGGCCTGGCAGTGGAGAGCTGGACAGGGGGAACCGCATGGAGTGAAAAGGTTGAAAGAGAGGTGGTTTCTCTGATAAACTTCACAACCAGAGTTTCCTGCTGGGTGACAATGATCCAGCATCTGTAGATCAGGATTGAAGACGCGACTGTTCTCAAATGCTGCAAGAGGCTGATCACTTAATCCAATCACAGCTCATAGACAGAGACTACTCGTGCATGCAAACAGCTTTTAAATTATATGTACTTATTTCTGAACAGAGAGAGAGCAGCAAATTACTTCAAAATCTTGATGTACACTTAGAAAGCCAAGAAACGGGGAAGGATCCACGAAGGACCATTGTGCTTATGTATGTAGATCCAAAACTGTGCCCCCAAACAAGCAAACAGACAGAAGGCTAAAATCAATAAAATACAAATAAAGAAAATTACAGAGAATCAATGAAAAAATACTTGGTTCTTTGGGAAAGTCAACAAAATAGACAAACTCTTAACCATAATAACTAATAGGCACAGAGAGAATATCCAAATTAACAAAATCAGAAAGGAAAAGAGGAATATAATAGGAGACACCAAAGAAATCCAGAGAATCACATTAAGAGACATTGAGACCACGGATGCCGGCCCAGACTACTACACCCAGCAAAACTGTCAATCACCATAGAAGGACAAAACAAGATATTCCATGACAAAACCAGATTTTACCAATACTTAGCCACAAATGCAGCCCTACACAAAATAGTAGAAGGATAATTCCAACCCAAGAAAGTTGGCTACATAAACAAAGCACAGGCAATTGATCTCATAGCAGTAAATCCCAAAGAAGGGAAAACGCACAAGTTAACATCACCAACAATGAAAACTAAATTAACAGGTGATAGTAATCACTGGTCATTAGTATCCCTTAATACAAGTGGATTCAACTCACCTATAAAAAGGCACAGGCTAACAGATTGGATAAGAAAACAGAATCCATTCTTCTTCTGCAAGAATACATCCTTCTTCTGCATACAAGAAACACACCTCAACCTCAAAGACAGACATTGTCTCAGAGTAAACGGTGGGGAAAATATTCCATACAGATGAACCTAAGAATCGAGCGCGAGTAGCTATCCTAAGAGCTGACAAAATAGACTTCAAGCTAAAATCAACCAAAGAGACAAAGAAGGACATTTTATATTAGTCAGAGGAGAATTCCATCAAGAGGAAATCTCATCTATGCTCCCAAATACAAGAGCACCCTCATATGTAAAAGAAACACTTCTAAAGTTAAATCATACATTAAACTCCACACACTAATAGTGGAGACTTCAACACTCCACTCTCAGCACTGGACAGGTCAGTCACACAAAAACTGAGCGGAGAAATAAGGGAAATGACATGTTATGACTCAAATGGACTTAACAGATACCTATAGAATATTCCATCCAAACATAAAGAATATACTTACTTTTCAGCACCTCATGGGATCTTCTCAAAAATTGACGACATACTCGGTAACAAAACAAAACTCAACAAATACAAAAAAATAGGAATAACCCCATGTATCTTATCAGGTCACTATGGCTTAAAACTAGAAGTCAACAGCAATACTAATTCCAGAAAGCCCACAAACACTTGGAAATTAAACAGTGTTCACCTGAATCATCAACGGGTCAAGGAAGAAATCAAGGGAGAAATTAAAGACTTCCCAAAATTCAACGAAAATGACCACACAACATACCCAAATTTATGGGACACAATGAATGCAGTGTTAAGAGGAAAGTTCATAGCACTAAATATAAAGAAGCTGGAAAAATCCCACACTAGTGAATTTACAGAACATCTGAAAACTTTAGAACAAAAAGAAGCAAACTCACCCAAGAGAACTCGATGGCAAGAAATAATCAAATTGAGAGCTGAAATCATCAAATTAGAAACAAAGAAAACAATACAAAGAATCAATGAGACAAAGAGTTGGTTCTTTCAGAAAAATCAATAAAATGGACAAACCTTTATCCAAACTTACCAAAAGGCAGAGAGAGAATATCCAAATTACCAAAGTCAGAACTGAAAAGGGGGACATAACAACAGAGATGGAGGAAATACAGAGAATCGTCAGGTCATATGTTGAAAACCTATACTCCACAAAATTGGAAAGCTTAACGGAAAAGGACAACTTTCTGGATAAATGTCACTTACCAAAATTAAATCAAGACCAGATAAGCAAAGTAAACAGACCTAGAACTGATGAAGAAATAGAAACAGTTATCAGAAGTCTCCAAACCAAAAAAAGCCCAGCACCAGATGGTTTCAGCTCAGAATTCTACAAGATTCTCAAAGAACTAATAACAATACTCCTCAAATTAACCCACACAGTAGAAACAGAAGGAACATTGCCAAACTCTTTTATGAGGCTACAATTACCCTGATTTCCAAACCACAGAAAGACATTACTAAGAAAGAGAATTACTGCTCAATCTCACTCATGAACATTGATGCAAATATACTCAATAAAATACTGGCAAATCAAATCCAAAAACACATCAGAACCATCATCCACCATGATCAAGTCGGCTTCATCCCAGAGATGCAGAGATGGTTCAACATACCAAAATTTGTCAACGTAATCTACAATATAAACAAGCTGAAAAATAAAAACCACATGATCATCTCACTAGATGCCGAAAAAGCTTTTTGACAAAATACAACATCCCTTCATGATAAAGATCTTGGAGAGAGCAGGGATACAAGGAACATGCCTAAACATGATAAAGGCAATATACAGCAAGCCAACAGCCAACATCAAACTAAATGGAGAGAAACTTTCAGAGATTTCACTAAAATCAGGAACAAGACAAGGTTGTCCACTCTTCCCATATCTATTCAATATAGTTCTTGATGTCCTAGCTAGAGCAGGAAGACATCAAAAGGAGATCAAGGGGATACAAATCAGAAAAGAAGTCAAGCTCGTACTATTTGCTCATGATATGATAGTTTACATAAGGGACCCCAAAAATTCTACCAAGGAATTTCTACGACTCATAAACACTTTCAGTAATGTAATGGGAAAATATCTTCACTAACCCCACATCAGCCAGAGGTCTGATCTCCAAAGAACTCAAGAAATTGGTCATCAAGGTAACAAATAATCCAATTAAAATATGCAGTACAGACCTAAACAGAGAACTCTCAACAGAGGACTCTAAAATGGCTGAAAGACACTTAAGGAAATGTTCAATATCCTTAGTCATCAGAGAAATGCAAATCAAAACATCTCTGAGATTCCATCTTATACGTGTAAGAATGGCCAAGATTAAAAATACTGATGACAACTTGTGCTGGAGAGAGAGGTGGTATGGTAAAGGAAACACTCCTGCATTGCTGGTGGGAATGCAAGCTGGTACAGTCCCCTTGGATGTCAGTGTGGCAATTTCTCAGAAAATTAGAAAACATACTTTCCTCAAGACCCAGTAAGATACCACTTTTGGGGTATATCTCAAAAGTATGCTCAATCGTGCCATAAGGACATGTTCTCAGTTATGTTCATAGCAGCATTGTTTGTCATGGCCAGAACCTGGAAACAAACCAAATGCCCCTCAACTGACGAATGGATAAGGAAAATGTGATACATTTACACAATGGAGTACTACACGGCCGAGAAAAATAACAATGTCTTGAATTTTGTAGGCATATGGATGAAGCTAGAAACATTATTTTGAGTCAGGTGACCCAGACCCAGAAAGTCAATTATCACATGTACTCACACATAAGTGGTTTTTGAATGCAAAGCAATGAAAACTAGCCCACAAATCACAATTCCAGAGAACCTAGACAGCAATGAGCACGCTAAGAGAGGCATACATACGTCTAATCGAAATGGGAAGTAGAGAAAGACAAGATCTCTTGAGTAAATTGGGAGCATGGGGACCTTGGAAGAGGGTTGACGGGGAGGGGAGATGCAAGGAGCAGAGCAAAGAAAAAATTGTAGCACTCAATATAAATCAATAAAAAAATTACAGAAAAATATAGTCTGTTTTCATTTTTAGAAAGATGTGAAAAAAGAAGGGTTTGTAGAACCTTTTACCACGACTAAGGAAAACAGCTGAGGCAAGGTGTTTGTCAGAAGTGTCCCTGCATGGAGGACCAGAGAGACCATTGTGTGAAGCAGTGCAGGTAAAACCTGGATTTCCTTGGAGGCCCAAAGATACTCGAGTTGCCAGAGCCATGGGACACCTGCCAAGGAAAGCTTCTTACCGGGAGTAGAACCAGCCTAGGAGAAATAACTGCTGTCAAGAAAACTGTAAGAAGTTGGGCATCTAAAGAGCGTTTTGACATCAGACATGGAGATGCAGAGTTTGGAGTTTGCCCAGATGATTCTCAGTCTTGCTTTGGTCCAGTACTTCCTCCCTGTGCTCCTTTTCCTACATTGTTGGACAGTAATGTGTGCCCTGTGCACACATATCTTGCAAATGTATGATCTGTTCTTTTATTTTAATTTTACAGGAAATTACATTTAAGAGATTACATGAATCACTGAAGAGACTTTGAACTTTGGACGTTTAAACAAGTTTCAGTCTGTTATAGACAATGAGAACTTTTGAAGTTGGAACGAATGCATTTCTGCATCATGCTATGGCTAGAAGCTTTTGGGAACCAGGGAGTGCAATGTGGTGATTTGAATAGGAATGGACCCTCATAGCCTCATTGAGACAGGATAACTTTACATAGCCCCGGCCATCCTGGAAGTCGCTATTTAGACGCAGCTGTCCAGGCATTGGGTCCCTGTATCCAGAGCTTTGATTTAAGGTGTGGGCCTCCATGATTGGTTGATTTAATAATTTAACACATTTGTTATATAACCTCATGTCATGTTGACTTTGATCGACACCCTGAAATATTATGCCTTTCTCTCATCTGTTATTTTGTAAGTAAAAATCGACTCTCAGGTTCTATCTAATCCGTGATGATCTGGGGTATAGGTCCTGGCACCTGCAACTAGAGGCGCGAGGAGCCAAAGGAAACTGTGGAGGGCACCTGGGGTTGGCAGACCGAAACAGCTTTTGGAAACAGACTATGATGAACAGTGGGCCCTCCTGTGATGGAGGTGAGAAGTAAGGAAGTCCAGAGCTGTTTCCCAGAGACTCCATCACAGGGGCCTGAGGAAGAGCTGGAGAGGCTGGTTCCACCTGCAGCTGAGCCTGCAGGATCTGTACAGGACTCTGTGTAACGAGAGACCGAGAAGCAGACCCCTGATTTTCCTCATGTGGAGGGAGGCTCTGCACCAGAACCTAGGATCAAGGCACCAACACAGACACTTGGCTTGTTTATTCATTCACACTTTCCATCTTTTCTCCTTGGGACTACCATCCATAGGCACAATCATTCCGCATCCTAAGAAGAGGAGGATTGACAAGACCACCCTCTGCACACAGCTTGTCCCTCCCTACATGGACAGGACAAACTTGCCATTCTTCAGGCTGGACTAATTTTGTGAAGTTGTCAACTTGGTTTTGTACTTTCTCAGAGCTGACGTTACTTGGTGATTTCACAGAAATAGGAAAGGAGCGTGTAGGGGATATGCTTGTAAGTTTTCTGTTTCTTTCCTCAGGTCCCAGCTGTGATGCTCAAGCCCATCTCTGTCTTTGCCTATATCATCAGAATTGATACTTTTTGTCTTGTTCGGTGTACCTCCAAATTCCTGTAGATGCCAGCTTCAGCACTGTGCCATGGCCTTTGGGAATCCTCACTTGGGCTCATCACCAGCGACAACCCTGCAGAATCATTTCAACAGGAGGTCTCCATGGCCAGTAACACACCTGCCCCAGGACTCTGTCCCAGGAAGCCCTAGAATCTCTTAGTAGTCTAAACCTCAGAGAGATCCATCCTGATCTTCATCAGTGACAACAGATTCATAGTTATCTCCTTTCTGAAAACGGGAGAATACACATTGTAACTCGTGGCCCTGTCTCCTATCAGGATAAAATGCATTACATGAATGAACAAACAGAACCTTGTTCTATTGCCCTGTTCAGAAAGGGGCAGGATTTCCATGTCAAAGCATGACACATGAAGTTGTAGTAGGACTGACCTCCTCACCCTACAAAAAGGCGTTTAAAAAATGCTAAAGAGAGAAAAGTTTTAGCTATATCAGCATGAGGATTGTCTTTAACCTGTACTGAAATCCGCAGTGTAGAAAAGAAAGTTAACGATAGTCTGTAAACAGAGTTGACTCGTGCTTTTGATGGACATTAAAAATTTGGGGACCCATGAGGTTGATTCTGGGTTAAAAGCATGAGCAAACTATAGTGTCTCTTCAATTGTATTTTGATAAATAAAGCTTGCCTGAAGGTCTGAGAGTCAAAAAGCCACATTGGTCAGCCTTACAGAATAGGAAATGATAACACACACCTTTAATGCCAGTGACAACACCTTTAATCCCAGTAGTACAAACCAGGTGGTACACGCCTTTAATCCCTGTTGTACACACCTATAATCCCAGGCCTTGAGAAAATCATAATATGGAAGCAAACAGCTCTCAAACATAGTGTCATTCTGAGATTGGTTGGAGGCAGGCTCTCCATTTTCAGACTGAGCCAAAGAAAGAACAAGTGGCTGGTTGCTTTGCTTTTCAGGTCTTCAGGCTGAACCCGAGTTTGTCTCCCTGATATTTTATTAATTGTGCTTCAGCAAAGTTTATTCTGTACAGAATAGTGTATAAACTACTTATTAATGTTACCATCAGTTTACAACAAGGCAGTAACTGTAATAATATTGAGAGGTTACATTACTTCCCTGTTAACGTTGACACTTAAACTTTCTCATTGAAGATTTGATTGAAGATCCTTTAGCTCAAAGTAAAACTTGAACCATAAATCCAGTTGCATAAAGATTGAGAACTATACAAAATAATGAATAAATTCCACAGAAAGACCAGGAATTTTCCTGATCCTTTCAGAGTTTACAGCTATGGAACATTACAGGTTTCCTTTCTGTATGACTCAGTTTATCCAGTTAGCAAAAGTTTAACGCAGATAGCCAAGTAAAAAAGCCTAGATGTACAACTCTTTATTTGTGGACTCCACTCAAGTAACAGGGACAAGACAAGAGAGCTTTATTTCAATGGCCTTTATTGATTACCACAATTTCTTCTCCTATGAGGTAGAGATAAAAGCCCACACCCAATGCTGCATGGTGCCGAGGTGCTCAGAGAAGAAACAAGGAACCTGCACTTGTCTTCACTGAGGATATCGGTGTTTTTCTGCCATTGATATGGCTGCTGCTGGAGGCCGGGGTCTGCTGGGATGCAGGCAGCAAGTGCTTATGGAACTGAGAACAGCTAGGCTCTAATTCCTTCTGGAAAACAGGGATTCCCATTGGGACATCATAGACAGTGGGATCCCCTGAACAGAGATGTCATAATCCTCAGGATCATTGCTGGAAGGTTGATGGTTCCTGGATGTCAGGGGCATACCATACACATTACCGTAGACAGGAACTGAGAAAAAAAGTGGAGAGAGTTTCAAAGGATGTCATTCTCACTCTCCCTGCATTACGCTATCTATGGTCTGTGCAGTGTGTCTTGGTCCTCCCTGAACATATCTATCCAGTTTCCATTCCTCTGGGGTAAGAGAGGAAGGTAGACAAACAGAGATGACAGAGATTTGTATCTGCTATATGCAATAGTGGCCTGTTGTGCACTGACTGCCCTCTGTTCAAGAGGACAAGCCAACTGATGCTGCTCACTAGTCGACTTGAAAGGAGAATACAGAAGACACTAACCTGGGGAGAGGCCCAGGATCCTGTACAGGGTGTCAGAATAACGAGAAAACAAGGGTAGAGTTACTGTTCTCCCATAACAGAGTGTCCTGTGAAAATTCTGCAGGGTATCCCCCAGGATGACACAGCTTTTCCAGCTCTTTTTCAGGCCCCTCCTCTCCTTGATTCGCTGGAGAATAGCCCAGCTCTTCTCCAAGATCTTCCTGCCTGGGTTTCCTACTCTCCGTTCAACGACTTCCCACTCCTCCAGAAAGACCCAGATTTCAGAGGCAGTCCACTTGCAAGAGGAAGACGCTGCAATGGAAGGAGGAATGTGATGAGTGCCTTTGATGCCATGCACATAAACATCTCAGCTTTTCTAGAACCCATTCTGCACACTGAGTGAAACCAGTTTTTGCTCATTCAGTTATCAAGGGATTAGGAACACTTGCTCACAAGCCTAAGATTACCAGCTACCCTGCTCTTAATACCGAGGCATACAATGGATTGCAAGCATAGGTGGGTGCCTTTATTTGTAGAAAATATGTTTCCGAATAGAAACGGTTCACATGGGATGAGCACTGCCTAGGAAAGTTGTCCCTACATAGACCCAACCCACCTCCCTCCCAGGGAGACTCTCACAGAACTGAGACTTAGCATCTCATGCAAGGGCAGCCACCTGGGACCACTGAGGACAATAAAGTCCTTGACACAGCTGAGTTCTTGCGTAAGCCCTTATATCTCCATGGAAGTAATAGGACGGAAGTGTTGGCTTTTCTTTTTTCGGTTTTTCGAGACAGGGTTTCTCTGTGGCTTTGGAGCCTGTCCTGGAACTAGCTCTTACAGACCAGGCTGGTCTTAAACTCAAACTCACAGAGATCTGCCTGCCTCTGCCTCTCAAGTGCTGGGATTAAAGACGTGTGCCACCACCACCTGGTTGAAATGTTGGCTTTCAACAGAGGGTTGCATCAAATACCTGAGGGTCTTTGTCCTTCCTGGTTTTTACTCTGTCCCACATCAGATTCTTCAGTGTTCCTTAAGCTTCCGACTCCGTCTGGTTCTCTCTGCTCAAAAGTGCATAAAGAAAATATTAAAACTGTTTCCACGCAGCAGAATCTCTGTCTCAATTGAGAGTGGATTCAGGTTTCAGCATCTTGCACTATGAGAAAACACTGGACTCTGCCTTCCCGATCTACTTAGGGATGTTAAATCCTTCTCACCTAAGGGAAAGCTTGTCTGTAAAGTGTAACCAGGCAAAGCCTCCAGTGCATAGCACATCAGCCCCCAGCTGAAGGGATCGTTCAAAGACAGAAGCACCTCTCCTCTGAGAGCCCTCACCCAGTTTATGCTCTCTCTTCCCACACTCCATTCCATCATCCTAGTGCTAGAAATCCCTATGAAGACCTCCTCATGAGTTCCTGCTTTGCTTCTAACATATTAAGGTTTAGACGAGGTCGAGGAACAGGTAACTGGCCATAAAGAATCAGAAAGCAAGGTCCTTTGGGCTGAGTCTATAATTCCAGCTCTTCCATAACAAGTAAAAGCTGGTTCAGAAGTTCAGGGTCCTTCTTGGATATATAGTGGGGTTTGGGTTATTTTTGAGGCATTGAGATGATGCCTTATCCAAGGAAAGCCCAGAAAGCCCATGTAGAAGGAGAGTGCAGAAGTCTGTACCTCTGCAAACTGTGGGCATGGGATTCTGCTCAAGGTAGTTACCCATGTTTTCCCTGTTTCCTTGGTGGTAAAATGCACACATTCCCAGCACCTTCCAAGAGGCTTGCTAGGAAGACCAAACGGTGTCAAATATGCATGGAAAGAGTCACATGCCAGAGACACACTTTCAGAGTATAAAATTTCTGAAATTGAAATACACCAGCCATCCTCAAGAAAACACAAGAGTGGATTCCAAAATCACCTGCACTTTCCCTGAAGAGTTTCGTTGCATTCCACAGACGATGGAAGCTGGGTGTCTGTATCCTGGTGCTGCAGAGTCTGCAGTGTGGCGGTAGAGCTGTGGGCACCTCCCTAGGCTTCTGGAGTCTGAGCACCAAGTGGCGATCTGGGTCGTTATAAAGCTCTCGGATGGGATTTAATCAGACGACCTCCCTGGGTGTGGAGGGTGGAGCAGGAAACCTTAGCCAGGAGCCTTTAATCCCCTCTCAGGTGGCTGAGGCCAGAGGATTTCCCAGATTTCTGGAACATTTAGGCTACTCAGCAACGCACAGGCTCAACATTAAATATCCAAGGCACTCTGTAAAATCAAAGTCCAACATTCAAATATCATTTTTTAAACATAATATCTTCACATAATTCTGGCCACACTGGAACTCACTATTGAGATTCAACTGGTCCTGCTTTGTCCCCCTGTCTCCAGGGCTGGGATTAAAGTTTGGGGCCACCATGGCTTGTTGATTTAGTACTTCAATACTTTTCCTAATATCCTCCATTCATCTTGTGTTTGATGAAAATATGAGACTTACAGAATGTTTTTAGCCAGTTATTTTGAAACAAAGAACTGTCTGTATGTTTGTAGCTAACCAAAAATGACTGAAGGATTGGGACCTGGCTGGAGAGGACATTAGCATACTGCAGGATCTGTGAAAAGACTGAATGAGGTGGTGTCTCTGATACCCTTCACAATGGGGTTTCAAACTGAGATGGAAGAAGTCACTTGGCACCTAGCCAAAGGGCGGTGTTTATATAAACGGCCATGAGAATGGACCTGAGGTTTTAAATGTGGCTTGAAAAAGCTTCAAGATATCACTGCCCTGTGTATCCTTGCCTAGGCTCATAAAGGAGAGAATGAAGATGAGAGACTGAGCTGTCTCCTCCCATCTTATAATTCTATTTCCGGTATTGAGGGAGTGCACAACTATGGCCTGGTTGCTATAGAAATCTAGTGTGGCTCCTGGGATTAAAGGTGTGTGTCCTTGTGGCTGAAAGACCCTAATTTCTAGGGTTCAGGGAAGGATCCCCCAGACTCAATAAGCTATGCCAATGGATGCAAATAGTAAGAGGATTCTTTAATGTCGAATGCGCCAAAGGGGGACTCAATACTCCAGTTAGACTGAGCCCCCGTGGTATTTTTCCAGCAAGCATTTATAGGGTCTCAGGGTTACATAACAGGGAACCATAGCAACCGTATCATTGGTCAACTCAAATTAATATTTGGGGGGGTCAACATCAGGACAAAAACAAGTCTAACAGGACAAGAACAAGTCTACATTAAGCCATTTTCAGCCAGTTTCTGCCTCCCTGGGTTTTGATACACAAAGAACTGGGTCTTTTTCTCAAGGCTGCTTTTGCTGCCCACAGACATCCTGTTTTTCCCTGGCCTAGCTGATTACAAAAAAAAATCTTAAGATGGAGATTAGGTTTGGGGTCTATCAGTGTCCACTGGGATTAAAGGTGTGCGCCACCACTGCCTCGTTTATAACGGTGACCAGTGTGACTGTTTACTTTTTGATCTTCAAGAGAGGTTTATTTATTAAAATACAAATTTAATGCAACTACAAATGTACTTTGATAAAATCAAGAACCTGGTCATGATAAGATCCCTGTAGACTCAGGGATACAACAGACATACCTAAACAAAATAAAGGAAGTTTACAGAAAATCTATTGTACAATAGTAATATTAAGGAAGAGAACCTCTATTCAATTCCACTAAAATGAGGAACAAGACAAGGTTGTCCACACTCTCCATATCTGTTCAATATAGTACTGCAAGTTTTCACTGGAGCAGAGGAGATCAAGTGGATACAAATGGAAAATAAAATAATTCAAAGAGTCATTATTTGTAGATATGTTAGTACACATTGCTGACCCAAAATTCTATCTGGGAACTCCTATAGCTCATTAAAACTTTCAACAAATAAACTAGATACAAGATTAATTCAAAAAATCACTAATCCTCCCACATACAAAGGACAAACAGACTGTGAAGAAAATCCTAGAAATAAGACCTTTCACAATAGACTCATATAATATAAATATCTTGTGGTAAATCTAACCAAGCAAGTGAAATGTACATATTACAAATGTTAAAATCTTTGAAAAAAGATATTGATGAAAATATCAAATATTGGAAAACCCTTACCTGCTCACTAAGCTTAAGACAGTATCCATGACCATCCTCCCAAAAGCAAATTTACAGATTCAATTTGATCCCCATCCAGATTTCAAGACAGTTCTTTACAGACCATGCAGGACAATTCTCTATTTCAATGAAACAATGAAAAACTGAGGATAGCTAAAATAATTCTGAACATAAAAGAACTGCTGGAAGTCTCTCCATCCCTGATTTCAGGTTCTAATAAGAACTATAGCAACAAAACCAAATGATTTCGGCATAAACACTGATTTGTTGACTAAAGGAATCAAATTGAAGATCCAGCCATGGACACATACACCCATGGACACCTGACTTTTTATATAAAGGTGAAATACACACTGGTAAAGAGACATAGTCTTCAACAGATGGTGCTGGCCTAACTGGATGTCAGTACTTAGAAAAATGCAAATAGGGCCTTATCTACCACCCTGCACAAAACTCAAGTCTAATGGATCAAAGACTTCAACAAAACCCAGATTCTGTAAACCTGAGAGAAGAGGAAGTGGGCAATAGCCTCGAGCACATTGACACAGAAGTAAGCTTTCTGAATGGAAGACCCATAGGACAGGAACTAATATCAACAATTAATATACAAGACCTTATGCAGCTGAAAACTTATGTAAGGCAAAAGAGACTGTCACTTGGACAAAGCAGTGGCCTACAAAATGGGAAAAGAGTTTTAACAACTCAACAATTGATAGAGGACTAATATCCAAAATACATAATGAACTCAAGAAATTAGATATCAAAAAAGCAAATAATCTATTAGAAATAGGGGACAGATCTAAACAGAATTCTCCATATATGAATCTCAAATAACAGTTCAAACCTTAAGAAATGTTCAAAATCCTCAGCTATCAGGGAAAAGGAAATCAAACCTCCTCTGAGATTCCATCTAAATCTGTCAAATTGGCTAAGATCAATAACACAAGTGATGCTCATGCTAGAAAGTATGCGGAGCAGCGGGAATACCCCTGCATTGTTGGTGGGAGTGCAACCTTCTAAGGCCGCTATGGAAATCAAATGGCAGTTCCTAAGCAAATTGAGAATCAATTGTCCTCAAGGGCAGCTATCCCACTCTTGGGCACATTCCTAAAGGACACTCTATCCACCACAAGGTCACTATGTTCTATGCAGCTTTCTTCATAAAGCCAGAACCTGGACATGATCTAGCTGTCCTGAACCAAAGAACGGATAGAGAAAAATGTGGTCCATTCACACAACAGAGTACTCCTCACCTGGTAAAATAATGATATGAAATTTGCAGGTAAATGAATTGTATAGAACTAGAAAAAATTATCCTAAGTGAGGTAAACCAGGCTCAGAAAGACTATTATAGAATGTATTAATTTATAAGTGGAAATTAGCCATTAAGTACATAATAGCAAATCTACAGTTCATAGACTCAGAGAGGTTAGATAAGGGGAGGACTCTAGGGGGCTGCTTAGGTCTGTCAGGGAAGGGGAAATAGAATAGATTTTGAAGGTGGATAGGTGGGGATGGAGTGAGAGAGATCAGGTTAGGGGAAGATGGGATAGATGGACAGACTGTAGAGAGAAACAGTTAGAATTTGGGTGTATTCCATGGGCAGTGTGGAACCCTAGTGCAGGGGAACCTCCTGGAATCATTGACTGTGACCCTGGTAAGGACTTCTTATAAGTAGAAATACAAAGTCTGAACTGGCCATCCCTTGTTGCCAGCAAAGTCTCCCTTTGGTTGTTTTTTTTTCTCACACTTACAACTAAAATATCCATGACAAACATTCCATGAAGCCGTCGTGTAATCAGTTTACCCAGAAACCGTGAGCACAGGGATCACAAGTTCTGTGACCACAGAAGAGAGTGGAGATGGGATTGAGCAGCTGTCTTGCCAGTAAAAGGTGCCATTCTAGAAAAGAACCCTTCACACAGAACACTGATAGAGACGGGTGATTCAAGTCCCTGATCACCTAGCTGGGGGACCCTGCAGCCTGATCCAGATACTCAACCTCTCTACACTTACAGTTCCCACTGAAAGTCAAGAATAAGGCATAAAGAACAAGGTCTTGGCCATTCCTTTTATTATAAATTTTATTTTGATATGAGGCATTGGGTCACTGGTTACAACATGACATGTGCTTACACACTTTTTCAGAATTAAAATGCCTGGGTTTATTATCTTCACTGGTGATCTGGATGGTTCTTTGAATCTGAGATTTTTGAGGGAGGTTGGGGTCTCCTGGGACAGAGGCATAGACCAGGTGTGACAATAACCATAGGGCTCCTCTTGAAATGATTCCTTGGAATTATCACAGCTGATGGCAGTGACAGAAAGAACCCAAAGGAAATTACACAGCCCTGAAGTTAATACAAATGGAAAATTGGAGGCAAGAAGAAGATGTCAAGAACTCTTGATTCTTCAATGCAATACCCAAAAAAATCCCAGCAAAATTCTTCAAAGTCCTCAAAAGAATGCTACTCAACTTCATTTAGAAAAGCAAAAAACTCAGGATTGCCAAAACAATCCTATACAATAAAAGAACTTCTGGAGGCATCACAATCCCTGACTTCAAACTCTACTACAGAGCTACAGTACTAAAAACAGCCTGGTATTAGCATAAGAACAGATAGGAGGACCAATAGAACCAAACAGAAGAGCCAGATATCAATCCACACATCTTCGGACACCTGATCTTTGATAAAGAAGCAAAAAATATCAAACAGAAAAAAGAAAGCATATTTAACAAGTGGTGCTGACATAACTTGATATCAACATGTAGAAGAATGAAAATAGACCCATATCTACCACCATGCACAAAACTCAAGTCCAGATGGATCTAAGACCTCAACATAAAGCCAGCCACCCTGAACCTTATATAAGAGAAAGTGGGAAGTACACTTGAATGCATTGGCACAGGGAACCACTTCCTAAATAGAACCCCAGCAGCACAGACACTGAGAGAAAAAAATAATAAATGGGACCTCCTGAAACGGAAAAGCTTCTGTAAAGCAAAGGACATGGTCAACAAGACAAAATGACAGCCTACAGAATGGGAAAAGATCTTCACTAACCCCACATCAGACAGAGGTCTGATCTCCAAAATATACAAAGAACTCAAGAAATTGGACACCAAAAGATCACATAATCCAATAAAATAATGAAGTACAGTCCTAAACAGAGAACTCTCAACAGAGGAATCTAAAATGGCTGAAAGACATTTGTTCAACATCCTTAGTCATCAGAGAAATGCACATCAAAATAACTCTGAGATTCCATCTTACACTTGTAAGAATGGCCAAGATCAAAAACACTGATGATAACTTATGCTGGAGAGGTTATGGGGGAAGGGGAACACTCCTGCATTGCTGGTGGGAATGCAAGCTGGTACAACCCCTTTAGATGTCAGTGTGGTGATTTCTCAGAAAATTAGGAAACAACCTTCCTCAAGATCTGGGAATACCACTTTTGGGTATATATCCAAAGGATTCTCAATCGTGCCACAAGGACATGTGCTCAGCTATGTTCATAGCAGCTTTGTTTGTCATAGCCAGAACCAGGAAACAACCTAAATGCCCCTCTATTGAAGAATGGATAAGAAAAATGTGGTACATTTACACAATGGAGTACTACACAGCAAATAATAATAATAATAATAATAATAATAATGACAGCTTGAATTTTGCAGGAAAATGGATGTAGCTAGAAAACATTGTTTTGAATGAGGTAACCCAGACCCAGAAAGACAATTATCACATGTACTCACTCATAGGTGGTTTTTAAACATAAAGCAAAGAAAGCCAGCCTACAAACCACAATCCCAGAGAACTTAGACAACAATGAGGACACTAAGAGAAACTTACATAGATCTAATCTACATGGGAAGTAGAAAAAGACAAGATCTCCTGAGTAAACTGGGAGCATGGGGACCTTGGGGAGTGGAGGGGAGAGGCAGGGAGGGAAGCAGAGAAAAATGTAGAGTTCAATAACTATTAATAAAAAACTAACCTCAACAAAAAGATCATGAACGCTTAGTAATTGGTTGCCATTTATTGTTAGAAATTCTTATTTTTTCCTGACGATCGAGTATATTAACAAAACAAAGAAAGCACATTTTGATTCTGTATACACTATTAATAATGTAATTTGGTGATAAGGAAAGGTCTGGTGAGGGGCTCACTAATTCTCCCTGGTGATTGATAGTGTGTAGAGGCAAAGAAGCCACATTGATGATGGTGCTGTCTGAGACCACGGAGACCAAGAGGCAACAAAAGCAAATGGAAGCTGCAGAGAGCACCTGAGGAGAGCAGGACCAGGCAGCCTGTGGAAAGATGAGGTGGTGGAACAGTGGGGCCTCCTATGATGGAGGATGTCACATTGGATCTGCCAATAATGTGCCTGACATTTGAGCCCCTGCGTCTGATTTCATCTCGGTTCTGTTAAGACCCTATCCGGCTCTTTGTAAGCACACACTTTCTCCTTCTAGCAAGTTTGATCAAAGGGCTTGCTACTGTGCTGCCCTGGATGCACAGGAAACTGAGGGAGAGCATGGGTGATTGCCTTGTTCAGAGACCCACATCAACAGTGTTCAAGGGATGGGAAAACTAACTCTTACTGTGTTTGTTGTTGGGTTTTCTTGCCTTGAGTTTACAGAGACAGTACCCTATGTAACCCAGGCTATCCCACGACCCACTGTTTAGGCAAAGATGATCATCCACTTCTGTCCCTCCTCCCTTGATCTCCCAGTTGCTGAGGTCACAGTCAGGAGTCACACTCATATGATGCAGTGGAGGAAAAACCGCTGGTTCAGAGATAGCAGCAAGGCTGGACAGTGTTGAGACATAATATGGATTTTGAGCCCCGGGACAAGGAAAAGTCAACTGGAAAACCTCAGTGTGAACTGACAGGAGAGAGATATTAGCTTTTCTTTTGGGTGTTGTTGTCGCTGGTGTTGTTTCCTTCTCATTTTGGAGACAGGGTTTTAGGGACCCTAGATTGACCTGCATGCCTTCGGTAGCATAGGATGACCTTGAACTGCTGATGTACCCTTGGTGGTCTGTGGTTACTGCCCAACACTATGACAACCTTTCGCGCAAGGCCCCATGTAAAGGAGTTAGCATGGGAGCCCCATAGCAGGACGGCCTTCCTTGGCAGCCCATGTCCCATGAAAGCCCTATCACCTCTGATCTCAAATCCCAGGGCTTCCTAGCAAGCCTTGACAACCTTTGGATGACTGAGTACAGATGGCTATACCAAGGGTGTATTAGGCAGAATTCTCTAAGAAATAAGAACATCTCCATCTCCTGAAAGAAAACTTAGAGGTCCCCAAGAATTAAGAGGAAACAAGTAGCCAATGGCAGCCAAGGCAGAGTGTGAGAAAGAGCAGAGGGTGAGCTCAAGCCATGAGCAGCAGGGCAACAAGACAGACAACAATGTGACATGGCAGGAGGCCTCGAACCCTCAAAGCTTACCTTTAATTCTAAAAAGAGCACAGTCCCTAAACCTTAATAAAGATGGCCACCATCTGTGGAACAAAGGATGGGGCACAGTCTCAAACCAACACCCTGTGTTTCCTCCTTTTCTAAAAATATTTCCTGATATAAGAATGAGTTTCTAGGGCTGGAGAGATGGCTCAGTGGTTAAGAGCATTGCCTGCTCTTCCAAAGGTTCTGAGTTCAATTCCCGGCAACCACATGGTGGCTCACAACCATCTGTAATGAGGACTGGTGCCCTCTTCTGGCCGGCAGACATACACACAGACAGAATATTGTAACCCAGACCCAAAAAGATGAACATGGGATGTACTCACTCATAATCGGTTTCTAGCCATAATTAAAGGACATCAAGCCTATAAATTTGGGATCCTTGAGAAGATAATAAGAAGAACCTCTACCTGACGATAGATGAAGAAAATGACAGAGCCCCACATTGGAGCACCGGACTGAGCTCCCAAGGTCCTGATGAGGAGCAGAAGGAGAGAGAACATGAGAAAGAAAGTCAGGACCGTGAGGGAACCTCCAGCTGGCAACAGATGGGGAAGGTGACTGAGCCCCACATTGGAGCACTGGACTGAGCTCCCAAGGTCCTGATGAGGAGCAGAAGGAGCGAGAACATGAGGGAGAAAGTCAGGAACGACAGGGGTGCGTTCACTCATGGAGACGGTGGGACAGAACTAATGGGAGATCACCAACTCCAGTTGGAATGGGACTGATGGATCATGAGACCAAACCCGTCTCTCTGAATGTGGCCAACAGCAGGGGCTGACTGAGAAGCAAAGGACAATGGCTCTGGGCTCTGATTCTTCTGCATGGACGGGCTCTGTGGGAGCCTTCTCAGCTTGGTCGATCACCTTCCTGGACCTGGCGGGAGTTGGGAGGACCTTGGTCTTAGCATAGAGTGGGGAACCCTGATGGCTCCTTGGCCTTGAGAGGGAGGGAGGGGAGGTATGGGTGGAGGGGAGGGGAGGGAAGGGGGAGAAGGAGGGGAGGGAAGGGGGAGGAGGAGGGGAGGGAGGAGGGAGGAGGAAGGAAGGAGATGGAAATTTTTAAATATAAAAAAAAACCATGAGAAAAAAAAAGAAAAGAAAAAAAAGAATATTGTATACATAATAAGTAAATAAATAAATATTTTTAAAAAAGAATGAGTTTCTACTTTTTTCCATTGCATGTATAAACCATTGTTTTTGTACTTCCTGTACCACCAGCTACATCCCAGCTCCAACCAGTTTCCACTGCATTCGGGAGAATTAGAGGCTATGACACATTGAGCAAAAGGTTCTAGATCAACAGGGCAGGAGAACGAAAATAACATGAGCAGCTGTCCATGGAAGTAGAGGTTGCTCTTGTGGGAGAGGAGACTCCATACCCAGAATCAGATGGAGATAGATGGGAGAGGGCAGGTCCCAGGGCACCAGAGAAAGAAGCTCAAGTAACAATCCATAGCCCCTCTTTACTTGTGGACCCTACTCAAGAACAAGGACAAGGCAGGAGAGTTTTACTTCAGTGACCTTTACTAATTTTCACATTTTCTTCTCTTACAAGGTAAAGAAAGAAGCCTGCACCCACAATACTGTGTGATCCTGAGGTTTTCAGAGGAGAAACAAGAAACTCTATTGTCTTCATTGAGGATCTGGGTGCTAAACAGTGGTTGACCAAGGTTGTTGCCTGACGTGGAAGTCTCCTGGATCACAGGCAGGAAGTAGATGTAGTAATGATGAAGGAAGCCAGGCAGTGGTGGTGCACACCTTTAATCCCAGCACTCGGGAGGCAGAGGCAGGTGGATCTCTGTGAGTTCAAGGCCAGCCTAGTCTACCAGAGCTAGTTCCAGGACAGGCTCAAGCTACAGAGATACCCTGTCTCAAAAAACCAAATAAATAAATAAATAAATAAATAAATAAATAAATAAATAATAAGTATAATAGAAATGACGAAGGATAGTTGTGCTTCAGGGTATCCCATCTGGGACATCATAAGCAATGAGTTCCCCTGAGGGTGAGCAGAAGGAACAGGGGTACCATAATCCCAAAGCCGGTCCAAGGGAAGTTGAGGGTTCATGGCAGGTGGTGATACCACACGCATCATGGCAGAGAGGACCTGAGAGGAAGAAGAACTAAAGAGAGATCATAAGCACAGCACCCTCACTCTCCCTGAATCCTACTAAGCCGTGATCTGTCCTGCGTGTCCTGGTCCACCTTGAACATGTCCAGTTTCCATTGCCCTGGGATGATAGGGGAAAGTAGACAAAGAGGACAGATGTTTGTGTTCACTGTGTGCAATAATGGCCTGCAGAAAAGGGGATGCATGGATTCCCTACCTGGTGTGCTCTGCTCTGTGCTCACGAAGGGCAGGCCAGCTGGTGCTGCTCTCTAGAGGACATGGCAGTAGTACAGAAGAGACTAACCTGGGCAGCGGCCCAGGATCCTGTTCAGGGCCTTGGAAAGATGAGTAAACAAGGGGACAGTTTCTGATCTCTCATTACAGAGTGTCCCGTGCAGATTCTGCAGGTGCAATGCGTGTCCTTGTCCATCCCAACAAGTCCTACTGTTGATATTATGACTCATGATCCTGAGTCCTGATGTTTCAGGTTGATTCTCAAGGCACAGCTATTTATTTACTCATCTTCTGTTTTTTCTTCCCCTATCCCCCACTTTCAACATACGCTGTCTTTCACCATGCGAACAGGGCCCACTGAATCAACTAGGCAGGGGCTGCATGGGCTCACAAAGACTGAAGTGGCAACACTGGGCCTGCAGTGGTCTGCACTAGTTCCTCTTTATTTACATTGTGGGGACTCCTAATTGTGAGAGCAGGTGTGTCTTTGACTCATCTGATGACCAAGCTCTCAGCCCTGTTGGCGATTACTCAACTGGCATCTAATCTTCAATTAAGGGGTACTGAGATCTCAGATGTGACATGTTCCTTGGTAACCTTTTCACCTGAGGTGCTCAGTCAGTCAGAATACTGAAGCATCTGTAGACTGGGAATTAGGAATTCCTTGGTTTGCAGATGATGCCAGGGGTTGATTCCCTAATCCATTCACAGGTAAGTGACTAGTAGATTCCTACTGTGTGAAAATGGTTTTTAATGCTTTGTTTATTTGTTCATTTGTTTCAGTAAACAGCAGCAGGTTAAGGTGGAAACCGAGAAACACCCGCCTCTCTCCGTCTCCCTACTTATTTGTTTAGACCCGATACCATGGTCCCTAGGGGGCCATGCACACTGGTCAAGAATTTTACCAACTGAGAGAAGGACAATACATTTTAATGCTGAGAAAATACACTAAGTAGAATTGGGGAAGCCATATGTTGAGCTTTAGTTGTTTTGTTTTGGGGTGTAGGGTCTCATGTAGTCCTGGCTGCCTTGGAACTTCTTATGTAGTCTAAGAAGACCTTCACATGACCCCCCCACTGTTTACCTCTCAAATGCTGGGTTTGACAGCTCTATGCTACCAACCTGGTGACTGAGAATTGTTCTGAGTTTATTTTTTTTTTAACTTAGCCAGCACCACCTATCTTGTTCAATTAAAAATAATTGGCAGGAGGGACGCAGGATATGGCTCAATGAATGAAGCTGCTTCCTACCAAGACTAACAATCTCAGGATCCACGTTGTGGGAGGAAAGAACTGACTTCTCTAAGTTTCCCTCTGGCCTTCAAACTTGTGCCATGGCATAGGCTCACCAACCGCCTCCACCCACATAAGTCTCTAAATAAATTCAATTAAATTTTACTTGGTATTTTAATTAGATTAATGGAGGCACATAGTGATTAGTAGAGTGACGTGCGATGACTTTAAGAGATTAGTTTCATTCCATCGTTGGACTCCTGAAAGTGATAAAGACCCCAGTTTAATTCCTAATCGAAAACTAGGAATTAAACTGACAGGAGGGATGAATAATCTAAGAATCCATTACTGAGTCTGCCAAGGAACTCTTCCTTCTCTGTAAACTTTTGGGCATGACCTAATGAAAGTTTTGGTAAACGGTTTGTCTCCTGCAGTTTCTGGAGCCAATATCCTGAGGAGTCCTGAGGGCTGACCAAGTCCCTCTGGCACATGTTTCCAAGAGGACCCTGTATCTGTGGCCTGTTCCGACTCTGAGCCCCATTCAGTGATGGGTCAGACCTGATGGCTCACACCAGTGATTGCAGCGATTAGGACGCTGAGACAGGAGGAATCCCAGGGAAAACTAGGGTGGTGTCCATCTTGGGCAGTGTGGGATGCCTGGGAGATCCATTGTGACCCATGGTGTGGCCTTCCCTCATCTTTGCTGGATGTGAAAGCGTTCATTGTTTTATCATGAGAGCTTCAGTCTGAAAGGGTTTGGGGTTTGTTTGTTTGTTTTTTCTTCCAGACATACCCTTTTGATCTTGCCAAAAGATGGACTCAGGACATTTTCCTCCAAATGACTAAGAAAAGTAAGTTTTTTTTTTTTTCTTTGATGCATGAATTGAAGGAGCCAGCGTGACAACATAAACACAAGTTCTCTAGAGTTAGCAAGGCCAAGGTTGAAATGGCATTTCCAGAAGTTAAATCTGTAATTAGAGCTAGGAGCTAATAGCCACCTTAGGGTTGTCCAGATTAATGTAAGAGACTACGGATGGGCAAAGAAGATTTGTTTAATCTGGGCATGGCAGCTCAAGATCCTGGCTCTTGGGAGTAGGAAATAGGACCACAAGTTCAACCCTACTGGGTTAGGTAGTATTGATGATATTGGTGGATACTCAGACAGCTTTAATTTTTGAGTTTTGATCTCATGTAGCCCAGGCTACCCTTGAACTTATGTAGCCCAGGATGACCTAGAACTCGTGATTATCCTACCAATAACTCTCAAAGGCTGGGATTACAGACCTGTGACATAAAAGCCCAGTTCTTGGAAATTAAAAATGTCTTCTGACCACAAATGTCCATTTGTCCAGTAACTATAATAGAAAGGGATGAGGCTGCCACGGTCATGACAGAGAAGAATGTCTTTATGACTTTTTTTTTTTTTTTTTTGGTTTTTCGAGGCAGGGTTTTTCTATGTAACAGCCCTGGCTGTCCTGGAACTCATCTATAGACCAGGCAGGACTGGAACACACTGAGATCCACCTGCCTCTCTGTCTGCTGAGTGCCAGGAATAAAAGCAGGCGCCACCGCCACCCAGCTGCCTTCAGAAGTCTCAGGAGAATCATCCCCATTCCTTTTGCTTTGCAGGCTGAGGGCTGAATGCCCGGAAAGGGTAAGCTTGTTTTCAGAGACATATTCAGATAAACGTCTCTAAATCCAGTTTAGAGGGGGAGCGCCAGTGACTAACATATCCTGGTCACTGAGCATCAGCCTGGACCTGGCACTGAGCCTCTGGGGACTCTATGCTCTAATGGCTCTGCCTGGGGCTGAGGTCCGGGAAAAGTTCAGCGATGACTGGCAGGCCAAGTCCAATGGGTGTCCCACTTGAGGATGAAGAGAAAGGGTCAGAGGTTGGCTCTGCCCAGGACGGCCACGTCCAGAAAAATTCTTTAAGAAGCTGGCACGCGCCATAGAGTCAAGGCGGTCTCCCAGGTACAGATTGACAGAACCTCTTCCTTCAAGCACGGTCTGCGCCGCGCAGCCGCGGTGTGGATGATCATACCCCTTCCTGACGTCACAGGCCCCGCCCCCTTGCGGAATCTGTGGGCGGGCCCGAGATTCCGTGACGCATGCGCGCTTGCTCGGCGTAGGTGGCGCTAGATCCACCTGAGGAGGTTGTGGGGTGACGGCGCGGACGCCATTTTGTCGGTGTTTGTCGCAGCGGCGCCTGGAGAGCGACGACGGCGGTTCGGCCACATTTCTCGGCCAAAAGGCCTTTCGCTTTTGCGGAGGTGAGGCGGGCAGGGCCTCGCGGAGCTAGGTGGCTGAGGAAAGAACGGGCTTTGGGCCTCGGCGCCCGTGGCTGTCTGTCTTTGCTGGGCGCCGCTCAGCCGGCGGCGACAACACCCAAGCTGCTGCGGTTTCGCCGCTGAAGTCGCGGCCCGAGGGTCCTGGGTTCGCCCGCGGGTGCTGGCCGGCCGTGATGGGAGCCGATGGGGAGACGTTGGCGGGGCACGTCCCCGGCGCTGTTGTCCCCGGGAGTCGGGTGGCCCGCACCCCTCCTCGCTCCTCTCGGCGGCCCTGGCAGTGTGCGGAACTGGAGGCTTCCCCTGAGTCCGCCGTTCGCCCTGCCGGTCTGCGCCAAAGGCCCTGGCCAGCTGCCCGAGGGGAGGTGGGGCAGGCACTGCGGCGATCCAGGTGGCTGGAGCTCCCCTCCAGCTTCGAGGAACACGCTTGGGAGGGAAGGTCCGTCCGTCCTTTGGGGCAGCGGGGTTTGGGTTTGGTTCTTTTCTCCCCGAAGAGGTCTCCCTGCCAGCCCTGGAGCTCGCCGTGGAGACCAGGCTGCCCTGGGACTCCGAAGATCCCCCTGCCTCAGCCTCCCAAGCGGCCTGGTTAAAGGCGGGCATCGCCACGCCCAGCCTGTTTTGTTCGTTTGTTTGTTTGTTTGTTTGTTTGT
Source organism: Arvicola amphibius (assembly GCF_903992535.2). Taxonomy (NCBI): domain Eukaryota; kingdom Metazoa; phylum Chordata; class Mammalia; order Rodentia; family Cricetidae; genus Arvicola; species Arvicola amphibius. The sequence continues at coordinate 69,628,054 of NC_052050.1, read as the reverse complement.
TGTAGCCCCCCCCCCCCCGCCGCCACTAACGTTGCCGAGAACGAACGGTGGTTTTTACGCTGTGACAGCCCTTTGGTGGAGTGGTCAGCTCTCCAAACCCCGTGGGCCGGTAGTCACCTGTTTTCTGTCGCTGCTGCTGCTTGACCCAGCTTTATGCAAGCATCCCAGTGCCCCTTGTCCCCCACTTAGAAAATGCAGCCCTCTGAGAGGCTGGAAACTCTTGTCTCGATGTTTTTTTTAAGCCTGTGTTTAGCATGGAGTTGCCAGTTAGACCATACGGTTTTTAAGAGGGTGGTGGAGAATCGTATTTCCAATATGTGTATATGCATACTGGTTCCATTGTGTTATTCTATAAAAGACACCAAGATTCTAGCATGTAGCGTGTTTTTTTTTTTAAGTATTAGAGATAGTGTAATATTTTAAGGTAACGTTCCTTTCCGTGTATGAGAAGGAACTCTTTATTTATATATGAGCCCAGAAATCTTTCACTTTGCCTTATAAGTAAAGATTTCTTTATTGGTTTGTTTGAGGCAATGTGGTACTCTGCAAAGCAGGCTGTCATCGGACCCGCTGTCTCAGAGCTCAGCCTGCCTCTGCGTCCACCATGGCATGTGCCTCCACACCTAAGAAAATTAGTTCTGAACTTCGCTGGAGATAAAGCAGTGGTGGGGGATGTTCAGCGGGAGTGGTCGAGACTGGGATTTTAACTGCTGGATTTTAAGTAATAAATCTAGCTAAAGGAATACAGCTCTTGGGCTCTCACGAGGAATTTCTTTTAATTTTAATGTTTGCATGTTAGTATCATTTGAGAATTCTGTCTCAATTCGGTAAACTGGTTGTGGCAGGGTGAAATCTAAGGGGGAGGAGGGAACTGAAGCAAGCACATAAATAAGTCTTGTGAAACCCTACTTAATGGACAGTCGTAATGATGAGTCATCAGAAGCTGTAAATTTGCCTGCTGTTACTTAAGAGTGCTTAGTAGCCTAGTGCTTGAGATTGGGGATTCAGTTCCCAACGAAACAAAAAAAAGGCGTATTCAGAGCAAAACCTAAATGTGGCTAAAATACAATTTTGATAATAGAAGGAATGGGTCAGCAAAATACCTGTAAAAATAGAAAGAGTGCTTTTTTGAAGAAAGTTTGAGTTTTGACTTTTGCCATAAGTAAATTTGTAGTGCTTATTTTGCTTTGCCATATTGAAATGACTATACCAAAGGGAATGCTTGCCTTTTATCGAGGCAACTAGCAAGAATTTAGGAGGAGGGGGTGACTTAACCTGTATTTGTTTTTTTTAACTGAGCTAAAAAAGAAGCCACATTATCAGAAAGATGCCTGACAGGCGGCTCAGAACTAAAAGAAAGAGAATAGAATTTACTGAATATTTGGACAGGGGATATAGATCAGTGGTAGAGTCCTTGCCTAGCAATTCGGAACAATCACCACCACCCCACACACCTCACCCCCCCACCCTCCACCCCCGCCTCCCATTACATCCATGGTAGTCAAGACAAAAAAAGAACATGGATATCACACCCTGTGGTGTGATGCGCATCATTTCTTAGGAACGCCTTGGAGGCAAGAACAGATACTGCCTTCTTTCCAAGCCTGGAGTTTAATAGCTTTTGTTAGCATATTTTTCAGTCGTTTAGGCAAACTGAAGGTGGTTAACTAAGTTGGTTTTGCTCCATTGGGGCTTTATTCAGCTCCTTTTCTAAGCTGTGGTCCTGTCCCGTCCTATCCCCGTCTCCCCAATACACACAAACCATTTAAACCCTGCTTAGCAGTGTCCAAATTTAACGTTTTAATTGGAACTGCAAAGACAGCACAGAGATTTAAGAGTGTGTACGGCTCTTGTAAAGGACCTGAGAATCCTGTGCCCTCTTGTGGCTTCCGTGAACAATTGCAGTCATGTGCAGCTTTCCCCCCATTAAAAATAAAATTAATCTTTTAAAAACTGGGTGGTTAAGTGAGTAAAGGTGCATACCTTTGATCTCAGAGACCCATGTAGTGAACAGAGAGAACTAACTTTGACAAATTGTCCATTGGCCTCATTATACGGGCATGCAACATTTAGTCACAAGTAAAAAGGATAAATGTTAGGTACTGAGCCTGGGAGAATACAAGCTGTACACAGGAAGTTGTAAATGAAGTCTGAGCATTGTTACCATTATCTGATGTCACTGGCCAAGTCTCAGTTTAAAGATTGGTCTAATTCTGGCAATTAGAGAAAGGAATTCTACAGAGTTTAAGAAAAAAGAAGCCTCATTAATAAAAGGCTCTTTACCTTTAAACCAGTCACTTCCGTGATTCTCTTTTAATTGTTTGTATTATGCTTTGCCAGGCTGAAGAACATTTGTGATACTATTGGGGTGAGCTAGCCATAAATATAGTGTGGGTGCTTTTCTTTAATCATTTCAGTCTTGACTTTTAAAATCCAAATTCAGAGGCTGGGAATATAGCTCAGTTGGTAAAATTGTTAACGTAAGAGTGACCTAATTAAAACATCAGCATAAGTAGAAGATAACGAAATAATTCTGCCTATGCTTTGTCTATGTTTGAACTGTTTTGTGTGTCAGGGATGCATATGTGCATTCTGGTTCATGTATGGGCCAGAGGTCAAATGGGTGTGTCCGTGTCTCACATTATTTTTGAGGCAAGGTCTCATTGAACCTGGAACTTGCCAGTTAAGCTAGCCAATGAGTTTCAGGAATCTGTATGCCCCACCCTCACCTCCAGGTCTGGAATTACAGTTCTGTGCTATGGTGTCTGGCTTTTTATATGGATGTGAGCAATCTGAAATGAAGTACTCATACTTGCACAGCATGTCCATTACTGGCTGACTAATCTCTCAAGTCCTTGAGCAATTTTAATTGACCTTTTAAAAAAAAATTAAAGGATAGCCAGATGCATCCTTTAAATGCATGCCTTTAATACCAGCACTTGGGTGTCAGAGGTAGGCAGATCTCTTTGAGTTTGGGATCAGCCTGTTCTACAGAGTGAGTTCCAGGACAGCCAGAGCTACATGAAGAAACCCTGTCTCAAAAAACAAAAAAGAGTAAAGTCAATGAGTATTTTTGAAGGCAAACACTAACTCGAGGATTTGTCCTTTTACTAAGTAGTGAAAGAAAATGTGTTAAAGGCTCATTGTTGTCCATCATGTAGTATTAGGTCAGTTCCGTTCATCAGTCATCTCATAGCAGTGCTATTGTGTTCTAAGCTTTGGGAAATATACCCAAAAAGATTGTAAGAACCTGTGTGGCCCTGTGTATAATTAAACAACCATCTTTAGCTTTCCAGTTCACCCTTTTTCCCCCTCTTGGTTAACAGATGCGGCATTCCAAAAGAACTCACTGCCCTGATTGGGATAGCAGAGAAAGCTGGGGCCATGACAGCTACAGTGGAAGTCACAAACGGAAGAGGAGATCTCACAGTAGTACGCAAGAAAACAGGCATTGTAAACCACATCATCAGTTTAAAGACTCTGATTGGTAAATGACTTGTATTTTAAGTTCTAATGGTTTAAAAATTTGTCATTTACTTATATAGCTTTTATCAAATTTAGAATTCAGGCAACATGTTTATTCATTCAAAAAGCAGTTAAGAGTGCCATTATAGGCTAGCTTCTGTAGTGCTGAGACTATAGCTGTGAATAAAATAGTTTCTCATCTATCTGACTGGGAATGATGGGAGACAGATAGTTGCTCAGCAAGCGAATGAAAAATAAGGACTCTGAGGATGTAGTTCAGTGCTAGAACACTTGGTACCATCTATGCATGATGTCCTAAAATCCTTAAAAACCCCTTCATCACAAAAGGGAAGGGGATGCAAAAGGATATATTCAGCAGCATATACAAAGTTGAATAATGATACCCAATGAGTGTCTTTAAGTTATATAGGAAGATGGTATGTATATTTGGGTGTGCAAAAAGTGTTTCACAATTAAGATGTCACGGAGGGTGGTTAATCCAAATGAGAAAGACAGCATACTATTTGAGAACATTAAAGTGCTTTGAGGATTAGTCACTTAGGTTCTACAGGGTATGTTTATAGAAGAAAACCAATGGGTATGTCTGTCTGAGATTTTTAGGAACTTGCTCTGGTAATTTAGGATAGAGCCTTAGTAAAAAAAAAAAAAATACGGAAATCTTATTATGGTATAAAATTTAAAGGCAATACGTGTACATAGGATTAAAAGAATCTTAAAAGTTCTAAATAGTAAAGAAAGGCTAGGTGAGTAGTTTCTTTCACTCTGCCTTCCATTAATTTCCCTTTTTCATTCGTTTTGTTGGTTCTATGTTTTCTCCTTGTTTGTACAGATGTTCCATTGGGGCTGTTTACCAGATTGCTTTCTAAATTAGCCAGCTGGGGTTACTTTAAAAAACAGTATGTAATTTTTTTTCCTTCTCCGTGCTAAACAGAGTTATTCTGTCAAAGAGCTTGTTTGTAGTTCCTGTACAATAATCATACTTTATTAAACAGTTATGTGAGGGGTAAGGTTTATGGCAAGATTGAATGACCAGACCTTAGTAATGAACAATACACAATACAAATTGTCTGTACCCCACTATTACAGTATACAAAGTACAAAATACTATTTAAGGCTTATCCTCTTAAAACTAATTATTCATAGTTCTAGTATATATTATATATGTGTAAAGGTTGATTTGAGGGATTTGTGTTCATAATTATAAAAAACAAGTTCGATTAGCCACTAAAGCCAGCACTGCCATTTTTGACATTGACACCAGACACATTTTGTGGTGGTTATTCATCCTAATCCAGAATATTCGTTAACTGTTTAAAAAGAAAGAAAGAAGGAAGGAAGGAAGGAAGGAAGGAAGGAAGGAAGGAAGGAAGGAAGAAAGAGAAAGCCAAACATTTTATAAATATTTTAATAAAATTACTGGGAAGTTGAAGGAACAAAGAATAAAGGAGCAACAGGTTGGAAACTATTGCCCGTTACTTGACTGAATTACTTCTCACTGTCTGTTCCTAAAGGATTTTTGTGTACAAATCTTTGCCTGTGAAAGTAGATTCTAAGAAGAGGCATTTTCAAGTTAAAGGGTATGAACTCTCACAAGGTTCTTGTTGTATATTCTCTTTTCTTTTTCTAGAATGCTTATAACATGCTCCTTCATGCTGTCTCTAGTTCTGTGTGTTTTAAATTGTTTACTTAATCTGAATTTCTAAATTTCTAGTGAATTTGTTGTTTTATGAAGAATTTTTACATCAGTTGTTTTCTGTTACTGATTTATAATACTTTATTATGTATTAATTATTTTAGCCCTTTGTTACATGCATTATAAAACCTTTTTCCCCTGACTTAACTTTTGGCAGTAGCCTGTGAGTTGGTCTCTCTCTTTCAGGAGACTTAATCTATTGTCTCAAATACTGGAAAGACCAACATAGCCGTAAATAACCTTTATATATTAAATCCAAAATCCCCGTGTCTTCCCGTAACACAGAATACCAAGTTTTAAACCTTTGATAAATTTCATGACTGGAAATCACCTAGGAGGTATGCAGACTAAGATTCAGACTCTGTGGCCTGGGTCCTCATTTACAAACTCTGTATTCAGTGTTAGTGCTACTAGGCCATCCTTTCACAAACACCTTATAGTTTGGTGGGGGAGGGGGACTTCTAATAACATTCTCCTGGGTGAAAACTGGCTCTTGATACAGTCATCTACTTGCTGTCTAACTATAGATACATGCATCCTAAGCCTCTGCCTGGTGGTGCTGTCTGTGTAAGTGTTAGATGGCACTCTGCTGTTCTCCTGGAATTTCTTCTACTGTCTATTTTGTCCAATCCTGACTTCCTTTAAGATGCTTCTCTGTCTTTGTCATGAATTCTTCCCTAATCATTTTAATCTAATTGAATTTTTTGCCTTCCCTGAGTCTAAGTGATCATTTGCACCTTTTCAACTTATTTTTCATTTGTCTATTTTGATTTTGATTTTTCTTTCTCTTTGTGAGTAATCTTAAGTTGTTCATTTGTTGGCAGAGACTTTGCCTTATATGATTTTATTTTATCTCCCACAGGACCTGTGTGGAAATAAAAACAAATTTCAGTGTACTCAACAGTTTGGGCTGTTTTGAAAAGTTACAATGAAATATTCACTAGGCATTCAGTGGATATTTTTAAAAGATCAAATCTGTTATTCTGTCTACCCTGTCTACAGCTTGTATAATTCTGTAGACTTTAATCTTTAACCTTTGGTCTTTGGTTGTGATAAACTGAGAAGGTCCTTCTCATGCTAGTGCTACTCATGGTAGTGCATCACCACTTCCTTTTTTTTTTTTTTTTTTTTTACTCATTAATAGAGTGTTTGTCAGCAGGGCCAGTTTCACATAGTCTTCCAGTTAAAGATTATTAGTCTAGTTTTTTTAATGTAGACTTCGGATGTGGTGGAGGCGGGCTTGATACCTTATAAAATTAAATAGGAAGCCTTTAAAAGTATGACATCTAGTTTGTTGTGTTTCATCCAGATCTCTGTTTTAGACCAACTGACTCAGGCCTAGAGTTTATCTGAATAGCCTGAGTTGTTTCTCCAGAGGTTAGGAAGAACTTTAGAATGATGCTAGGCAATAAGAAAGCCCATCCTGAATTAGATGCCAGTCCTGTTGAGTAGTTGTCCTAGGGATGTTTCTCTCTGTTTCTGCTTAAACCAGACTTGGGAAGGAAATGACAGCATATTCTGGGGAGTATAAAGGGGTTGGTGGGGGCAGCCTCAGCAACATCTGTCACTCCATTGCTTGTCAGGATTATTTAGCTAATTTGTCTGACTGGGCAGGTGTCCCCTCTCTCCCTCAGTGCTCCATGTGCATCCCTCTTGAAGCTTCGCACTCTGTTGAAGAGGACACTCATCCCAGGTAGAGGGGGGATGGGAAACTGGGCCAAATGAATCTGTCCTTTTCTTTCCATCAGATCAGGACACTTAACTTGGATCCACTGACTTCCTGGGGTCCATGACCTCCATGAAGTTCTTACCAAGTTTTGTTTATGCATTTGTACATTTCTTAGGGGAAAGGGTCTATAACCTTTCCCATGAGGTTCTCAAAGGGATCTGTAGAAGCACTGTGGCACTAGAAAATGCTGTTTTCTTTTCTATTTCTTGGGTATTTTGTAAGAGTCACGGGAAATTAGTAATGCAAAGTCGGGCTAGAACGATGGCTCAGCCGTTAAAAGGCTAGGCTAACAACCAAAAATAATAAATGCAAAGCAAGTAGAGTAGGAGGCTATCCAGGGTCCTGGACCCTTTCTTGTTAGGAGGGTTGATTTTAGATGTGTTTGGCACACTAGGCAGGCCTCAGAAGTTCTGGTGTCTGATTTTCAAAACAGGAGTCAGAAAACTTAAACATAGAAAAGAGAGGAGATAGAATAGGTGACATGTAGGGCAGTAGTGACAGTTTGCAAATCTTACCTTTTGCCACTACTATGCTCTGCAACAGTGGCATATCCTTTAGGGATCTTAATTGAGTTAGTAAATGAAAGGGCTGAAATACATTTAAGGTTCCTTGTATCCGTGATACACATTATAGAAGAGTCTGTCTGGGATATCCAAAAATGCGCTTACATTTAAGGGGAAAGGAATTCTCTTTTGCCTTTCTCTTAATGTGTGTGGCTCTGAGAGAGGGAAAGGAAGCTATTTTTAGATTCCTGTGTATTGCACAACAGGTTTGCAGATTTGGTCTTGATTTTTCAGAAGGCAAAGGAACATTTAATTATACATATATTGTAATTAAAGCTTTGTTCCTTGGTATGAATTGTTGGCAGCAATTTTCTGATGTGTGGGGTTTTTGTTTTGTTTTGTTTTGTTTTTTGGAGATGGTTTCATGTGGCCCAGACTGGCTTCATATTTGCAGTGTACCTCAGGATGACCTTGAATTCATGATCCTCCTGCCGTCACCTTCCAAATGCTGGGATTACAGGCATATACCAACATGCCTGGCTATAGAAATTATATATGGAAAAATATATTTGGTTAAAGTTATTAAGTTATCTGAGATAAGTACAAATTTCATCTCATCAATTGGAATTTTTCTTTTTATTGAGTTAGCTATTTAAACCAAGAATTCTTGAGAATTTTGTTTGAACCACATTATTCCAGAATGAAGAGAATAATTTGAAATTCTTTAATATGTTTGCAGTCACTATTTAGAAGCAAGATGCTTGAATGAAAGAGATTACCGGGATAGAAGATACATTGATGAGTACAGAAATGATTACTGCGAAGGATATGTTCCCAGACATTATCATAGAGACATTGAAAGCTCTTACAGGATCCACTGCAGTAAATCCTCAGTACGAAGCAGGAGAAGCAGCCCTAAAAGGAAGCGTAATAGACACTGTGCAAGTCATCAGTCACATTCGGTATGAGTGATTTGTTTTTATTTTGAATGGATTCTATTTGTAAGGCTCTAAAAGAGTGATAAGGTTCTAAAAGTTTCTTTAATGCTATTTGGATATGCTATAATTTATATTTATATTACTTGAATCCTTAAAGGAAATGAACACATTCTCATAACTGACTCCTGTGTATTAGCTAGTCTTCACTTGCCCACACTTACTCATTCTGCAAACCAGATCATGAGCTTGTTGCTTTTAATAGTAAAACATCTTATTTTGTGATTGTGCAGTATATTTAAAAACTGAGGCACCCATATCTTTCTTTGAATGTAAACATTTTTTTTAATTATTTTGAAAGAAACTGCTTTACTGATAATTGGAAACAACTCAGGCAAGTCACTTTGTTGGGGTGCTTATGTTACTGACTAGTGTGTAGTATAGCTCCTAGTGCAGCACATCGTTGTCTGCAGTTAATTTTGTAAAGTTCTGAACTGGGTGCTGAATGGGAAATGTATTGAAAAAGCCAGACATCTTTAATTTGTAAATTTCGAGGTACCATTTCCCTCCCCAAGTTTTTTTCTGTAGAACTAGCATTTACTGGATTGAAGATTGAAATTAGTCTTTACTTCCCCCTCTTATTATGATACCTATTTTTAAATGTTGCTAAAAGAACAATTTCAACTAATCTTGACATTTTTCTGACAAACTTAGACAGCTCAACTCACAGCATATGGTTATATCAGAAAATAGTAAATCTTGACATTGCATTCTTTAAACTTCAGACTTCAGTTAAATCAGTATTTTAAAGAGACAATTGTGTTGTTTTTTTCTATTGCCACTTTAAGTATCTTATCTGAAAATCTGTTCCTTGCCATGTTTTTCTTCTGTAACATAAACTGTGCCCTGTGAATTTCTGGGGACTGAATTTGAAATTGCTCCTGCCAACTGTTCGTGGCCTGGTGCTTATCTGAATGCCTGAATATCTCCCCGCTGAATGAATTGCGTATTCTGCCCTGAATTCACTCTGATATATTGATTGGCTGGACGATCTTGGTGCTGCCCACTTGCCGTTCCAGAAGAGCCACCGAAGGAAAAGATCCAGGAGTATAGAGGATGATGAGGAGGGTCACCTGATCTGTCAAAGTGGAGACGTTCTAAGAGCAAGATGTATAGAATATTTTTCAACACTTTTTAAACTTTGCAGACAGAATAATCTTTTAAAGAATAGTTTGTCAGCGGGGGGCTAAAGACTCTTCATTGCTTTTTTGTTTTGTTTTTTGTGGGTTTGTTTGTTCTTTTGTATTTCTTCTTTTCTGTAGAATTTAAATATTTCTATTCTTTAAATTCCAAAATAATCAGTGGAGTTTGAGATTAGAGCAAGACAGATAGCTCTATCTAATTGCTTTGTAGCAGCTGAAAATACAATAACTTGAGCGATGAAACCTTAGTTATGTTTTGCTAGAGATCATTTGGAAATATGCCACACTTAAGCATTCATTGTTTAAACAACTGTATAATTGTACTCGGGTACTTAGACTCTCTTTCTCTCCCTCACTTTAGATGAAATCGTGGACACTTTAGGTGAAGGGGCCTTTGGCAAAGTTGTAGAGTGCATTGACCATGGCATGTAAGTGTGCTTTTTCTTTCTTGACTGTTTTAATGAAATTTATTTTAAAGTGGTTACTGCAAGTTTTTCTGAGAGGTATTCAACAAGATTTCTGTAACTCAATATCATTTATGTGCCATGAGTATTTTGTTGGTGTGTGATGGCAGTTTACTTTGTAATTAAAGGAGTACTCAAGTTCAGTAGGATTCAGCTACTTTTGGATTGCAGAGTCAATAAAGTAATTCCAATTTTATATATTAAAATGCAATTTCTGAATTACAGAGAAAATCCGTTAGGACCTATAGAATAAAGTCTACATTCTCTGGGACATACTTATCTACTTCATTGCACCATGTCCCTTAGAACCTCTGTTCTGTGTGTGGTTTTACCACTTTTTTTATAAGTGAACTTTTTAAAATAATTTAGTGAAGCTACCTACACCTTTCTAAAATAAGATCTGAAATTTTTTTCATCAGAAATTGTTGGAAAGGGTATAATTTTCCAGCTTACTGTATATAGCAGTAGTTGAGGTTTATTTTTCGTTTGGTTTGGTTTGGTTTTTGTTTGTTTATGAGACAGGGTTTCTCTGTAGCTTTGGGGCCTATCCTGGAACTCTCTCTCTGTTGTAGTGATATTTCATTTGTATTTTAATAAATAGAGCTTACCTGAAGACCAGAGAGTAAAACAGTCCCACTGGTCAGCCTTACAGACCAGGCAGTAGTGACACACACCTTTAATCCCAGTAACCACACTAGTTTGCTATAGAAACTTGGTAGAAGTAGTGCAGGCCTTTAATCCTAAGCATAGAGAGGAATATAAGATAAAAGGAGATAGCTCTCAGACACAGTCTCATTCTGAGGATTCCTGGAGGTAGGATCACCATTTTCAGACTGAGATAGAGTGGTAAGAGCCAGTGACTGGCTGCCTTTCTGATCTTCAGGTTGAACCCCAATATCTGTCTTATGTTTTTATTAATTGTGCTACATTTGAGTAGCAATCAGTGAGGCTGTTTTTTTCTCTGATCTTCAGGCAAGCTTTATTCATTAAAATACAAATGAAATATCACTATACTCTGTAGACCAGCCTGACCTCAGACTCACAGAGCTCCACCTGCCTCTGCCTCCCAAGTGCACCACCAGTGCCTGACTAGTACTCTTGAAAGTAAAGTTTATCTGTGTTTAAACATATTTGGTGAGTCTTAGTATCATAGCCACTTGATTTGTGCTGTTATCCATGAACAAACTGCTTGAGTTCATACTTGGAAATGTTTATTGTTGGCCTGGTGTGTGGCTTAGTGGTAAAGTACTTGGCCGACATGGGCAAGCAAGGTCCTGTTTCCATCACTAGCCAAAAAAAAAAAAGCCTAAAAATTTCTTTAATCCCATTGTCCATGATTTTCTCAAAATACTATTTATATTCCTTAAGAATTATTACTGGAAATTCCCCAACCCAAAGCCCACTGCTCTTGCTGTAGCTATTTCTACATATTTGAATGAATGAGTCTGCTTGGAGGGAGGGGCTTCAATAGCTTATAGTGTCTTTAGCCAGTTGTTTGATAGGCTCACAATTTGTCAGGGCTCAGTTGTGTCTGATTTTATAAATTGCTATTTTATTGTATAAGTAGTTGGGGCTTCATCTCTTGTGAGAATGTCTTAATACTCATCTGCCTTTGTCATTAGACTGAGGCATGTAGTAGTGAGTCCCATTGTTCAGTACTAGCACCTGTGCCTTATCTTTTGCACAAAGTAGATCCTGCCTAGCAAATGAACAAATGCTCTAATTGTGTGTATGTGTGTTACACTTTAAAATGTTTTGTATGAAATATAAATGTAAATTTTTAAAAACATGTTAAAATTACTAAGTATTATATGAATGATTGCTTTGTTTTGAAAAGATGTTCTGGAACCTAGGGTATTAATGCACTCTGAAAGAGTTAGGACAATAATATGGGAGACATGTAATTACAATTGTATTTTAGGAGACTGAAGTAGGAGTATCACAAATTCAGTGTCAGTCTGGGCTACATAATGAGTTTAAGCCCAGCCTGAGCTACATATAGTGAAATCTAGTCTCAAAAACAAACAAAAAAAGAAAGTGCTTTTCACAGGGTATGCAGTTTTATCCCACTGCTTATATATTTAGCATCATCATCTTTTGTTTTTAAGGGATGGCTTACATGTAGCAGTGAAAATTGTAAAAAATGTAGGCCGTTACCGGGAGGCAGCTCGCTCTGAAATCCAAGTGTTGGAGCACTTGAACAGCACTGACCCCAACAGTGTCTTGTAAGTATACATTGAACCACAAGCTGTCATGCTGTGTGAGCTGCTCATTTCTGTGCACTCAGTTATTATTTTGATCTCTTTTAGCCGATGTGTCCAGATGCTAGAATGGTTTGATCATCATGGTCATGTTTGTATTGTGTTTGAGCTGCTGGGACTTAGTACCTATGATTTTATTAAAGAAAATAGCTTTCTGCCATTTCAAATTGACCACATCAGGCAAATGGCTTATCAGATCTGCCAATCTATAAATTGTAAGTATTCGTGAATACACAGTATATTTTATTGTCTTTATTATCTAATCAGCATATGAACACTTGCAGGTTACAGGTAAAGGTGAAATCCCTTTTGATCCCCATATCCTAGCCCCAGTTGAAATCTCTAAGTGAGACTAATGATGGTTTTCTGTTTTCTTTATAGTTTTACATCATAATAAATTAACTCATACGGATTTAAAACCTGAAAATATTTTATTTGTGAAGTCTGACTATGTAGTCAAGTACAATTCTAAAATGGTAAGTTAAAAACGTGTTTTAATTTTTGGTGTTGTCTTTAAAATTTATGTTGCTTGGTGGTCCTTGAATGAGGAATTTCACTTCGGAGACTATATCTGATGTTCATCTACAAATAGAGTAGGAATAGGATGCTTGTATTCCAGTTGGGGGAGGGGGATAGAGAGGCGGGAAGGGTAAAGAGGGAGGATTCATTTGCACATTTTATGAGTAGTGTTATAGAATTGTTTTATGTCTTTATTGAGTTTCATTTTTATTCAACTGTGTCTCTAGAAACGAGATGAACGCACACTGAAAAACACAGATATCAAAGTTGTTGACTTTGGAAGTGCAACGTATGATGATGAACATCATAGTACCTTGGTGTCCACACGGCACTACAGAGCTCCAGAGGTCATTTTGGGTTAGTAGACATCAGACTTCCTTACACTGTAATTGTTGAAGGTCATGGTTAAACTAAAATGATGTTAGCAGGATACAGAAATGAGTTTTGTCTGTTTCTCCTGTGTGACAGTGTTTGTGAAAGGTATTCTAAGTGCTGATGATTTGTGACCCCAAGTGATAGTAACAGTGGGTATGTTTGGTAAAGGCATCATAGTCTTGTGATTGTGGGTTATGTAGTCACTTATTTCCACTCTCTTGGCAAAGTAAGGCTCTGCCACAGGTGCCCAGGCTTGGTTGGCTGACTTAGACATGATAGGTAAGGAGCAGGAGGAAAGAGACTTTAAGCAAGAGTCTCTGTTAGCCATTATGGGAGAAAGCTGGAAATGAAAGGGCAGAATTTTGAAACTCAGAGAGTATGTATTACACATCAAAACTTTCAAGTCACTGATGGGATTGGGGCCTTGGAAACAAGACAGAAGAGGTGCTATTGTTGATACAGATCTGAAGTTGGAGTCACTGGAAAAGGAATCTGGAGTCTGGAGGCTTAGAATACTGTGGTGTTCCCCAGGGTTAAGGCTGATTAGAGAGGAAGATGTAGTTGGGTGCTGCAGTAAAGGGAAAGCAGTTGCCTTAGATGTTAGCAGTCAGGTAACAGTGGGAGAGAGTGAGATGAAGTTCTCTAGTATAAGAAGTGATTCATTGAGCAATGGGGTAAAGGGCTACAGTTAGTCACCTGAGGAAAAGTATATTGAGGTATAATGATTGAACTTTTATCAGAATTCAAATTCTAGTGTCTGAAGATGTTACTCTTGCTATATAAGTTTCCAGTGGTGAACATTGTGGAATGAACAAAGGTGACTGCATGGGACCAGGTGTGGTGGCACCCACCTATAATTCTACCTCTTGTAAGACTGAGGAAAATACCAAGTTCCAGACAAGCCTGAGCTATATGCACCAAAATTGTAAATCCTGAGGTTGCTGTTTTAGTCTCCTAGGTAGACTATAAAGAGCACCTGAGTGTGAGGAAGGGTCGGCAGTTTAAAGGTGTTCCATAGTAACATGCTTGTTTGTTTTTGATAGCTTTAGGTTGGGCTCAGCCTTGTGATGTTTGGAGCATAGGCTGCATTCTTATTGAGTATTACCTTGGGTTTACAGTCTTTCAGGTATGTATCTAATACATTTTATTTGATGATCTTTAATGAATTTTATGTTAAATGTGCTTTATATTTAGCTTCCATACTAGAGATTTACCATAGATCATTATTGAAAGTAAAACATAAATATCATCCTTCTGAAAGCACAGTTGATTGAATTCCTGCTACTAGTGAGGTTGTAACTTGCTTTGAATGTGTATGCTGTCTATAATGTGAAATTCCTGTAGAGTTCATATTATATGTTCTGCTTTTTCTTTTTTTTTTGTTTTATAGACCTTCTTGAACTTTATATTAGTGTTAATGTGGCTAATTGTAATTCTGCTCTGGCTATGCTAACCATGTTTCTAAATACATAAAAATAAAAAACAAAAATATGGAACTGGCTAGGTGTGATGACACATACTGATAGTCGTGTCACTAAGGCTGAAACAAGAGGATCAAGTTGTGAGGCCTCACCTACCTAGTGAAGTTAAGGCCAGTCTTTGTTCTCTAGAACAAAGATTGGCAAAGTGTGGGCTGTTGTAAAAGTGCTCCCTGCTGCCTAATAAAGAGAAAAGGTATTTTGCCAGCAGCTCATCCTAAAGTATCTTTTGTCTGGCCGGGTGGTGGCGCACGCCTTTAATCCCAGCTCTCGGGAGGCAGAGGCAGGTGGATCTCTGTGAGTTCGAGGCCAGCCTGGTCTACAGAGCTAGTTCCAGGACAGGCTCTAAAAAAGCTGCAGAGAAACCCTGTCTCGAAAAACCAAATAAATAAATAAATAAATAAATAAATAAATAAATAAATAAATAAATAAATAAATAAATAAAATAAATAAAAATAAAATATCTTTTGTCTGAATAACTTTTTCAGAGAAAAAGTTAGCCTGCCTCAGCTCTAGACTAGACACCATTTCACCTATGTGTACAGCTGCTGCTTTTCTGGTGTAGCAAGTCTTGTTAGTTTTGAATATGATCCTTGACTTTTGTTGTCAACTTTGCTGTTATGAGCTATGTGCCTTTGTCTTAATCTCTTTGAATTCACATTCCTAAACAAACCTCAGAATTGTGGTGAGAATTGTTAGAACAACTATACTACCCGGGATAAGTAAGCATAATAGTGGTCTATTTAAACAGTTCATGAAAAGGAAATTGTTGCATTTTTTTGTTGGACACTTTTCATGTTGATTACCAGATAGATCTTACCACTCTATCTTGGACTGTACTGTGTTTGCACGAGACAGCATAGCTCTTTCAGTATCAGTCATCTTTGAAGAATATGTAATGTAAACTGTGTAACTGGCTAATCTAGTATTTTTGTTGTTGTTAATTTATTTATTTGAAGGAATGCACACATGTGGAAGATAACTTGTGGGAGTTGGTTCTTTTATGATGTGAGTCCCAGGGGTTGGACTCAGGTCTTTAATCTTTGCAACAAGGGCCTTTTACCCATTAAGCCATCTCTGGCCTTTATTCATTTTATTTTATTTGGTATTTTAAGATAGGATTTCTCAGTGTAGTCCAACCTGTCCCAGAACCCACTCTGTAGAGCAGGATGACCTCGAACTCAGAGAGTTCCCCCTGCCTCTGCCTCCCAAGTGTGTGCAACCACAGTCCAGCTGAGACTAGTCCTTTTTTATCAGCATATATTTTTACTCTTCTTTTTTATGTGTATGTAAGGAAGTGGAGAGTGCTAAATTCCTTTTTCCTGAATTTTTTTTTTTTTTAGACTCATGATAGTAAGGAGCACCTGGCAATGATGGAGCGGATATTAGGACCCATCCCAGTGCACATGATCCAAAAGACAAGGTTTGTCTAAGATGCATTCAATGAATGGCCTGTTCTGAGGACTGCAGATCTGGAAGTAAAAAGAAATTCTGTACAAATGATAACTTAGAGCTATAATCTTAGCATTTTTAAAAGATCATTTTCAAAAAATAATTTAGTACTCAGAGTAACTTTCATGTAGATGTTTTTTTAGGTTGATGAAAAAAATACATGTGAGAGCCCATTCTTTCTGGAGTCTGTCTTGTTTGATTTTCCTGTTGTTGCTAACCAGCTCTGTGCCCTTGAACAGGATAGTGAATGTTTTCTAGCTCACCTGGGAAGTTGTTAAAAAAATTCCCATTCCCATTCAGATCTGGTGAGATCAGAATTCCCTACCAGGAGTCTTCCTTTGTAAAGTGAGTGTTTTCTCATTTGTGAACTGCTTAGTTGAGATAACTAAAATTCTAACTTAGTTGAGAGTAGATGAAAAAGGAAGATCCTGTCATGTTGAAAATATTTAAAAAATTATGTCTGTACATTTAGAGAGAGATCTGTTCTGTCTTGTCCCTACCAAGGGTTGGCAACAAGGTAAAAATGTGGAACTTTGCTTATTTTAACTTCAGCTTCTTTTCTCTTGTAGGAAGCGCAAATATTTCCACCATAACCAGCTAGATTGGGATGAGCATAGCTCAGCTGGGAGATATGTTAGGAGACGCTGCAAGCCATTGAAGGTAAAGGGAAAAAAGATTAATGATTAAGTCACATTTTCACTTATCTTTATGTAACAAGACCATTTCCTCCAGGAATTTATGCTGTGTCACGATGAAGAGCATGAAAAGCTATTTGACCTGGTTCGAAGAATGTTGGAGTATGACCCAACGAAAAGGATTACCTTGGATGAAGCATTGCAGCACCCTTTCTTTGACTTATTAAAAAGGAAATGAATGGGAATCAGTGGTCTTCCTATATACTTCTCTAGAAGCAATTACTTTAAGACTGTGTCAGTCAACTAAACATTCTAATATTTTTGTAAACATTAAATTATTTTGTACAGTTAAGTGTAAATACTGTATGTTTTGTATCAATAGCATAGCTACCTTGTTAAGTATAGTGTTGATAATGAATGCAATATGAGTTAAAATGAATTTTCTCTTTTGATGTTAATTGCCATTTTTAAAGGCCTTTGGAATACCCTTTGTGTCCAGTGATTAATGTGATTGGTCTTGTCTTTTGTACATGAAGGTTGACTCTGAAGTGATTTTTTTTTCTTGAGTAAAAGCAAATCTTGACCACTTTGTGTGATTGAGTATTCTTTATACATCTCAAATGTAGAACTTTTCATGAGAAAGGTGGCTTTTGTTATTGATTATTGAACAGGCAGCAATCTAGGTGGGCAGATTTTAAAAATTAAAACTCAGGAAAATTAGCATAGTAAAGTTTCATTAAATTTTGTTTTCTCGCCAGGCCATGGTGGTGCACACCTTTAATCCCCAGCATTCAGGAGGCAGAGGCAGGTGATCTCTGAGTTTGAAAACAGTCTGCTCTACAGAATGAGTTCCAGGACAGACTCCAAAGCTACACAAAGAAACCCTGTCTCAAAAAAAACAAAACATTTTTTTTTTCTGTTTTTTTTCTTGGTGATGTCAACAGGCCCTCATGGAAAGATACCTAGTCTATGAAGGAGTGTAATCAGACCACAAATACATCATTTAAGACTTAAATCTTAATTTAACATTGCAGACAGATTTGAGCTGTATCTGTCTATATTTCAAAGCACAAATATGTAAAGCTTTCTTCTGCGTAACAAGTAGTTAAAGCCAGGCTGTACTATACTGTCTAGAGGCAGTCTTCCTAGCACAGTAGGGCTAGGAACTTCAGTATCACAGAATTGCACATAAAGTATATCTAGGCCTCTGATGCCATCCACATGTCAGCATATACCTTCAGAACATTTCTAAGTTTTATTTTTCCCATCCCATTCTTCAGTCCACTTCTTAGGCTTCCCTGAGCCTGTCTTTTCACCAGCATGGGTTCCCGAGCCCCATCCCAAAAAACTTTTCATAGGCTGATCTTGGTATAAAGGGAAAAAAAGACTATCATGTTTCTTAAGTTACTGATTGCTTTTGGGGGCTGGAGAGATGGCTCAGTAGTTAAGATCACGTACTGTTCTTAGATTCCCAGCACTGTGTTAGGCAAACAAAACTCCAGCTGTAGGGAATCCAATGCTGTCTTCTGACATCCAGGCAGCTGCACTAATGTTCACATACCCACGCACACATAATTAAAACAATGTTTTTTTTTTTTTTTAAGATAACAGTCTCTAAGTCCATTTCTCTTCTGAAAATTAACATTCTTCACAAGGTATTTTGCTAACTTGTTTACTAACAGTAACAAAAGAGTTATTACAAAGTTTAGAAGAAATGAGTGGTCAGGGTGGACATAGAGCACAAGAGTGGCAGGACAGAGGCTTCTCCCCTGCTGGACTTCGGTCTTCATACATCCCTTCAGCCATAGAAAGTCCTGCAAAGTGTCACTGTTTTTGTTTTAAGCCATTGAATTGTTTTAATGAGATAGCTTTGTTTTTGTTTTGTTCTTACTCTGTATCTCAAGCTATCTCAAAATCCTTAGGGTGATCCTCCTGCCTCGATCACTATGGGGCCAGAGCTAGTATGTCTAGATTTTTATGAGATTTAAATGTTTCATTTTGGAGACAGGATATGTAGTCCAGGCCGACCTTGAATTTGCTATATAACCATAGATATCTTCTGTCCCACCTCCCAAGTGTGGGATCACAGGCCTGCATCCCCACCAGCCTAGAGTTAGGGTTTGCTTTGTCTAAGTTTGTATATCTAGTGTGGTTTGCTTCCTGCCCTGAGTTAGGCATTAACATTTCTCTTTATTGTAGCTGTGATAACAATGAAGTCTTTTAGCTTTTGTGTTTCTGAGAGTTTTCAACACCCCCTTTTGTGACAGTTTCTTTAACCCTTGCTGGCCTTGAAGCTTTTAACTATGGTCTTCCCGCCTCAGCCTCCTGAGTACCGGGATTACAGGTCTGTGTCACTGTCATTGTTGCTGTGCATTCAGGCTAGGGCTAGAGTTGTGTTGGTGAAAATGGAAGGTTCTCTACCTTCCATTGTACTGTGGCCAGGAAACCTGTTATTTTGTTCCTTTGCATATTTTTTTTCTTTTTTTCTAATTGCTTTTAAGTTGGTTTCTCTTTACTACCCAGCTCAAGTAACCTTTGACATGCTTGTGTGGTTGTCTTCATTGCATAGCCCACCAATGCCCGTGGGCCAGAAGGTGTGTGATCCCCTGTTCTAGTGTGCTCTGGCCTTTTTTTCTTGAGATAATGTCACCAAACCTGAACCTAGTCTGACCTAGTCAGCAAGCCCCAGTAATCTTGTCTCTGCCCCACAGTGCTGTAGTTAGACCTGGCTTTTATTTGGGTGCTGGAAACTCTTAACTCACGTCTCCATGCTTGCATAGAGCAAGAACTCTTTCCCACCCTAGCCCCATCTAGTGTAGGTTTATATGTACGAGTGTTTTGATTGTATATATGTCTGCCCATAGAAGAGCATCAGATCCCCTAGAACTGGAGTTACAAATGGTCATGAACCACCGTGTGTGTGTTAGGAATTGAACCCAGATTCTATGCAAGAACAGCAAGTGTTCTTTTTAAGTTTACTATTCATTTATTTGAGTTTTTCAAGACAAGGTTTCTCTGTTCTGGAATTCACTCTGTAGACCAGACTGACCTCAACTCAGATCTGCCTGCCTCTGCCTCCCAAGTGCTGGGATTAAAGATTTATTTATTTTTATTTTATGTATATGGGTATTTTATCTGCATGTCTGCCTGTATCATATGCTTGCAGTGCGCAAGGAGGCCAGAAGAGGGTGTTAGATTCCCCCAGAACTGGAGTTACAGATGTTCGTGAGCCACACTGTGGATTCTTGTTGGGAGCAGTGAGACCCCTGATCCTGAATTTCTTGTAATCCCCTGATCTGAGTGCCTACAGCTGCTCTGAGCACGAGACCTTCAGGAGTTCCTGATGGCAGGAGAGTGGTTTCTGGTGGGTTTGGCTGAGGTGTGGCTATCTCTATATAATCTGCCCCTGAACACAATAAAGGGGGCATTCTTGGGGAATTCAAGAATGACCCGTGTCTCTGTCTCTCTGTCTGTGTGTGTCTGTGTATTTTAACCTCCTGCCCCTTGCCCGAATCTCATGAACTGGGTGCCAGCGCACTGAACACAGACACGGGGGCACGGTGCGCGGCAGATGCTGGGGATCAAATCTGGATTTTCAAAGAGCAACAAGTATATACTCAGCTGCTGAATCATCTCTCTCAGCCCAGTGTTGTAGTTGTTTGTGTGTGTGCGTGTGTGTGTCTAAAATTTCAAATTATCATCTACTAGAATTTGTTTTGGATCTTTTCAAAAAGTAACTATTGGGCTGGAGAAATGCCTCAACAGTTATGAGTACCAACTACTTTTCCAGAGGTCCTGAGTTCAGTTCCCAGCAACCATATGGTAGCTCACAACCATCCATAAACGGGATCTGATTCCTTCTGGTGTGTGTGAAAACAGGTCACTCATATACATAAAATGATTTTTTTAAAAAGTAGCTATCATGGCTCCTTACCTTTATTTAGTTCCTTGAGCCTGAGGAATACAGTCCTCACTTTAATATCTTTGTTCACTGATTCTCTTGTCCCTGCCATTTCTGGGTTTCTCTTCTATTCAACTTCTCTGCTGTATGGTCTGGTAGTTTCTTGCTGTACCTTGTTCACAATGTTGCTCAAGGATGCAGGGCTGTGTATTTCCAGGTACCTCCTCCCAAAGTTTAAGTTCTAAGGTTTTAAGAAACAATTATATAATGAGATTAGTCTGGATGTGCTTATATTCCTTCACACTTCATTCGTTACATGCTTGCTTGAATCAATTTGCTCTTTTCAGGTTTTGGTTTTAAGCTTTTAAACAAGACTTTAGCTCAGTGCTTAGCGTCTAGCTAGTTTACCCCTACCATCAAAAACCGTTTGAGTGCTCAATGACATCTGCTCTATCTGGTTTTCTGAACTGGTGGACAGGAAGACCCCCCTGGCCTGTAGGATTTGTTTGCATTTAGAATTCCAATCATCCTGGTCTGTTAGCCTACTCTCTGGGAGCCTAGATTTCCAGCCCTCTCCCCTGCAGCTCTGAACTGCCTTGCCCTCTTAGACTACCACAGCCACTCAGCTCTTCTACTGTAGGCCAGGCCTGACTGAGGCCTTCTTGCACTGTGCCCTGGGAAGTCTCCAGAGTCCTTGAGTTCCCTGTTACCTATCTCCCAAAGGTCACCATCCTCTTGTTGCCAATGTCCAGTGCCTTGCAATGTGCCATGTAGTTTTACTGACTTTGAACAGAGTAAAGCCAGATGGTCCCCATTAGTACCTGCTTTTTTGAAAGGCTGAAAACAGGGTCTGAAGGCTAAGTAGCTTGCTTCAGTTGTACTGCCAGCTGGCCGACCAGGACTAGAGTCACTGAGTGAAGACCTGGTGGCTTTTCTTCAGTAACAATCTCACCATGTAATTGTCTCTTAAAACCTTAGAACTTAAACTTTGGGAGGAGGTACCCGGAAATACACAGCATCCTTGAGCAACATTGTGAACACATTCAGACCCTTTGGTTATCCGAGTTAGCAATGAGTATCAGCTGGGGAAAGTTAGTTCACATTTCTGTTCCAATTATAATGCACAGAGAGGTATGGCTAGGTGGCCCATGTCTCCCTGCCCCTAGTGTAGAATCGTAGTAGCCCCTGGTGAGCAGGCGCAGTTACTCCTAAAGCCACCTGTACAGAATTCAAAGTGGGAGGCAGCAAGACAGAGCTCGCAATTCATGGGTCCCTTGCTCCCTTGGCATGCATAACGCAGAGATGAGAGAAGAGCAAATGCCAGATCTTCACAATTGTGAAGTTGGGTCACAGCTGTTGAGTCATGGTGCCATTCTTGCTTCTAACCTAGGTTCTTAGACCCATGTGTTCTTACCAAAAACACAGCATCACAGAGAGGTACCCTGACTAATGTACCACATCCCTAAATTATTTCACCAGTGCCTTCAAAGGCAGTTCCAGTATTTCAAGGCTGACTCCTTCAGGATGCAGTACTAGCCAGTGAGGTCATGGTCATGGACTCACCCCACTTCTTTGGCTAATAACTTGATTACATGATTGAGTGTGTTGTATGAGATTTCATACCTGTGTGTTACCTGTTATGTGAACATCGTGCAGGCGGCTGAGACTCTGTAAATAGGAAAGAAGCCCACACCTGGAATAGTTATCTTTGTGAAAGACAGACCCTCTGGCTCTTCCTTCACTGAGAGACTCCAAAGTAATCCAGGTGGCCAGTTGGTCTCTGAGAAGTGCCATGCAGGGGAAAGAGTGTTATCACTGACAAGTTGGCAGTCAGAGGCAGCAGCAGCTCAATGGAATGTATGATAGGTTGGGTGCAGATCTGCCCTCTATACTGCACTTAGTGGGCTCCTGACTTATAGGTTTGATCAATGGGGGTCTCCAGCAGGAGACAGAGTATTTCTTCTTCTAGCTCCTTCCCCCACTAAGCCATGGTTCACAAAGGCTGTGTCCACAGGCAAAGGTCACAGCTCCTGCTGAGCAGACTTCTTAAAGTACCTGACTTTCCACAGACTGCCCAGCAGGCTTCTCCTCTCACCCCTTCAGCTAGGGATAAAAATGGCTTCCCACTACTGGGAGCCTGAGAGTGCTCACCCTACCCCCTGCTGGCTTCCCTCATTGCCACCGTGAAGCCTGTCTACAGTCAAGCTGGCTTTTATCACCTGTTCTGAGGGTGCCGCCTTTTACTTCTAGAACCCTAACTGACAACAAGTAACTGAGTGTTTTCTTTCTTGCTTTTCCAATTGAGAATTGCCAACAGTAAACTGATTTTTCATCTTACTTTACTTACCAAGTGTTTATTGAGTGTGGACTATGGACCAGATAGTGTTCTGTAAGAAGACAGTGGCGCATGAAACAAGGGGATACAGTTAAAAGGTAACTTGGGACAGCTGTCCCCATCCCAATTAATCATGAGGGGAACTGAGGATGAGCCCCTTAGATTGATTGGGCAGCCCGTGATGGGCTCTGGAAACCTTGACTTCAAGATTAGCAGCTTGCTCTTCACAGTCTGAGAGGAAGCTAATCCACATAGCCGACAAGAATAAAGGCCCGGGGAGCAATGAGTTTGGCCTGTTCAATCTACAGAAGCTTCTAGAACGGCAGTACCCATTAATATTGACACATAGGAAGTGGGGAATTACCTTTTAGAGAGAATTGAGTTAACTTGTAATACAGTGTTGGCCTCTTTTCAGACTTCAGTAGACTGTCGGGTTTGCTTAGCAAGTGGTTTTCAGACTATTGGGCACACGTTCAATTTTCTCACTGGGCCAAAACTGTATAATCACTACCAGGAACTCACTTTACCTGAGGCCACAGCTAGGGAGTTGTGGGAAATTGCACCCTTGCTTCAGTTCAGTGGGTCTTGAGGGCAGGGAACTTTTCCCTCTGATTAGGTGGGGAGTACGAGTGTTGCTGGGATTTTCAACGGGCTTAATAAATACAGAATGGATAATGTAGCCACAGGAATTAAGCAGACAACCAGGAGATTCAGGGAGGGAAGGTGGCAAGTATTCATGACTGACTGTTCTCAGATGTACAGGTATCACAGGAGTTAGTGCAACAGTTACTTGAAATCCATTTGAGGTAAAATATGCCTTGGGAGGCGGTCACCAGTTAAAACCTGGGTTCCAACTTCAGCCTCTCTGGTCACCCCTGTAAGTAAATGCCTTCGTGTAACCGTAGTTAACTCAATAAATATGATGCATTCCAGATTTCGGTTTGGTCCAAGTTTTACCCTTCAGAATTCAAGTTCAAAAAGTTTAGGGCTCCTTTCCCTTTTATCTTTGTCTGTTTTCCGAACTAAACGCTCCCTCTGGGTCAGCTCCCTCCAAAGTATGATCATTTCTGTCTAGTGCCCATGCCTGACATTATAGTGAGAACAATGGCTGTAAGAAGTGTCTGCTTTCCCCCGTTTCTTCCCTCCTCTTCCCTTATTATTCTCCTTATTTCTCCTTCCTTCCTCTTTCCTCCTTCCTCCATCTTCTCGAGAGCTCTCATCCTTTTCTTCCTCTATTCTCTCTGGTTCTCTACCAAGTCTTTCCTTACCCACGCGCAGGGGCCGCTTTCGGCCACCAAGCGGCGCTCAGCGACCGTTTAGGACTGACTTCTAACTTTCCCATAGGGTTCCAAGTTTTGGTTTGCAAGTGTCAGAAAGGTCAATCTGCAAGTTTGGGGATTGCTCCTAGGACACGAACCGCGCCGCAACCTCAAGAGGGCTGCGGGAGAGCCGAGACTAGACGTGTCTGGCCCCTCGGGTAGAAGCGGCCGGGCACCGGGACGCGCTCGCCAGGACCGGTGTGGTGAGGACCCGGAGCCGCCAAGCCGGTGAGCGCCGGGGGCCCCCGCCCTCCCCGACCGGCCGCTCCTCCCCTGGGTGGGTCCCCGCGCCTTTTCTGGCGGGGTCTATTTGCATAGAGAGAACTGCCCGCAGTGGCCGCTGCGTTGGAGAGGGCGACGAGGGGGGCGTGCGCGATCCGAGGCCACTGGGACGCCGATCCCCGCAGCCGCCGACCTGAAGTCGCCTCCAGCCGCAGCGCCTACACAGAGCCGGCTGGTCACCATGGGCGCAGACGAGCGCCCAGCGGGCGGGGGAGGCGCGCAGGACCCCGGCGCGGGCTGCGGGGCCCGAGTGCTGGGCGCGCTGTGCTTGCTGCTGTCGGTGGGCTCCGCCGCCGCCTGCCTGCTGCTGGGGGCCCAGGCGGCCGCACTGCACGATCGAGTGGCGGCGCTAGAGCAGGAGCGCGAGATGTTGCGACGTGCGGGGCCGTCTGGAGCCCTGACCGCCTGGGCCGAAACGCACCTGGAGCGCCTGCTGCGGGAGGTGAGACGCACGATGGCCGGCCGGGGATGTTCCGCTATGCGCCAGGGTGGGGGAGTGTGGGGGCGCGGGGGCGGCGTGATCGTCACCCCTAGGAATGGGGCTCACCCAATGGATTGCACGGGGGTCGCTGGTCCTGAGGTGTCCTGCTCTCTAGCTCCGGTGCCGGGACTTATATCTGTAGGAAAAACAATCCAAAGGGCCCGTTTAGGGGACACGCAGGAGCGAGGGTAAGGTAAGACCTTGGAATAACAGTCCTGAGAGCAGCGGTTCTACTGAAGTGTGCGCTCAGACCCACTGTCTCCCGCCTGATCCCAGCGCCCGAGACACTGAGGAGGCTCATGTGTCCCCACGCCTAGTCGGCCTGTAACAGCCCAGACCCATCAAAGCTCGGTTCCCCGGGAAGGTTTGGCTGGGAGCGACTCAGGCTTGGAAGTGCTGTTCTTAAGCTGACCGGCTGAAAACCTCGCCTCTGCACAGCTAGGACGCAGCTGAGCTGCCTATCCGTGCATTTGTCTACTGCGATCTCCACAGCGCACTCCAACGCGTCTTAAATTTGTTTTCTGAGGGTTAAGACTGCTGTTGTCAGCCGGGCTTGGTGGCTCATCTGTAAAACCAGAGCTTGGTAGGCTAGGAGCTGACTTAAGCTATATAGTTAAGATCCAGGTCCAGCCTGGGCTACAGAATAAGACGTAAAACAACAGCAGTGGAACATGAGTGGCGCGCGCCTTTAATCCCAGTACTTTGGAGGCAGAGGCAGGTGGGTATCTGTGAGTTTGAGGCCAGCCTGTCTGGGACAGCTAGAGCTATATAGTGAGACCCTGTCTCGAGAAATAATAATAATAATAATAGTAGTAGTAGTAGTCGTAGTCGTAGTCGTAGTCGTAGTCGTAGTAGTAGTAGTAGTAAAAAAGATGGTCACTTTACACTCGGGCCTCTGAGCCTGGGCATCTGATACATTGGGCAGAAGCTCAACCTTTCGTGCACTTTCGTGCAGCAAGCCTCTTTCCTGTGAACTATGGCAGACACCAGCATACTAGCCAGTGTTTTTCTTGATTCTGTTTCCCTTGTGGGAATGTTTATCCTCCTGGGTATGGTGGCTGTCCCAGATCTAAGGTGGGGATGTTGGAAGGGGTTCGCTCCTAAGCACTGTAGAAAGTGAACCTTGCTTCATGGTAGAAGAAGCAGGAAGGCAGGTGAGCTATCTACCATCCATTCCTAAACGGGATCCATCTGTGATCTTTGTTACTATACTGGACTGCACTGGGGGTGTAGCTCAGTGGTGGTGGCTTGCTTAGCACGTTCAAGGTCTTGGGTTGTAGCCCTGGAATCAGATACATATATTGAGCTGGGTACCTGAGGTGGGGTAAATTTGGGGTTTCAGAAGGAATGGAAGAACTCTAGACTTAGCCTACCCGTTCCCCACAGTTCCCTCTCAGTCACTTCAATAAGCCAGTATTACCTCTCTGCTCCGTTCTGGGCAAAATTGCTGCTTCCTGAATGATTTCCTCTTTCCCTTCTTGAAAGTGCCTGCAGAAGGCAGAGCCCTGCCAGCAACTTATGGCAGTAGTTTCATAATTGCCACCATCATCCTCTGTCAACCCCCTGGAGACCTGGGTGTTGAACTGTTTTGTGGAGGGCAGTTACTTTCTACCTGTGACTACCCCAACCATGCTGTCCTTTCTTTGTCTTTTTCTTTTTCTTCTTTTTTTTTCCTTTTTTCTTTTTTTCTTTTTCAAGACAGAGTTTCTTTGTGTAACCCTGGCTGTCCTGGAACTCACTCTGTAGACCAGGCTGGCCTCGAACTCACAGAGATCCTCCTGCCTCTGCCTCCCTGAGTGCTGTAATTAAAGGCATGCGCCACCACCGCCTGGCTCATACTGTCCTTTCTAACGAGAAGAATAAACCACAAACTGTGACAAGGAAACCAGAAATTTCTGGAAGACCCTGTATGAAGAGCTCACAGGTTTTGTTCAAACTAATTAGGGATGGATTTGTGAGGAAGCACGAACACATGCGGGCGGGTGCGCGCGCGCACGCACGCGCGCGCGCGCGCGCGCACACATACACAGGAGTGTTGATATCTTGTGGGTGGGGATGGACCTGGGACCTTGCACAAGCTTGACTCTCTACCGCTGAACAAGGCCTCTAGTCCAGACGTCGTCTCTTTAGTCCCACGGTCTCCTCCTGTTTCTCCTGTCCTTCCCCCGTCTTCTCTTTCTTCCCCTCATCTTCATCCTTCTCTTCCTTCCTCTCCCTTCTCTTTTTCCCATTCTTTTCCTCTTCCTCCTCGTCCTTTTGTTTCTCCCTTTCTCCCTTGCTATCACCCTTACTTCTCTTTTCTATGAAATATTATTTTTTGAGATAGAGTCTTGCTCTATAGTCCACGCTTGCCCGGGAATCACTGTGTAGCCCAGCCTGATCTCAAATTTTCAGGGATCCTCTTGCCTCTGTCTCCAGAATGCTGAGATTACAGGCATGTGCTACCATGCTAAGCCTCATACTTTTTTTCCCTCGCTAAGGCAGGGTCTTTCTTGTTATGTGGCCCTGGCTGGCCTTGAACTCAATGCTGGCTTCCTACCTTGAATTTTAAAGGCATAGGAAAAAAATTCAGGCCCTGAGATACCCACCCCTACCCACTGAGAACTGCTGCACTCTTCAACACGCGGTGCCGTGGCTATGTTTCCGTGTTCCGAAGCACTGCAGCGCTGAGTCAGAGAAGACCCAGCACCAACACTTCAAGGGGTTTTGTCTGCTGGCGGTGTCTCTATCCCTAGTGACAAGGCCTCACTCTCCCTGCGTGCCATTTGGTTCCTGCTGCTTGTTAAGTGTTTCTGAGCCAGGAAGTGATGGCGCAAGCCTTTAATCCCAGTACTCATAGGCAGAGACAGGCGGATCTCTGTGAGTTCGAGGCCAGCCTGGACTACAGCATGAGTTCCAGGGCAGGCACCAAAGCTACACAGAGAAATCCTGTCTCGAAAAACAAAAAAACAAAACAAAACAAAAAGTTTCTGGACGGGAAATGCACACACTGATCATGATGGGAGACCTGCGGGAGGCACTTTCTGGGGAGCCCACGGTTAGCTTGACCTCGATGTGTATATAGGTTTTCTAATCGTGAGGTAAGGAGGATAAATACTTATCAAACTGAACATCTCTTAGGGAAAGGATGCTTGGATTCAGCGTGTTTCCTAGCTTGCTTTGCTCCCTGAGAAGCCCCTTTTTAAGTCACTGCTGAAGTAACTATGTATATACAAGTGCCTTCCATTTGCCCTTTAACCAATAAAGTCATGTGTAGAGGATCCGAATCAGAAATTATGTCCAAATTTTAAAAAAGAAATTTCTTGCCAACCACATACAAGTTTAATGTCAGGGGGAATAAAATGAGTCAACAAAAGCCACTGTTTATAGGGGACCCACTGTCCCTGTTCCCTTGGGAACAGAACCATGACATCAGTTTTTCTGGGGCTGGCTGATGTGCCTGATAACGTAGCTACAGAGGGAATATTCATGTTCTGTCGTGATTATCGAAGGACCCTTCCTCCAGTACATATGGGAAAGAAAGGACTTTCAGAATATCAAAACAAGATCTCTAAGCAAGAGCCATTAAAGGCAGTATCTTTAGTTGGATCTAAAAATATTCATGCAAAACCAAACATCTCTTCTGCTTTGAAAGTGCCTTAAGGAACTGCCCAATTAATCACCAGCCCAGCAATTACATCTCCAGCTACAGTGTTGCAGAAGCTGAGAATCCAGGATGCATAGCTTTCATACTGCAGCAAAAAGATTAGTGCAAAGGATTAAAGCAATACTTGGTTGTGTTCAGAGGAGGCCCTTTCCAGCCTAGAGTGGATTTGTTGTTGGCCCTTGGCCTTCTATTGTCCAGACCAGTTTGGAAACAAGAAAAGCCCAGAGAATTGGAGAAAAGTCTCCTCTCTTCTTTCTACTTTCCTTCCTACGTGTATTGGCTGTGTTACTCTCAAATCCAGAAGCTAGGGTGGCTTTCTCAGTCTCTCTGGTAGTCAGCTTCCCAGAGCTGCTCTGTGGAGTCTCTGTTAATAAAGAAGCCTAGAAATGGGGTATAAATCAGCTCTGACTCGTTTCCTTGACATTTCCCAGCTAACAGCCGGCCCCCCCCCCCAAAGAAGTTTCCTTCCAATTACTTTCTGGCACACTGACTTTCTCTTTCTTTACTTTCTTTCTTTTCTTACTTTCTCTTTCCTCTTGCCTCTAAAACTTTTTTTTTAATGCTGCCATTTGGGAGAGCTTCATAATAATAGCAACGTGTTTAGAAGAAGCCAACTGTGTGGGGTGTTCTCTCCAAAGACACGTTAGAGTTGTTAAATTGGTCATTTTCAGGCTGACTTTGAAGATGAGGAGCAAGGCAGGTTCCTGGGAGGGGAGTGGGGCGCTCTGGGAGCTGACTGAATTCTGCCACGGGACCTAGCAGGGCGACGCTGCACATGGTGCTCACCCCAAGAAGGGACTTTGAGACCGGGCCCCGACATTTATAAGCTGTCATTCAGGTTATTCAGCTTCCGGCGCTTCGGCCTCCTTTTCCTAACACAGTGATCTAACGTATAATGAGAAGCCAGCCAACTGATGCCGGGGCCACTCCTGGTTGATGCTAGCGAGGTTTAGGATGTAGATTGAGATAATTCTCCAAAGGCTCATGCCCCTGAGAGCCTAGTTAAACCAGGATGCCGGGAAAGAGAGGTGGTGCGGGCCTTTAAAGAGGTGGTGGAGCCAAGCTGGGGTCCTTAGGTCAGTCTTGGGCATGCTGACCTTTAGATTAGAGGCCGCCATCCTGTCCTGACTTCCTGATGGCTCTGGGATTCATACTCTCCCCTTTCATCCTCTGCTGCTTTCTCTTCCTCTCCCTCCCTGCCATCATACCATCTGCCAATAGGTCATGACCAGAGGCAAAAAGAAAGAGGCTGCCTGATCTTGCCCTTTCTGTCTGCAAAAGTGTGCTAACTGCCTTTTCTTTATAAAATAGCCCATCTCTGCTATTATATTATAATAACAAAAACTAGGTCAATAGTCAGACAAGGTCTCACTATGTAGTCCAGACTGGCTTTGAACTCACTATGTAGCCTAGGCTGATCTCAAATGTGCAGTTCTCCTGCCTCAGCCTCCTCAGTGCTGGAATTGTGAACATGTACCACCAAGCCGAAGAGTAGATATGCTTTTGATGGCAGGTAACGGGATGCCTTGTAAATGGTAACTCGATTCGTGAAATAACCAGGCCAGCTTGAAGATAAACAATTATATTTTTACTTAAGGGGAAACTCACGCCATTAGAATGGAAAGTCCAAGCTCCCCTGTGTCCCGCAGGAATCACCCAGAGAGAGCAAGCACCTGGTCCGTCCCAGTTTTTCTTCCTGGGCTCCAGGTAGCCACACCTTAACTAGGTTCCACTTCTTAGAGGTGATTGGTTAACAAACCTTCCCCCATCACCTTCCCCTTTTGTGTAAACAAGATCGATCCAAACCCAATACAACTGTATACAATAGGAACAGATACCAAATATAAAATTACAAACAATATAAGCAATATTAAGCAAGGAACACATAACAAAAGTTTTAATAAACATTCTTTTGCACCGGAAATAAGCTTGGCTAAATCATGAGGAAGGTAACTACAACTATCTAATCTTCAACCCCATCTAAGATATGAGAAGGGAAATAATATTACTTGAGTAAGCAGGAAGTGCAATCAAGCAACTTCCAAAATGTGCAACAAATGACAGAGACAACTGGCTACCTGGGCAATCACCCAAAGTCTCATTTGCAATGTTGAAGCAACCAATTTTGGCTAAGGCCTAAAATGACTGACAGGCCATTTTCAAAGGCAATAAACTTTTCAAAACTATCTTATCCTGTCTTGGCAGGATTTGACAGTCCTGTTTTATCCATTTATGGATACTATGTATCTTGTCAGTGGTTGAGGTATGGGCATATCTTTGTCCAAAAGTTAATTCTGCCAAGAAAACAAGCTCCAGGTGGAATGTCTTTGGTGCTCAACGTTCTCTCGGGAAAAAATCGGTGCTGCCAGGAGCAATTATGTCTCTCTTCAACAGAACAGTTATTTAAATGCCACTTTCTACAGCTCTTTAAAGTGGTTGAAGATTATCTATCTATGCAGAATATAATCTCTATGTATCTAAAGAACCTGATATCTATCTATGCAGAATATAATCTCTTATGTAGCTAAAGAACCTGATTAGTATGACAAACATAGATGACTTTTGATCTATAATTCTTAATACCTATATAACTTAAAGACTAAGACAATAAACAACTGTGCAATAAATGAGGATAATGACCTCCAAATGTAAACAATGTATAAGTATCTTGATCAGAGGTAGAAATGTACACTGCAATATTGTAAATATATATATCAATATATAAAATGTTTTAAACAGAGGTAGAAGCATGTATGCATACAATATTCAATATAATTTAACTTTATCAATATACAAGAATCTATACAAATGTAATTGTCTATAAGTAATAACTCACAAGTATGCACTCTATTGCTCACTATTATTATTAGTGTGAGTAAGCTCATACCAATCTATTATCCCATCCAATTTCTCCCTTTTTTTTCTTTTCAAAGAGATCCCTGAATCTATAAAATTCCTCCCTCAACCCTCAGCTGTATACCAATTATAATCAACCCCCAAATGAAGTCCCTCCCTAACCCTGAGGACAAACTTTGTTGGGAGAGGGGATGTTGTCTTTTAGAATTACTGGGAAGGCAGGTAAAACTCTGGGGAAGCTATCCTGGAGATTTTTTACATACTGACGAGGTTAAATTTTGCCTTTTTACCTTTTGTTTTTGGTCATCAAATGTGATAATTTTTTTCAATCTTTTTAAATCTGTTTACCATTGCCTTTTATAATGTCTGGACCTCCTGTATGAAGTCTGTCCAGTAGATATAATGTCTCATGATGGAGGAGAGTTATCTGTCATGTTACTTTCATTGGTTAATTAATAAAGAAAACTGCCTTAGCCCTTTAAGAGAACAGAAAATTAGGTAGGCAGAGTAGACAGAACAGAATTCTGGGAAAGAGTTGGGGAGCCGCTTCAGGCAGTCTCCATAGTGAGTCTCCATGCTTCTCCTCTCCGAGATGGACGCAGGTTAAGATCTCTCCTGGTAAGCCACATCTCATGGTGCTACACGGATTACTAAATATGGGTTAAAGGAAGATGTGAGAATTAACCAATAAGAGGCTACAGATAATGGGCCAGGCAGTGTTTAAAAGAATACAGTTTCCGTGTAATTATTTTGGGTAAAGCTAGCCGGCGGTCAGGTGGCGGGACGCAGCCCCGCCGCTTCCTTCTACAGTCTCATCCTTGGACATAATCTTTATGGCATGCACATTACCTTATTGAAGAGACATTTTATCAGTCAATCTGTCATGCCTCCTTGACAGAGTCCTATTAATACATTTAACAGTGTGAATTTTCTCAAATAATGTTTTAGCACCCACTGTCATGGACTGGGTTTTATGTGCCAAATCAGCTGTTTCCTTTTCTAGAGTGCTGAACCTCTCTTTCAATAAATTACTATTAGTCTGTACCTTTTCCAAAAATATCTCAGTTGACCGAGCCTTATTAAGTAAAGTCTTAGTATCCTTTAGATGTACAATCTCTTTTTTGAAAAGTTTGTTATCAGTCTGTACCACTTTTAAAAGCATCTCATTTGAGTTTTGTTATTTAAAGTGTTTATTCTCCTCTAGATGTACGACCTCCTTTTTAAGAAGTTTTGTACCAGTCTGTACCATGTTTAAAAGTACCTCAGTTGACTGAAAATTGTTAGCTAAGGTGGTCGGGTAAGCTGGTATGGTATTTGTATGACCTTCACATGTCCTTCATCACCCTTCAGATCAACTTGAAATTCCCCGCAACTCCTAATATGATGTAAGTGGTTGACATCATGTATTGGTTAAGTATTAAAAGCAAAAGAAAATGAAAACCATACCCATCTGGTACAGACGTAGCTTTCCCCTAGTGTTATCTGTTTATTATTGTGGGGTGTGGGGATGTTTACCAGGGCCTATATGTGAAGGCCAGAGGACAACTTTGTGGGGTGGGGTCAGTTCTCTCCTTCAGCTTTACCTGGTGGTTTGTTTGATTGCCAACTTTATGCAACCTAAAATCACCTGAGAAGAGAGTCTCAGTGTCGGGCATGTCTGGAGGGGATTATCTTGATTGCCTTAGCTGATGTGGAAAGATTCAGCCTGAAAGTGGGCTGAATTTGTTCATCAATTTGGGAACTTGGGCTAAGTGGAGAAGGCCAGCTGAGCACAGACACGCACGGTCCGTTTCTCTCTGGTCTTGACTGTGATGTGACGAGCTGTTTGAAGTTCCTGATGTCTTGGCTTCCCCAAAGGAAGGGACAATAGCCTGAAAAGGAAGGGAAAGTAAACGCCTTCTCCCCCAAGCTACCTTTGTCAGGGTGTTTCATCCCAGCGACAGAAAACAGACAAGAACAGGTGGGGTTTGAGAATCAGCTCCAACCCTGGTCACCAGGTCCATGCAGCAAGCTCCCTCTACCTGCTTTTTGCTGTTCCCCTCTACCAGAGTGTTTTGATCCATAGTTCCTTGAACCAGCAAATACAGAACTTCAGATATGGAGGGCTGAGCATATTAGGAAATAATCACACAAACACGGCTATCTTCCCCAAAATGTATCTTATTTCTTTTCTTTCTTTTTTTTGTGACACTCAGACTCAAGTCTTCTATATGCTAGACATGCATATTACTATTATTAGTAATATATTAGTAATAGACTAGCTATTACTGAGCTACCCAACCCTTTACTCTTGTGTATTTTTTTTCCATTTTTGAGACAGGCTCTCACTATGTAGCCTGGGCTGGCTTCAGACACCTGCTCCACCTACCTCTGCCTCCCAAACGCTGGCATTACAAATGATGCCATTGCGCCTGGCTCCAAAACATGTCTTGGTTCAAAATAAGCCACCTTTCTGGTAATGATCACTCTTCACCCTGACAGAGGAGCTGTGTGTTTGCTTTTTTTATTTTTAAATAATTCCTCACAAAATCCTCCATGGGAAGACTGGAGTTCAGCTCATTTAAAGCAAGGAGCAATGCCATTTACATCCCACGTTTATGCTTTTGAACTTTACATCAAAATTGCTTTTCTAGATAATATGTGGTATTTGTGGCTATTAATTTCTTAGACCTTTTGGGGGTTTTGTTGTGAATTTGTTTTGTTTTTCTAGACAGGGTTTCTCTGTGTGTAGTCCTGGCTGTCCTGGGACTCGCTCTGTAGACCAGGCTGGCCTTGAACTTGCAGAGATCTGCCTGCCTCTGTGTCCCACATGTTGTGATTAAAGGTGTGCACCACCATCATACAGCTAACCTTTATTTCTACGTGTATGGGTAGTCTATCTGCATGTCTGTCTGTATAGCAAAGCATGCAGTGCCTGCAGAGGCCAGAAGGGGGCGTTAGATGCCGTAGGATTAGAGTTACACACGGCTGTGAGACACCATGTGAATGCTGGGAATCAAACCTCAGTCCTCTGGAAGAGCAACCAGTGCTCTTAACTGCTGAGCCATCTCTCCAGCCCCTTTATGGTCTTGTTTAATGGCTACATAGTATCCCAGAAAACCTGAATCGAACTATACACATGGTATGTACAGTGAGGTCTCCTCCATGTAATTTTTGGCACAGGCAGGGGCATGGTTCTGTGAGGAAACTGTGTATATCAGTGTCTGCTATTCTTTGGGATGTAGGATAAATAGATAAGGAAGACCATCCCTAGGGCTTTGAAAAGGTTTTGTTTTAACTTATTTTATTATTTGTTTATTTTGGCACTAGGGCCTTGTCAATAGTTGGCACTTTATCACTGTGTTGGTCAGGCCAATTCACACAAACTAGAGTCACCTGCGAGACCCTCAGTTGAGGAACTGCCTCCATCAGATTGGTCTGTAGGTCAGTCTATAGGGCGTATTCTTGATGAGTGATTGGCTCCCGTGGTAGGGCACCTGGGCTGGTGGGCCTGGATGGTATAAAAGAACAGGCTAATCAGATTAGTAAGCAATGTTACTGCATGACCTCTGCTTCAGTTCCTACCTCCGGGTTCCTGCCTCCACTTCCCTCAATACTAGACCGTGACTCGTAAGCCAAATAAAAAACCCTTTTGTCCCCCAGGTTAATGCAGCGACAGAGAGTGAAACCAGGACAAACACAGAGCTTCATCCTCAGTCTTTGCCTTAACATTTCTTTTTCCCTGACCCCGCCTCCTCCTGTGGTCCTCTGAAGCTGTTGTCCATCATGAGGTCCTGCCTCTAGCTTCACGACGGGCAAAGTTGGTTTCATGTCCTTCTTTGCGTTTGTCCCCAACTAAAAGAAAAAAAAAAAAAAGGCCCTTACAAGAGAGATAGAAAAAGCCAAAGATTTCTTCCCAGAATCGGGCGCTGTGGCAGAAGGTGACAGAGACCTTTTTAAATGGTGTGTGGCAGCGCCAGGCACCAGGGTCTATTCTATGCTTGACTTCTAAATTTGCAGATGACAGTTAAATCGGTCTGGGAAAGTTTTCTGGTGGCCATACACAGCCTCCAGTTCTTGCTTGGCCCACATGTAGAGTCAGAATTAATCTTTATTTTTATTTTTTATGCTTATTTATTTATGTATCGTGTGTGGGTTACATATGGAGGTCAGAGGACAACCCAAGGAAGTTGTTGGGTTTGTTTTTTTTTTTTTTTCCTCTTCGGGAAATGGGTTCCAAGGATCGAGCTCACATGACCAAGTCTGGCTACAAGTGCCTCTACCCGCTGTGCCATCTCGCAAGCCCCAGCTTTAATCTGTAATTGTTGACACAAGCATTCAGAGGAACATCTCTTCATCATGTCCAGAAACATATTTGGGGATTTAGCACGAACCGCTGGAGAGAGAAATGGGTTTACAGATGTAGTTTACAGAAAGTCACAGCAGTGCATGGCCTAGAGAAAGGCAACTGAAGCCCTCTCCCTCCCTCTGACAACCCACGATTTCCTGGCGCTGCTGGAGATGGAACTGAGGCATCTCATTATGGGCAATTGCTCCACCACCAGACTACACTTTGGCCTCTTTTAGATGCCCACCTGCATGGATGGTTTTGCATGGATGGCTTCCAGCTTCTCA
Source organism: Arvicola amphibius (assembly GCF_903992535.2). Taxonomy (NCBI): domain Eukaryota; kingdom Metazoa; phylum Chordata; class Mammalia; order Rodentia; family Cricetidae; genus Arvicola; species Arvicola amphibius. The sequence continues at coordinate 69,591,888 of NC_052050.1, read as the reverse complement.
CTAGCATCTCCAGTGGCCTCTGCTCCTTCCATTCGGGGAGGAAGGAGTCACCCTCCCCGAGAGGAGCAGCAACGTCTGAACATCTGAGCGTGTACTTCTGAACCCATCCCCCACACTTCTTGCCTCGTGCCCTTTGCCCAGCCCTTTGACCTACCTGTGGGAAGCTGCCATTGAGTGCAGAGTAGCAGGGACAGCAGCCTGTTCTGCTGGTGTACACACTTTGCAGACATCTGTAAGTGGTGGGTATACGGAAGACATTAGCCTTAAGCAGACCCAGGTCCCCATGCCAGCTCTGCCGTTTCTCAGCTTGGTGACTTTGGGTAACTGACTTTTTCTAAACTTCAGTTTGCTCGTCTGTTAAGCAGGGATTGTAGTGCCTGCCTGGCATGGTTTCCGTGGGAGTAAAGTGGGAAGTGCTCTGTGCATTGTGAGCACTCTAAGGGCACTCGGTCCCAGAATGCCTTCATTGAACCCAGAAAGAATGGCCGTGTAGGCCTGTTGGCTAACTGTTAGCTGGGCATAGTGGTACACATCCCAGTTCTCGGGAGGCTGAGGCAGCATAGTTTGAGGGCAGATGGATTCCTGTGTATGAATTCACAGTGAGACTTTGATTCAAAATACCCCAAGCAAAGCAAAGTACAATACAAACTGAACACTGTGATCCTGCTATCCTATTAAAGCCATACAATGAAATATATATATATATATACATACACACACACACACACACACACACACACACACACACATATTAACACACCTTTAGGTTTGAGTCCCCAGGGCCGAGGCTCGTTGCTTGGTAGTAGAGAGACAGCAAACACAGAACTGATCTCATGACCCCATTTTTCTGGGTTTCTCGTTTGTGCAGGAGGAGAGACTTCCCACATAATTAAAAAGTCGTATTTATGACCAAAAATAAAAGCCTAAGCGCTCATGGAAAGAACTATGCATTTGTCATTGTGATGGGCAAAAGACCAGTGCATTTGCTATGATGGCTGAGTTAGCCTGGCTCTGCGGCTGCACGGTGCAGCACAAACACGCCTAAGTGCTCGTGATAAACCTGGAGAGCCGAAGGCTTCACACATCTGCTTCAGTTCACATTTGTAAATGAGAGAATTTATTTCCCTGATGTAGCCAGGAAATCTGGGCCGAGGGGCCAGGCGGGGGTGCTTTCAGATGGGCAGTGTGAACATCCAATGTGGGATTTATTTCCAACTTTGAGTTGTGAAACAAATCATAAAACAATTAGAATGCAGTCTGGCTTTTTTTTTAAAAGAAACAATTTAAATAAAATTGACTCGAGTTTGGTCCTCCAGGGGAAAAAACACTCCACCAAGAAGGCAGGGCCTGTGCATTTGTGTAGCTACCTTTTGTGTGGTGAAGGTCTGCTGTGGTCCCCGATGTCTTGTCCTCAGACCCCAGTTGTGGTACAGGCGATGAAGAGCATTCCCGTGGTGACAGTAGGCTAGTAACACGTAAGAACACGACATGATGTAAAGGAGCAAAACTGTCTGTGCTTATGAGTGTGTGTCTGTATGTGTGTACCTGGGTATATAGATATGCACCAGCATGTATGTGTGAGTGCATGCCTGTGTGTGACCATATGCATGCATGTGAAACGGTATATTGTGTGAGTACCTGCCTGTATGTGACTGTAGGTGAGTGTGCATGCTTGCATGTGAGTGTGGCTAGATTTCTGCATGTGTGAGCATAAGTGCACACATGCATGGATGTGAGAGTTTGTGCATATGTGTGGGTGTGTGCGAGTTGGTCTGCATGAACCTACATGTGGGGACCTGCAAAGGAATCCAGCAGAGTGACTATCATTTGCCCACATGGGACCAGCTAGCCTGTGCTCTTTGGTAGAAACTTTTCTACCTAGGTTCTCCCAAGAACCCCCCCGCAGTGGGCACTGTGTAGCTCCTTTGTGGGAATTGCAGCTGGCTTTTCTAGGCCCCAACTTGCTCTGCTGAGAAAAGGGTGGCAGAACCTGCCTCACTGGATCTCTGTGGGGATGCAGGGGGCTCTCTTAGGTTTTCTCCAGCAGGGTGCAGGGAAGCCATGGGGCCCTTAAGACCCTCACCTCTGCCTTGCTAACCTGGAGTTGTGGCTACAGGACTGCTAATGTCTAGTGCAGAAGACCTTTTGGGAAGCTCACTAGCTGTTCTCTGGGGCCTCACTTGGCCCTGCTCCCTGGTCCTGGCAGACTCCTTGCTGCTCCTTTGTTTAGTCCGTGAAAGGTTCTGGTGGGCAGTCTGGAAGAGCAGAGTCAGGACGGGGTTGTCTTTGAGACCTGGTGGGCATTAGTGTGCTAAGCTGCCATGACTAAGCACCACTGGCTGGGTGGCTTGAGTAGCAGGAATGGATTTTCTCTTAACTCTGGCAACCAGAAGTCTGGCATCACAGTGTTGACAGGGTTGCTCTCTTCTGAGGCTGCTCTTGGCTTGCACATGGCTGTGTTGTTGCTGTATCTGCCTGTCAGCTTCCTGCATTGTGTGTCTGTGTCTTGGTCCCCTCTTATTAGGACACTGACCTCTTGGGTCAGGGTCTACTCTTGTGTCCACTTCATTTTGCCTCAATTATCTCTCAAATTTTCAGTATCAGGCACATTCTGAGCTACTGGGGATCAGGACTTCATCATAGAAATTTGATGGGAACACCAGTTAGCCCATGACATCATCAAATTCGAGTTTGCTGTGTGAAAGGGAACTACCGGGTGTGTTCATCCCAAAGCATTGTGACATGATATGTCATCTCCAGAGGTTATGCTCCGAAACTGTGTAATTGATTTACAGAAAAACACATGTTTTTACATGTATGCATGCATGTAAAGGTGTGAATGCATGTGTGTGTGTGTGTTTGTGTGCGTGCACACATGCTGGAGTCTGATGTCAGCTGTCTTCCTCAGTTACTCTCTATATGTTTTTAAATTAACATTAGATTTCAGGCCATCAAGATGGCTCTGAGCAGGTAAAAAAATATATTTTATTTATTTGTTTATAACTAGCAAGAATTTATTCTCTTCTATCATGTGTGTGTCAGGCTAATCATCAAACTGTGTAACCACCTTTCTCTGCTGACAAGCTTTCCCCTGAGCCTAGAGATCAGGTTAGGTTAGAGACCTCAAACCCTAGAGACCATCCTGTCTCCTCTCTGGTGCTGGGATTCCCATCTCACACCTTCATTCCTGGGTTTTCGTGAGCTCTGGGGAACCAAAGCCAAGTCTTCATCCTTGCAGGGCAAACATTTTACCCCCTGGGTCATTTCCTCAGGTTCTAGCGTTTTAAGTAAACTTGATAGTTTCATGTTCAGCCATAGTCGTAACTGTCCTCAGCCACTGCAATCTACCTGCTTGGATGCAGACGCTGTGATGAGCTGGAAGCAGAGAGCGGATGCTTAGTTTTAGGCAGGGTCTGACAAGCGCCCGAGACCGTAGAGACCCTGAATGTCATGTGCAGGAGGCTCAGCCTGTCTGTCTCCCAGCAGCCTGAGGAGTCTCCTCACGCAGCCAAAAGCTGTGGTAGAAAGCCTCTATCCAGCAGGAGGGCCTCAGAAGGGATCTCTTCCTGTCAGCTCTGTGTGAGGAACCCTCACAGTGGGTCCAATGGGACGTGATGCGTGCCCAGCAAAGCGAATGAATAGGAACACGAACGGAGGGTTCCCAAGGAACTGGGTTTTGTTCGTAGACCACCCCTTTCAATACATTAGCGTGCACTTTGAAACACGCAGTCTTCAGGAAATCTGCCTGCTGATGTGGTTTGGAAGAGAGTGGCTCGGCGAGCTGATGGGAGTCACTGATTAAAGCCACATTCCTTCCAGAAGAGTCTGGCAGCTCTGCCAAACGCCTGGGCCAGCCCAGCGGCTCTCCAGTTCCTGTTTGCCTTTGCAGGGAGGTTTTACCTGTTACTGGGGGTTGCCGGGGAGTGGGCACCTGAAGCTCAGCGAGATGCTCGCTGACCCCAGAACACCTGCCTATGGTCCCCCAAACCGCCCGAGCCTTTGGAAGTGAGGACCTGGAACTATTTCATTGTTTTCCTTCATTTGTGATTGGCCTACAAGGACGTTCACTTAAGTTATACAACTTGATACATTTCGATACATTTGCCGGCTTGGGACCTTTCCAACAATCAAGTTCTTGCCTTTAGCTGCTGCGCTCCAAATTTCTTCATGCTTGCTTGATGTTTCTTCTTTCCATCCCTCTGCCAGCCCATCAAGAATCACTGAATTTCTGTTACTTTTGATTAGGTTTAGTTCTTCTTTAAAAAAAAAAAAAACCACTTCTTTATTTAGTGTGTGTATGGGCATGTTGAAGTCAAAGGACAACTTGCAGGGGTGGGATCTGTCCTTCCACCTTGTAGGTCCTGGGGACTGAGCTCAGGGTGTTAGGCTGGACCGCAGACACCTTTCCTTAGTGAGCCATCTTGCCAGGCCTTGTTTTGTTTTGTATTTTGAGACAGGAGCTTACACCATAGCCCAGGCTAGCCTCAACTCATACGTCGCCCCACTTCCAGCTCACCGTGATCTTCCTGCCTGGGTGTTGGGATTAGAAGTGTGAGCCATCATGTCCAGCCAGGACTTCACTCTTTAAACCAGGTTGGCCTAGGACTTTCTATGTAGCCTGGAGTAGACTTGAGCTCATGGCAATGCTCCAGGCCTAGCCTCCTGAGTGCTGGTACTAGACACCTCCTACCACACCTGGCTCACGGGTTAAGAAACTACTGAATTGTTCAGAGCTGTTTCACCTAGCATTTTGTTTTGTTTTTGTTTGTTTATTTGTTGGTTTGTTTTTCGAGATGGTTTCTCTGTGTTACAGCCCTGACTGTCCTGGAACTCACTTTGTGGACCAAGCTGGCTTCAAACTCACAGAGATCCACCTGCCTCTTCCTCCTAATTCCTAGATTAAAGGCATGTGCTGCCACCACCTGGCTCACTTCAGATTCTTGTCAGCATTATGTGAGAATTCTGAGAACCACATCCTATACACCTCCTCCACCCACTAACATTCTCTTTATTATTGATTTTAGCAATCTGATTATGATATAGAATGCAACTCTAGCTCATGCTGAAAATCCTCCTGCCTCAGCCTTTCACATGCTGGGATTACAGACATGAGTCACCATACCTAGCTAACAACCCCCCTAGTGTGTGTGTGTGTGTGTGTGTGTGTGTGTGTGTGTGTGTGTGCGTGGTCCACGTGTGGTACAGAGGTCAGAGGCCAACCTTTGAGAGTCTGTTCTCTCCTTCCTCCATGGGTCCCAGGGATCAATCTCAGGTTGTCAGGCTTGTTCAGCAAACACTTTCTCCTGCTGAGCCATCTTGCTGGCCTCCAGCTACAGACTCTCTTATTGCTCATCTTTGTGTTCTACTGAGATTCTTGGATAAATGGGTTTGTAGCTTCCATCATATCAGAAAACGTTCTCGAACTTTGCCTCCTCAAATGTTTCTTTCAACTCTCTTCTCCTCCGGTGGCTCCACTCCATGTAGTTAGCCTCCCGAAGCCCACAGTCCCTGCCTCTCTTCTCTGTTTTCCTTTTTCAAGAAGTTCTTTCTGTGTTCGGTGCGAATGCTTTCTATTATCCCTAGCTTCGCTGGTCTTCTCTTTCGCGGTTAATCTGCCATTAGTTCCCCCGTTGTGTTCTTCGTGTCAGACACGGCTGTTTTCACCTCCAGGATTCTGATTTGGGTCTCTGTGACGTCCTTGGTGTCCCCCCCCCCCCCCTTCTGGAACACATGCGCACAGTTGCAGTAGCTGTCTTATGTCTCCGTGCTAATTCCAACATCTGTGGCCGTTGTGGAGTTTTGATTAATTGATTTTTCTCATCCTGGACCCCATTTTCCTGGTGGTAATTTCTACTGAGTGTTGGAGTTTCAAAGTTGGTATAAATATTCATGAGTTTTGCTGTCATAGCTCAAAATGGAGCTTTCGGGACTGAGAGTGGAGCTCGATGGTTGTGTGTTTGAATTACGTTTTAGTATATGCGTGTGTGTTCACGTGTGTGTCTCTGTGGGGGGTCTCTATGTATCTGTGTGTGTGTGTGTCTGTGTGTGAGGGGGTTCATGTTCCATGGCACATGTATGGAGGTCAGAGGAAAACTTGCTGGAGTCAGTTTTCTCCTTCTATCATGTAAGTCCCAGGGTTGAACTCAAGTTATCCGGTTTGGGAGCATGTCCCTTTACCTACTGAGCCATCCTGGGCCCGTAGTTCAGTCTGAGTAGAACTTGCCAAGCATGTATGAGACAATCCCCAACACTGTGTAAACTGAATAGCATGAATCGCATCAGTAATTCCAGCTCTTGAGAGGTAGAGGCAGAGAGACAGGAAGTTCAAGGTTATCCTCAGCCACTGAGGGAAATCAAGGCCAGCATGGGCTAGAGAGCCTGTCTCAAAACAAGCAAGGAAAAATAACCTTTAAAAAACCAAATCAAGAAATGTAGCTCAGTTTCCAATAGAGAGAATTCGTTGTCATGGCAACATGGGAGCGCGCACGCACACAGATGTGGATGGCATGGGACAGCGGTTCAGTGTGGCCCTCGCTAACATGTGTTGCACATGCCACCATAGGCATGCTCACGTCAGTATCACCACAAACACGTATGTAAGATGTGTGCTGTGACCATAGCGATGATGTCACTATACGAATGGGATGTTTTTGCTCCATTACAATGTTACAGGAACATTTGTGTGTGCCAGTGACACACAGCGTAACCTGAGATTGATTGTCCCCTCTTGCTGAGGCAGGACCCTCCAGGTGCCCTTTGTGGCATATTTTGGAGAACTGCTTTATGGTGTCCACTCCAGGACACGGTGTCCTTTGGTTCCCTGAGTGTGTTCTAGCTGCTGTTCCCTGTAGTCCTTTCCAGTAGTTCTCCTGACCCCGGATAGTTTCCTCACCCACTTCTACTCACAGGGACTGTCCTTACTACCTGAATGGGCCCTCGGCAGATCTCTGTGGCTGTCTCACGGGCAGCGGATCTCTGTGACTGTCCCACAGGCAGCGGATCTCTGTGACTGTTCCATGAGCAGCGGATCTCTGTGACTGTCTCATGGGCAGCAGATCTCTGTGACTGTCTCATGGGCAGCCTATCTCTGTGACTGTCTCATGGGCAGCGGATCTCTGTGACTGTCTCATGGGCAGCGGATCTCTGTGACTGTCTCACAGGCAGCCTATCTCTGTGACTGTCCCATGGGCAGCGGATCTCTGTGGCTGTCCCATGGGCATCCAATCTCTGTGGCTGTCTCACAGGATGGTCATGGTCCTCCCAGTGATGGCTTTGGCTCCAAACTAGGCGCTTCTGGCTTTGCTTGCTCATAGCCTCCTTCTTGGATGGGAATAAACCCGTCCCTCGTTATCCCAAGTTTGTGTGCTTTTCTATTCAGCCCTAATATGCATGAAGAACACTTTCAGCGCCGTTTATCCGCAGCCCTGTGAGAAACAGCTTAGCTGACCAGAGCACATGGTTTGGGTATCATTTCTTTTGTCTTTACAATTTGCAAAGTAGCTGGTGCCAGCCACAGCCCTCACCTTCTTCGAGGTCCTAACATACGAGAATTCTCCTTTCCTCATGGTTTTGCTTTCCATGACTCAAGTTGCCCGTGACTAATGACAGTCTGAATATAATGAGTATTTAAAAAAAAAACAAAAAACAAAAAACCTTCTACATTTCCAGCTGCGTGCTGCTCTGGGGAAAGTGGTGAAATCTCACACCATCCTCTGATTCTAGGATATGAATCATGTTTTTCCCCACTGCATCTACACTGTATGTTCTACCCACCTGGCATTTTCAGGGCTCGATGGCCTAGAATCACCTGAGGCACACGATTGTCCTCCTGAGGAGTGTCCGAAGGTCACTAGTAACCTAACTCTGTGTCACAATTCCTGATCATTCTCCTTGGCCATCTCATCACGTAGGCAAGGTATCATGTCATATAGATAGCATCCTGAGAACGACAGGACAGCACAACCCAGTGTTCTGAGAGAGCACAGCACTTTTAACACGCTTTGTTGCGGGATATTGCTATAGTTGTCCTGCTTTATTGTTAGTATGAGTCTTTTCTATCCAGTGAACTTTACAAGTGTGTGCAGAAAACTATTGTTTCTGTGGGATTTGGTACTGTTTGCAGTATTCAGCATCCACAAGGCTCGTGGCATGAATCCCTGCAGAAGAGGGAGGACCTTGGAGCCACGGTGATATAGTTAGATTTGTTGGTCACTACCTGTGTTCCGTCTTGGGATCCTCTGGCTTCCTAGGTGCCTTTTGGTTTTAGTTGCTGTCCATCCATTAGAGTCCATGCTCTCTGATGTTCAGCCCTATGCTGAACCAGTTCATAATCATATTCACCTGTGGTCCAGACAGACAGACTCGACCACCTGTGTGACCTGTACTCAGTGTCTTCCACTCAGTCAACCTTTCTCAAGCATAGCCCTGGTTTCTATCAGAATAGTTTTGGGGGACATGTGTGTGTGGGGGGGGGTATATACTCAGAGGCATGTGTGTGTGAGCACAGCTGCATGGGTGTGCATGCATGCACATGTATGCACATGTACATGGAGGTCAGAGATCCACCTCAGGTGTCATTCTGTAGAAGTACTCTACCTGGTTTTTTGAGACCCTCACTGGGACCTGGGGCCCACTGATTTGTCCAGACTGGCTTCCCAACAAGCCCTGGGAACCTGCCTGTCTCTGCTGTCCCAGTACTACACTGAAAGCATGTTCTGGTACTGCACCTAGCTTTTTATATGGATGCCGGGGATTGAACTCAGGTATTCACGCTTGCATAGTAGCATTTTATCAACTGAACTGAACTGGCCCCACAACTCCCAGGACCCGGCTTTTGGGAGACATGAAAATTGCTTGGAAGCAGCAGAAGTCATCTTGCTTTGGCTTGGAGTCAGTTGGCACTACGATTTGGACCTAGATCAAACACTTTTCTTCTCCTAGTCTCATTTCCCCCATCTGTAGGTGTCACCAGGAGGCTTGAAGACCGTTGATGGTACTTCAGTGCTGCTGTTACCATCAGCATCAGCAGCTTCTCCGTATTTGGAGTGGTGGGGAAATGCTGTACCCTCATTAGTGCTAGCAGTGATGTGACCTGTATATATCTTTCCTCTTGAAGGAGAAATGGGGGCAGAAAATATGTGGTTTGGTCCCAGGTAAGCCTTCGTTCCGCTGTTTGTGGAACCTGTGATCCACATGAACCAATCCTGCAGTTGACTGACTTGTCTTTGTTTAAAAGGGAAAAAAAATCAAAAAGACCCTTCAGTTGAATATGATGGCACACGCCTGCAATTCCAGCACTTGGGAGGTGGAAGCAGGAGGATGGGGAGTTCAAGGTCATCCTCACCTACATCGCAACTCTGTCTCAGAAAAGAAATTGACTGAGCACTGTAGCACACGCCTTTATTCCCACACTTAGGGCAGAGGCAGGAGGAATCTCCTGAGTTCCAGGCTAGCCTGATCTACACATCGAGTTCCAAGCTGACGTTGCTATATAGTGAGACCCAGTCTCCAAAGACAGCACCCACAGGGCAGCCTCGGAAGCCCCGCTTGGCTCTTGTGCTTCTTTGAAAGTTTTTCTATTCTTCTGAGAGGACTACACCAGAACAACACAGAACTTCTAACACTTCAGTTTTTCTTTCTCACTGTTGAGGATCAAACCGTACACTCGGTAAATATTCTACTACTGAATATCCCTAGAATAGAATAACGTATGGGGCGTGCGTGCGTGTGTGTGTGTGTGTGTGTGTGCGCGCGCGCGCGTGCGCGCAAGTGGTGTGTATATCTCTCTGTGTGTGAATATGTGTGTATTCACATGTGTTCTCATGCATGTGGAAGCCATGTTGACATCAGGTACCCCCACTTTAGGTGTTGAGGCAGTCCCTTAAAGCCACAGGTTGCCACTCCAGCTAGCCTAGCTCTCCCACTTGCGACCCCCCTCCCTGCCCCCGTCTGCTCTTGAGCTGAGGTTACAGGTGGACCACCATATCCATCCAGCATTTACGTGATGCTCTGAACGCCAGTCCTCATCCGTGCATGCATGTGCAACTGAACTGTCTGCCCAGATCCAGAATTAACCCATTAAATAAGCCACTGCAGTCTCAGTTCGGCTCTGTTTGGATGCTACTTAGGCCGTGTTATAAACCTGATTCCTTGCTACACTCGTTTTCCTAACGCTGTTTCTTGACTGTAATGGCTTTATCAAGGGAATCTCCATTCTTTCCTAATACCCAAAAATACTTTTTTTTTCTTTTGTTGATTTACTTCTTGGGGTTTATTTTGAAGAAAAGTCCCTAGAGTAGGGATTTTCAGCCAAAAGATAGGAATGTTTTATGGTTGCATTTACGGCAGGCATTTCACTGAAATAAATCATCGCACACTTTTACTATTGTTTTCTTTTTATCTTTGAACTGGGGTCTCAATATGTAGTTCAGGCTGGTCTAAAATTCCTGGATTCAAGCAATCCTCCTGCCTCATACCCCAGAAGAGCAGAGTAGCTGGGACTATGGGTGTATGCCAAATTCAGCTCAATTCTTTTGTTTTAAAGAAAAATTTTTATAATTTTAAAGTGTGTGGGGGGGGTGTGTGGGGTGTGTGTGTGTGTGTGTGTGTGTGTGTGTGTGTGTGTACAGGTGAGTACAGGTGATTGCAAGAATCGAATGTTCCTGGAGCTGGAGTTAGAGGTGGTTGTGACTGCCTGACATGGCTACTGGGAATCAAACTCGGGTCCTCTGGAAAAGCAGTACGTGCTCTTAGCTGATGAGCCATTTCTCCAACCCCATTAACTCATTGTTTTCTTGTGTACTCATCTGTGGTTCCCATCTATTCAAAACCGTTTGAGATGTGAGCAGACGTTTTGAGCTCTTACAGGCCATTAATAAATATATCAACAGATCACAGTGGGAAATTGAGATTTTCCCTTATTCGTTGTTCCCCTGTGAGTTGCCTCCAAACTCCCTGTTTTCCTCTCTGGGCTTCTGGAGAGGAACACTCCCAAAGCTTCTTGCCTGTTCTCAGAAATTCATCCTTTGTTTACTGTGCAAGGAAGGCCATGTTTGCGTTTGGAAACCCAGGGCCATATTGTATGCAGATGCCGGGGTACCGCCAGAAAATGGAACGAAAAGAGTCGAGGCCTTTAAATCACATTTTAGAAGTCTGGACACAAAAGAGTCTCTTAGAATTTAAAAAGAAAAAAGCATAAAGATTTTGGGATTGAGTTTCTAACTCAAACATTTCCTGTGGAGTTCAGCTGTGTTTTCAAACTCCTCGATGGGGAGGGGCTGGAGTTGAGGCAAGGAGGGAGGGGGAGGGAAGGAGGAAGGGAGAGAGGAGTGAGGAAGGGAAGGAGGGAGGGAGGGGCAGAACCCCCAGATAAAACTGCATGTTCATGACCTATTGAGAAAAACGAATGTGTACAGGGAGGCAGGATAGGACACAACACAAAAACTCAACCCCAGTGGCCTGGGAAACTCCTGGTAGCCTTTGCCAGGAGTGCTTTTCTCTCATGTGTAATTCCCACGTGAGTTTTTATTTTAAGATGAGCATAGCTTTAAAGTCACTGTGTGCCCCTCAGCTCTTGCCCTGTAAGAGAGCAATCCAGGTGCGACCGGCGTTGTTAAAAGGTCATCTCCAACATCGGATGCTTTGTTCCGAAGGGAATGAAGACCTGCTGTTACGTCTAGCTTAGAGAGCTGCCTGCACAGTGAGCTACTGCGGCTAAAGGATTCTTTCCTTTTGGAAACTACTGTAGAATGTCTGCAGAGACTTGGGGAAAGAGTCCTGAGGTCCTGCCTAGGCCTGCAGTTTCTGTGCAGGCTCACTTCCTGTTCAGCAGGGATAGGAGGAGATGTCCCGGTACACAAGTCTCAGACCCTTAGCGAGGCTGAAAATGAGAGATGACTGATGTTTGCTGCTGTCCCTGATGGAGCAGGCCTCCTGCTAAGGGATAGGGCTTCTGGGGGTTGGGCCTGGCTCACAGGGGCTAGCTTGGGTACTCTAGACTAGAGCAGAAGTCTAGGTCCAGAGGGAGCTGAGAATCTGATGCCATTATCCTTTCAGGACTTGAGCCCTGGCTCATCTGGGATGAGATGGTGGGCCAGCTTCTTCCAAGCTTACATCTCTCTTGGGACAACTTTTAATGCTGGCCCCAGAAGTTGCTCTATGGCTGGATAGCTCAGTGGTACAGCATGTGTTTAGCCGGCAGCAGGTTCTGGATTCAATTCCCAGCAACCAAAGATTTTCCGGGAGGTCAGCTCAGGCCACGAGCGCACCAGAGCTGTCCCTGTGAGTTACCACAGTAGCATGCCACCCCTGTGGCATTTCTTTCCTTCTCTCCCATGTCCAGCACAGGGCTGGGCATGCATGGAGACTTTTGTTCAATTCTACTGAACCGAAATATCTAGGCCAAGGATCCCCTGGGAAGGAAGAAAGGAAAATGTCATAGTGAATTAGGCCAGGATCCCAAGACTATGGGAGAGAGGGTCTGTGGAGATTCCTGGGTGAAGAGAGGACAGCTCTTGGGTACCCAGAGGACCAGTTTTAATCCACCCCTGCCCCAAAGTCTCTCCCATACGCCTTCCTTTCAGCTTCCCTTGCCTGGCAGGAAGCCACCTCTGCTGCTTCTCCTATTGTGCTTAAACATGGAGCCCAGTAGAATTGTGACGTCCTCTGTTGAGGAGACATCAGTGATATTCAGACTTGTTCAGTGTTTACTATTGCTTCTTCTCATTAGAATACCGCCCGTAGAATTTACTGAGCTTTTAAGAAGTGTTCTGGAAAATACTGGAGACCCTTCAGCACTGTTGTGCAGTTTTCCACTTCTCTGTTCTGCAACTGACCCTTCTCCCCCAACTTTTTGTCTTCTTGGTTCAGAAGTTGGATGGAGTGGCCAAGCTGCGGACAGTTCGGGAAGCCCCCTCCGAGTGCATCTGTCCCCCAGGTAAGTAATGCTTTCTTCCTTGCTGGCTCCTGACATCTAGAGGCCTGGCTCTACTTCCTGCCTGTGGTTGTAAAATGTTGAGGTCACCGTCAGTCGAGAGGATGGTCTGGTGCTCCAGGCTGTGGCCCTCTGGGTACTACCCTGGGACCTTTCCTACTTGGCTTCTGTTGGCAGCTGGTTTGTCAAAAACTCCAGCCACGTAGGTGAGTGGCTGGAGCTTCCATGGGGTATGAAAACTGGCTTCAAATAGGGCTGAGTGGCAGGAAAGTGCAGCCCCGCTGAATGAGTCTGCAGAATGAACCAGAGGAGCCAAGTTCCCTGCTTCATGATTGCTGTGTGCCAAGCTCTGATTGGCACAGGGAGGGGACAATTGGTGAGCCTGCAGTTTGTTTTCGTTGTTGCTTCTTTGGGTAGCAGAAAAGGATGGGACCAGGAGAGTAAATCTGGGGCATTTGGGTAATCAAGTCTCTGTTTTGCTGCTGTGGACTTGGAGGGCCATGGATAAAACCCGGACTTCTAGGCACCCCAGTCATGTGGCTCAAATCCAGATGCATGGTGGGAATGAGACCATGGAGCACTGTATGACCACCACTAAGGGTTCGGTGTGGGGCTTCTGCCGTGGGCTTTCAAGGTTAGACTGAGTCTTGTGTAGGATGCTGTGTGACCCAGGGAGGGAGAGGCTCATGGCAATGTGTCTCATGTTGGAAAGGTTTTCTTTGTGTATGTTTGTATACATTCATGCATCAATGTACAGGTATGTGGTGGCCAGAGGTTGAGGGTGGTGTCCTCTTTAGACACCGTGCACCTTCATTCTTGAGACAGGGTCTCTTACTGAACTTGAAGCTACACTGGCTGACCAGGAGCTCCAGGACCCACCTGTGTCTGTCTGCCTCCCCAGCGCTGGGATGACTGGGAGTGCTAAGCCACAGAACTCTCTACATGGGATCCGAACTCAGGTCCTATGCTTGTATGGCTAGCACATCATCAGCTGAGCCATCTCCCCAGCCCTGAGCAGTGACTTTTGTGACTGGTACAGAGCAGGGGAGAGCTGAAATCCTTTTCCCCACCAGCATCTCCCAAGATACCCAGAAACCATCAATGTCTCTGGGCTAGGAGCTTCCTCTGCAAAGGTGGATCTGGTAAGAAATTCTGTCTCTGGACTCAGTGGAAGATTTTATGGTTGAGTTTGAGCCTTTAGCTGACAATGAGGTTCTGAAGAGAAAATTGTGTCCCGTAGTGACATTTGTAGGTCAGGATTCAGAAATTATACTTAAATGGGGGAAAATATAGACCCACAAATGAACTTTTAGTTGACCTATAAGATGTGTAAAATGAGGTTATCCTTCTTCCTTCTTTCGTTTCAAGTGTTGTGTTTGGTGTAGTCTGTTTACATGGGCTCTGATCTTTGAATTAACCTGGGATTAACCAAATAGGGGTTAAAAATATTCTGTCAGTATTTCCTAACAACTATAATATAACGGCTACTTGTATATTATAGGTCAGCTCTAGATAATTTAAATATATAGGAAGAGGTATATATCCTATGCAAATATAACACATATGCAAATATAATGAAAATGTGCATGCAAATACAGTGCTGTTTTATATGAATGACTTTAGCACCCTATAGGTTGACAGGTTCATTGGTTCACTCTTCCATGAATACTAAGGGGTCCTTTTACATTTGTGTGATTTGTGTGAATATGTATGTTTTTTTAATATTTTTAAAAACCTAATTTGTATGTATTTGTGTGTGTGTGTTTGTGTGTGTGTGTGTGTGTGTGTGTGTGTGTGTGTTTGCATCCTGGCACTGCAGAAGCCAGAAGAGGGTATTACATCCCCTGGGGATAGAGTTATATGGGTTCTGGGAACCAAACTCTGGTCTTCTAGAAGATTCGCAAGTGCTCACAACCACTGAGCCATTTCTCCAGTCCCTCTTAGTGTATTTTCAAACCGGGAGGCACAGCCATTCATGAGACATAGTTTCATACTTTGCAATCTTGCAATCAGCATTTTGGATTTCTAAACTGTTATAGAGTGGAATAAAAAAATCCTGGGGTGAGAGTTTGATTATTGATATTTGTAGGTGTGGCGTACCATGAGACTGTTGCCTGCCATGCTTGCTAACAGAATCTTCACAAGTCTCAAAAATGTAAGAGAGATGAGGAGAAGGGGAGGAGGCAGTGAGGGGAATACCCCACTCTTGACTGCCCTGCTTCAGTTGTCCTGAGGGTGCCTGGCTTTGATGCCACAGCCAGTGCAGCTCTAGGGATATAGCAGCATCGTCTCACTCAGGCCTACTGCCTCCCTGTGTCCTTATCTCGCCACCCCCAGTCTAGGCTCTCACTGAGCCTTTCAAGTCCTTCATCAGTACAAAGCCCCAGTGCTCTGGCATGCACTGCCTGAGACCAGAAAAACCCTTCACTGCAATACAGGGGCCCGAGTTTGCTCCCTTTCTTCAAAGCTCTGATCAAAGAGCTCTGAAGACGTTAGGGCTCTGGAGACTCAGAGGGCCCTCTGTATCTTGGGTCCCCGTCTGATTTGAGACACAGGCAGGTCACCACCCAGCTCCTTCCCACGGCCCAGGGAAACAGTATAAGCTTTTGTCAGATCCCAGCAGAGGGAAGGCAGATAAGCAGGGCCAGAGAGGGGCAGCACGTGTGTGCTGCCTGTTGTAAGCATTGCGTGTTGGGAGCATTGGCTGTTGGGAGCATTGGCTGTTGGGAGCTGGCTGTGCAGGCGCCGAGGGGCATGGTGGGCTTCAAGCAGGAAGATGGCCCTCATGCCCAGACCTATTGTGGGAGGACCTCCAGGGCTATGCTGAACAGGCTTTGTGACTTCTGGTGAGTGAAGGGCCCTTGGACCTTCATGCCATCTACAAAATGACATAATGTATCTGACTGTTTTCCTCAAAAAGATGTGTTCAAATCCTAGTGCCTTGTTCCTGGGAATGAGACGTTATTTGAAAATGGGTTATTTTCAGTGCCCAGCAGTTCCTTATCTGGTAGAGGATGCTCTTCAAGGAACCAAACTGTAGACCAGGCTGACCTCGAACTCACAGAAATCCACCTGCCTCTGCCTCCCAAGTGCTGGGATTAAAGGCGTGTGCCACCACCACCCAGCTTAAGCATTTTCTTAATTAATGATTGATGGGGGGGTTCAGCCTATTGTGGGTGGTGCCATTCCAGGGCTGGTGGCCCTGAGTTCTTTAAGACTGAGCAAGCTAGTAAGCAGCACCCTCCATGGCTTCTGCATCAGCTCCTGCCTCTAAGACCCTGCACTGTTTGTGTTCCTGTCTTTGGTCATATGTTTCATCACTGGAATAATAACCCTAGCTAAGACACACCTATGGTAAAGTCTGACGTATAGACTGGACATAATGAGAGATAAACAGCAGTTATTAAATATAACAGATACATTGTAATAAAGGTTACGTGAATGGGCTCTTTCTCTCTCAAAATGTCTTATCATACTCTCTCCTTTATCCTAAGGAAGCACATTGGAGTTTTCCTTGGGATGTCTGAATTGTCAGCTCAATGCTCTTGCACTGTAGGGCCAATACTAAAATAAGGGTTACCTGAGCACCAGCCCTGAGGTACCATGACAACCGATGTAGTGAGCAGGAGCAGGTGATGGGGGACTTCACCATGCTACTCTGAGTGGTGTGTAGTTTCACATTCCTGAGTTACTTATTTCTGGAATTTTTCCATGTAAAGTTTCTGGACCTTGGTTGGCAGCGGGCAGTCGAAAATGCAAAAAGTAAAATCTCAGAGATGGGGGTTTTGCAATAATTAAGATTAGAATCATGCAGCAAGATCTTCCATGATAAGGGAGGGTCCAATTCAAGGCCCTTGTGCCTTTAAAAGAGACAAGAGTGAGAGACGCGAGACACAGAGATGCACAGTAAAAGACCAGGTGTCAGCACAGCCAAGGATGGGAATGGCGCTATAACAGGCCAGGAAACGCTGGCTTTCCTCGGGACTTTCAGAAGAAGCCATCCTGCACACACCCTAAATGTCTGGCCTCCTGAACCAGGAGGGGCCATTTGTTCTTTTTCTACACCTGATTTGTGGCAAATGTTGCTGCTAAAACCCTAGGGATGAAAACAAATGGGGACAATAATCACCCCAAAGAAAGCAAGCATGGAGATGCATGCCCATCACCCTGTGTGGGGGGTCCCTAGCCAGCAAGTCCTGTTGTCCACTCTCATGCCCACCTGCTTATCCACCACTTGGTATCCCTGTGTTATTCAGTACCTGATGGCTGTCTGCACTCTTGGGTCTGTCGGCATCTTCTCTTCTTACAAGTGCTTTTAAATGTAGTCGAGGTTTTAAAATGTGTATTTTTTTGAATGGGGAGTAAAACATAGCATGGTGAGCAGTGTTGGCGCACGCCTTTAATATCAGCACTTGGGAGGCAGAGGCAGGTGGATTTCTGTGAGTTCAAGGCCAGCCTGGTCTAAAAAGGGAGTTCCAGGACAATCAGGGCTTCACAAAGAAACCCTGTCTCACAAAAGAGTTATC
The DNA here is from genome assembly GCF_903992535.2 of Arvicola amphibius. NCBI lineage: Eukaryota > Metazoa > Chordata > Mammalia > Rodentia > Cricetidae > Arvicola > Arvicola amphibius. The sequence continues at coordinate 69,574,431 of NC_052050.1, read as the reverse complement.
GGTGGTTCTGAGCTGCCTGGTGTGGGTGCTGAGAACAGACCTGGGTATTCTGCAAGAGCACTACATGCCCTTACCCCTAACCCAGCTGTCTGTCCCCTCTCATATGACTTTTGAGCCCTTGAGATGTGACTTGTGCAGGTGAGGGCCTGAATTTTAAACTTTATTTTGCTTTAACTAATTTTCATCTAAAACAGCATGTATGGCCGGTAGCTGCAGCTTTAGAGACCCTGCCGCAGGCAGGGGTCCTTTACACAGACCTCTGCTCCTCAGCTTATGTTTCTGCTCTTTCCTAATAACCCCAGTGTAAGTTGAAAATATCTAAAAAAAAAAAATGCTTAAACGTACATTGCCTTATAAGCATCACAGCTGAGCCCAGCTTATGTGTGCTCAGAACATGTATATGTATTTAAAGCTGGGCAAAATTCTGAAACAGAAAGCCTAATCTATGATAAAGTATAGGATACCCATGGAATTTATCAGGTACCGTTTTGAGAGCGGAAAACAGTATGGTTGTGTGGGCACATTTTTTGCACTATGATAAAAGTTGAAAAGTTGTAAATAAGCCTGCATGGTGGTGCACACCTGTAATCCCAGCGCTCAAAAGACAGAGGCAGGAAGATCAGGAGTTTAAGATCATCCTTGGCAACATAGTGAGTTCAAAGCCAGTTTGGGCTACATGAAGCCTGTGTGTATAAACATGGAGAGGGGGGGGGGAGACAGAGAGAGAGACAGAGACAGAGAGAGAGGGAGAGGGAGAGGGAGAGAGAGACACAGAAAGAGACAGAGAGAAAGACAGAGATCAGATATAGATAGATAATTTGAGAGAGAGATAGATGATAGATAGATAGATAGATAGATAGATAGATAGATAGATAGATAGATAGATAGATAGATAGATACATCCAATTATCATGTGTCAGTCATGTCTGTGTGCTAGTGAGCACCTCTCTAGCTTTTGTGGTACCATTGGATCATATGTTGCACGCTGTGTACCGCTTCCTGGAGCTGGCAGCTTCTGTTGGATATGATCTCAGTCTACATAGCAGAGAGCCAGTGCTGCCTCACTTTTGGTTGATCAAGGATGCTGTCATGGGGCTGAGATGTCCTGAGATGCACTCAGCCTGTTTCCCATCCTGCATCCTCACAGAGTCTATAAAGTCTATACTACGGGCCAAGCTGCATCCACCCTGTGATGGAGGGAGGAAGGCCTGTGTCATTTTGTTCTCTGACTTCTTCTTGGCTTAGTTTTGCAGGCTCTCCTGAGTCAGGAGTTGCTGCAGCACCTGGGGTAGGGTTGTAATGGAAGGACAGATGCCTTCTGTTTGTGGAGAAGCCAACCAGGATGACAGTGAACTGGGCCTGGGCCATAACGGCTCAGGGCCAGCATTTTAGAGCCTGAAAATCCTGGGTTCGAATCTTGACTGTTCATGTTCTATCCTGTAGTGTTGGAAACGGGCCCCACCTTGGTTTGTTCACTGCTCTTTGGGCATGAGAGCATTAACAGATTCTGTGCATCCCTTGTAAATAATGCAATGATGGAAATGCATCGGATCCCATCCTAAAGTGCAGGGCTCAGAAATGCATCTGGTTCCTGTGTGCCTAGCTCAGAGGCTGTCCCCATCACTCCGCTTCTCTCTGTCCTTCTCAGGCTGCCTTTCCTCGGGGTGCCCACTCTGTAGGAAGGTGACTGCCAATAGTCGCAGCTAGGCAGTCCTGCTCAGCACCCCACACAAGCACCCTCCTTCCTCGCCAGCCCCATGACTGGTGATTGTGAGGTGCTGTAGGCTGGACGGTGACTACTCAATTCATACTTGAAATCTTAACCCTTCCCTGTGCCTCAGAATGTAACTATATTTAGAGGGAAGTAATTAAGGTAAAATGAGGCCACAAAGGTCTTTAATAAGATGAGATTTGGAAATATGCATACATATTCATGCAAACACATATACATACATGCACATAATACACATGCACGGATACACATGCGCACACATATCTACATGTATGCACACACATACTCAGGCACACACATGCACACAAAAACACCAGCATATACACATAAACACAGGTTCACACATGCACACAGCTGCATACATGCATATACATACATATGCACACACACACATGCAGCTATGACTTGACTACTAGAAACATGGTTTGGGAAAGAGTAGCTATCCCCAAGGAAGATTGGGGTTCTGTTCCCAGAACAAGAGAAAAATGCATGCAGGTAGGCAAGCACAAACTGTAGTGACCTTCATACTTGTTCCAGGGATAGCTGGCCAGATGGCTCTTATAGTGACCAAAGATTGTCTCCAGTTCAAGCCTCCAAGGACTTCATTTACACTCTTTAATTTGTCCAGAAGATGGTGTGTTGATACAGATTCTGGATCCACATTGCCTGGCTTGAATTCCATCATTTACCAACTCCATGACCTCAAATAGGTCATTTACCCACCTCCATACCTCAGAGTCATTTACCCCCCTCCATACCTCAGAGTCATTTACCCCCCTTCATACCTCAGAGTTCCAGATTTTTACATTTTCCTTTATGGTTTTTGAGACAGGTTCTCTCTTATGTAGCCCAGGTTGGCTTTAAATTTTCTCTATAGTAGAAGCTGGCTTTGAACTCCTGATCTTTCTGCCTCTGCTTCTGAATTCTAGTATTACAGGCATGTGCCATGCCCAGGGTATGTTTCAACTTTTCATCTGTAAAATAGGGCTTCTAAGGGTACCTGCTTCATGGGGTCATGGCAGGGTAGAACATATAAACACCAGGGGACAAGCTCTCCTCTTCCTCCTGAGAGTGAGTTGTTGGCTGTCCTCATGAACTCAGATCAATCGTGGCCAACCAGCAACTGCCAGAGACGGAGAGGGGAGAGGAGGTACAGACTTAGGGATTGGCTGAGAATGCTCTGGAAGGAAAGAACAAAGGCTTGGCAGGTTATCCCGGCATGTTCTTCTGGGATATGGGTGAGAACATGTGGGTGACCAAGTAGCAAGAGAAATCACGTGGCTGGAAGCCATCGGATCAGACACTCCTGGAATCCGGAAGACTGTGAGCACAGCCTGCCACTTCTGCCCCTTCGGGCTTGTTTCTAGTTAGACTCTACTTCCCCGGGAAATCTTAGGAACCTTCTGGGAAAGTGATAATCCTCGCCATTGCCTCTTTACGTCTTCTACATGGCCGTACGGTATTGCGGGGATGCTGTGTGTGGCCTCCAGATGGTGCATGCCGGACTTACCGCGCCAGGGTTGGGGAGAACAGTTTCCAGGAAGGAACAAACAGAGACGTCAGAGGTAGAAATTCCCCACTCGTGTGGAAGTCCTCATAGAGAGTAAACACTTTAAACACCAAGCACAGTGTGGAAATGACGTCTGAGATTTATTGTCATTCATGGAGAATGGTAGGGACCAGAGCGTGAATAGGAAAGCCACTGGTGCTTGGGTTTCCCCTCTGTTGGTGTAGAGTATATATAGGAGTGGGTTTGGGAAGGGGATTTGTGCTCTTCAAGCAAGAAATTATGCTTATCTGACAATGTTTGAAAATATGGATGTTCTCCAAGGAGTGGTAAATCCTGGTTGACTTGAATTTATAGGAATATTGAGTTGCCTGTAAAGGCAGTATCTAATCACAGTAGACAGGGCCATAGGGGATCTTGGGGTCTGATCTCTCTCTCTCTCTCTCTCTCTCTCTCTCTCTCTCTCTCTCTCTCTCTCTCTCTCTCCCTTCCTCCCTCCCTCTTTCTTTATTTCCTTCTTTTTCAGTGCTAGAAATTAAGCCTGGGGCATCACACATGCTGGGAGAGCATCCCACCCCTGAGTTTAACAATTGCTAAGTCTTTTCTCTCTTTTTTGAGACGAGGCCTCCCAGTGTAATCCTGGCTCAACTTGACTTTGCCTCAGCTTCTCTAGTGCTGGGATCATGGAATGAGCAGCCATGCCTGGCATGGATTTTTATTTATTCATTTTTTTCCAGTGCTGGGGATTGAATCCAGGGTCCTGTGAGTACTGAGCTGGCAATTTGACTCTGAATTTTAGCCCCGGCCCTTTAAATTCTTTAGCTTTTTTTCTTTCCAGTGGTGCTGGGGCTAGAACCCAGGAGCTCATATATGCTAGGCAAGCACTTCACCCCTGGGCAGAACTCTCATCCCTGGCATGTGTGCACATGTACACATGTGCTGGAATTCTCTGGGGAGTGATCTCATCTCATTCCCACACTCTCCTGTGCACAGGCACCTGTCCATTGCTTATTTGTTCATTTACTCGTTCTTATGTTCAGTCCTAGTTATGGCGACATATTAAGACTGTCCGAAGCGGCTGCCAGCCATCGTTAGAAGGGGATGCTGTAGGTTGTAGACTCATAATCAACTAAAAATGGAGTAAAAGTGTGTACTACACGCAAGAGTCCTGCAGAAATTAAAAGGATACATTGCTGCAGGCCAGAGGATCTAGATTGACAGGTTGGTTCTGAGAGAGCTGGTCCTAGATCTGGTGCTTTCTTGGGAATGGGGAGCTAGGAAAGATTTTGAAGACTGGTTAACATGGTAGATAAGGTTTTGAAGACTGGTTAGTTAGCATGGTAGGTAAGGTTTTGAAGACTGGTTAATTAGCATGGTAGATAAGGTTTTGAAGACTGGTTAGTTAGCATGGTAGGTAAGGTTTTGAAGACTGGTTAGTTAGCATGGTAGATAAGGTTTTGAAGACTGGTTAGTTAGCATGGTAGGTAAGGTTTTGAAGACTGGTTAGTTAGCATGGTAGGTAAGGTTTCGAAGACTGGTTAGTTAGCATGGTAACCAGCTGGCTTGGGGACACAGGTCGCTGAGACCTGACACCTCAAGCAAGCTGAAGGGAAAGTATGGAGGAGTGGTCCAAACCCTTGCTGCAGCTGTGGGGGCTAGGGAGCTGAGGGTTAGCAGTGTGCTGTGGGACACACAACATGAGGTGTCTGAGCAGAGTTTGTCTTCTAGAAGATAACCTAGAAAGGAGGATCCTAGAAAGAACAGGGGGACAGACTGGATGGCAGATCTGGGTCCACCACAGCGGCCCCTGAGAGTGTGCTCAGGGTGGGCACTCTCTCAGTTTGCTCCCTATTGCATCCCTGGAGCCTAGAATAGTGCCTGTGGAAAGTGCTGATACACATCTGGGGCTGTGGAAAGTGCTGATACACATCTGGGCATGGCTTCCCCGGGAAGAGGTCCTGAGGAATTGAAGGACCATGAGTACCGATGGAGGGAACAGAACAGCTGCAGAAGCACCAGGACCTGTGGTAGACAGACTCACAAATGTGATACAGTGAGAGAAACGTACAGAGATGACAGGAGCTGCAGGCCTGGGGACAGGGATGCCCTGACCAGAAACAGAAATGGATTCAGGAGACATGGTGAGTGTGGTTTGGGGCTGTGGCTTTGCAAACCAATTTGTAGACTCACTGGTGAGTGGAAAATGATAATTAGAAGTCTTCTCTCCTGACATCGTCTAGCTGCTCCCAATCTATTAATTATCGAATATACCCGGCCCCATAAAGACCTTGAAATGGAACTAGAATCTGACCTTTGAGATTCGAAGGTTTTCTTGTGACCACCAGAGGGAGCCCATTTATTTTATTACATTCTGTAGCAATCTAAGGGGAATTTTAAAAGCAACTTGGGTCACTGAGTCAGGAAGATTGCAAATTCAAGGCCAGCTTAGACTACTAAGTGAGTTCAAAGGTAGCCTGGGCAACTTCATGAGAGTTTCTTTGAAAAATAAAACAATTTTAAAAGAGCCAAGGATACAGCCCAGTAGCAAAGTCCTTGTCAGCGTGCAGTTGGCCTAAAAATGTCTAGCACTACACACACACACACACACACACACGTACACGCACATGCACACACACACACACGTGCACGCACATGCACACACACGTGCACGCACATGCACACACACACGTGCACGCACATGCACACACACACACACACACACCACAGAATAAGGAAAAGCTCGATGCTTCAGAGGAGGATAGAGAAAGGATTTGATAGGAGTCCCCACAGGAGAAACACAAATGCGTCTATTTACAGAGTTCTCACCTCTACCTTGAAAACCACCTTGGTCATGAACAGAGGAGATACACCAGCAAAGGAGGTGACCCCGCAGTGTTCATTGGCAAACAGCAAATCCCGGGCTGTCTTTGCAACCCAGACCATTGGGGGTCAAGTGGCAGACTGGTCACGTCCCCTCATTGTCACATGGCTGTCTGAGGCTATGGCTTGCTGCAGTTACAGGCGTCTCAAGAGAGGAACATGCTGCATAAGGCTAAGTTGAAATTGGGGGGGGTGATTTTGGTTTTGATTTTGTGACTGGATCTTACTATGTAGCTCTGGCTAGCCTGGACTTCTCTCTGTAGACAAGGGTGGCCTAAAATTCAGAGATCTGTCTGTCTCTGCCTCCTAAGGGCTGGATTTAAAGGTGTGTGCCACCATGCCCAGCTAAATTGAAATTGTGGTAGATTTCTAATGCACATGGCTTTGGTATTAGCATAAAGCTGAATGTTGAGCTTCTGTTGAGTTGAAGATTAAAGCAATGGAAGAGGGAAAAAGACTTACCTTAAAGTCTCTGTGTGGTAAGGAGGCTGCCAAGGAGGACCTATGTGTAGGCCGTGTGTCTGGACCATGGGGGAAGAGCAACGTCTGCAGCTCCCATTCAGGCTGGAGATGGTAAGAATTCATATTCTATTCTGAGTCCAAAGACCCAAAACCAAGAGCTGATGGTATATGTAAACTATGAAGATATTCTTCTGAAACATTCTCTCTTACTTGGGTTTTTGTTTGGTTTACAATTTGAAAGAAGACCCATGAACTTATAGAAAGTACCCTGTATTCTCAAAGTCCACCAACTGAAATATTATTCTTATCCAATGACAACTTCCCAGACCCCCTACAGAATGATGCATGCCTGCATTTGTGGTCACTGTGGCCAGAAAGTCCACACCTAACTTCAGCCAACACACTTCCCTCTTGTTCTTTGTCTGCGACTCCCATTCTGCCCCCCTTGATCTCACACTCTCTCTTCAATCAGTCAGTCCCCTTTTCCTCTCCTCCAGTCCACTGGGCCTTCCTTCATGACGTCTTCACCTCTGCCAGACCCCAAGGCCTTGCATGTTTCCCAAGCCTTCCCCTGGCTGTGGGTGAGGCAATCTTGGGTTTAATAGGCTTCTGTGGCTTCCTATCTTTAGGGTTGAGTACAAACAAGGTCCTTATCTTCAGATTTCCCAGACTATCTCCCGAGCCCCTCCTGGAGCCCATCACCCAAGTTGTACCATCTTCTAGTTTCCTTATGAAATTCTCCACTATCCGTGCACTTGGGACCTGCATGGCATTTCTTTGTGTTCTTTGTGATATTACTCACAATATCCAAAATTAAAGACTGGCCCAAAGATGGGGAATGAGTAGGAAAGTAGAATGTATGTCCAGAGCAGAATTCTGTTGGCCGTTATAAAGGACAGAATCCCATCATTTGTGGCAACATGGGTGCAGCCGAAGGGTGTTGCTGAGAGACATAGCCCAGCCACAGAAAGACAAGTACCACATGGTCTCCCTCATATGTGGTATCTAAAAAGGCTGACCTTAACAAAAGTAGAGAGGGAGGAGAGATTGACCCCAGATACCAAGTCACAGTTGAACAGGAAGAATCAGTTCTGGCCATGTCTTGCACAATATATGATTCTCATTGGCAAGAACTTAGTCCGTGTTTTCAAACAGAGAGGATTTGAATAGTGGAAGAAATGGCACTGAATGAGCACCTGGCTTTTGTCATTACTCGATGGATACATACATCCAAATATCACCAATGGCTATGTGCCCATCAAATGTGAACTTTGGAGGCTAGACGGATGAGTCAGCAGCTCAGAGGCCCCAGGTTTGGTTCCCAGCACCTACCTTAGGCAACTCATAACTGCGTGTAACTCTAGCTCTAGGAGATACTGTGCCCTCTCCGGGCCTCCACAGGCACATGCAGCCATGTGCACAAACGCACACATTCAACATACACATAAATTTTTTAATCTTAAAAAAATCCATTCCTCAAGACCCAATGGATCCCATTTCCTGAGATATTTTATCTTTTCTTCAGCAGAATCCATTGCTCCCGATTCCATGACCCACCCCACCCTACCCCGCCCCTACATCATTTTGGGTGCCCCTTACATAGCCCTGTGAGGAGTCGATAATGGAGTGGAGTCATCGCTTCCATTGCCTATCGATCTGATGTCCTCCTCTGGCCTCTGTGATCACCCGGAAGGCGGGGACAGGCCCATAGGACAGGCAGCTCCGCTCTCACTGGTGTACACGTGGGCTTCAGCGCGTCTTGCGAATGTGGTTATGTGATTTGTGAAGGGACGAGGACATGCCTGGTAGAGGCAATAAAATCTATACATAAGCTGCTGTGGCTGATGCTGTCCTGGAATTTCCATACCTTCAGGGGGTGGAGCATGCCATCGCTGGGCACTCTGTCTGCTCTAGTGGGGTGCCTGCCACCCCCTTTTTGGTGCCTTTATGGTCACCCTTGCTCGTGTTTTCAGCACATGGTAATTTTTGCTCTTTCTGATCTGAGATGCCACTCAGGCCTCAACTAGGCTCTCCTGAGCTTTGAGTTTGCCCCAGGGGCCAATGATGGAAAATCACTTGCATTTGTTGTGGTGCTGGCCAGGGTTCCTAAGCAGCGAATCACATCTGGTTGGATTCCTTGCCGAGCTGCTATGAAAATGTAATCCCTGTAGGGAAAGAGTTTAGGTCTCCTTCCCAAAATGCCTACTCTACCCTTTGCTGCTCATGCGCTCATCCTGGTACTGTTTCCTGCTGCCTGAACGCAGCAGAGTCTGGGGGCTGTGTCGACCTGCGCGCTCCTGTGAGGATGCATCTTGCCACATTTCAGATAAGAGATGTGCCCCTGATGCCCACATGCTAAAGTCTTGGCTGTCAGCCTGCGGTGCCATGGGAGATGAAACTTTTAAGATGGAAGTGAAGTCATCATGGGGGGTCTTCTTGGGGAGATATTTGGAGCTGCAGACCCTTCCTGTTGCTTTGTGTCTTCTGACCACCTCTGGGTGAGCAGCCTTCTGGTGCGGTGTTTTGTCTCACCCCAGCCCCCAAATGACTGCCGATGGTGAGCCCAGAAATTCTTTCTTCCTTTAAATCTATTATCTCCAATCGTTTACCACAGTGACAAAAAACTAACACCCTCAGAACTAAGGCCGCCTCTGCCCACAAGTCTCTCCCTGCCGTTTCTGCTTCTTAGCGCCTGAGCCTCTCCCGTTTCCTTCCATGGTCTCTCAGAGGGGCAGTCAGAATGCCCTGCCTGAGCAACCTGATCCCGTTGTCAAGGCACTCGGTCTACCTTCCATCCTTGGATGGTGGAGCCGCCATCACGGGTTGAGATATGTTCCCTCCTACTGCACAAAGAAAATTGGTTGTGGGAGAAGCATACAGAAATGTTTGGGTTTGGGGCTTTTTTTTTTTTTACCTTAAATTTGATCTGGCTCTTTCTCTCCCAACCTCTCTCTGCCTTCACAGACTCCCAGTTCCTCGCTTCATCATTAATGAGTGTTCAGCATTATGTTGTTAGAGTCCCCAAGCCATGGTGGAGGCAGCCTGGGGACAGATGCCAGCATCACAGGGTCTATTCTTCCATCTCAGGGGACAGAGAGGAGGCCAAGGGTTTCATTAGAAGAGGGGCAGAGAAAAGAGTCGCTATGGATGGTGAACAAGTTAGCAGTTCTGATCGTTAGCAGCAGAGCCCTACTTCAGCAGATTCAAGCAAACAGAGGAGTATTAGGGGCTGTAGAGATGGCTCAGCAGTTAAGAACACTGACTGATCTTCCAGAGGACCTGAGTTCGATTCCCAGCACCCACATGAGCTCACAATTGTCTGTAATTCCAGTCCCAGGGTATCTGATGTCCTCTTCTGGCCTCTATAGACACTTTATGCACTTGGTGCACAGACACACCTGTAGACAAAGCACTCATACACATAAAATAATATTTTTTTAAAAAGAGAAGTGTTAGAAGAGATATAGACACTCAGAGAAGCAGAGAAGCAATATGCCTGAGGGAAGAAGCTGGGGACAGCACCGAGAATGCAGGGCAGGTCTGGGAGATCAGACAACAGGGACAGGATGGTGCCTGTGAGGAATACGAAATCTCCCAGTGCAGCTGCACCCAGTGATTCAAAACAAAACAAAGAAGAACAAAAAGTTGGAGTTTATTAAAGACATTTCGATCTTTACATTTTAGTTTGGTTTACACTTTATTTGTTCATTATGTGTAGAAAGCGGGGCACACATGGCGGCCAGAGGACACCCTGAAAGTTCTCTCTTTCCACCCTGTAGGTCTTGGGGATCGATTGCAGGTTGTCAGTCTTGGCAGCAAGCACCTCTATTCATTGAATCATCTCACTGGCCCTAAAGTGCATATTGAATATAGAGTTTCAGCAAGATGATTAAGAGAAAGAAAAGGCACCAGGAAAGAAAGTAAGGCACTCCTGATGCCATGGGACAAGCATCTCTGAGAGTCCCAAACCCAGAAATTGTTATGGGTTCAGTCATTCATCTTGAGACTGAAGGAGAGCGCTCTGCTGGCTGCTGTGGACCTTGTGAACATCCCTCAGCCTGGGACTTCCATTGCCAGGGGCTGTGAGAGAGAGCAGGTCGTGATGTCTTGTGGGATCTAGAAGGGAATCTGGTTTGGTTGCAGATGGACCAGGCTGTGAAGGCATTTGAGCCACCTATGGGTCCAGGTTGCTCAGGAAAGGTGTCTAGTTCACCTCTGTATCCCCTCATGCATAAACATGGATAGGGATGACATGGGCTGGTCTTAAGAATAAACTGAGATAAATTTATGTGGAAGACCTTGGCACACAGTAGGCATCTAATAAGGTCGGTGAACTGTGGTCTTTGGAAGGTGAGAAAGAGTCTGCACACCATTGTCATTCCAGGCAGAGTGGTATTTGGGGTTAAACACAACCTGAGAGGGTCCCTTTCCTGATAAAAGTAATGTTATTTCTGCTTAGACCCCTGGAATATGTGGCTTCAGTACCACTGTCGTCCCCCCCCCCCCCAATCCTTTCTGTTCAAAGATGGAGAAGGCAACTGTGGATTCCCCAAGGAGCCCTTGAACTTGAGATTCCTTCCACAGCTTTGTAGATGACCTACAGACAGGGTTTTAAAACCCCTTTGCACATCAGGGGTTCCTCAATGGTCCACAAAGGCCTTTCCACCCATCACCTGGCCCAACTGTTCCTTCAAGCCCTTGTTGGCCTTGTCTTTAGAAACATGACTGAGTGGAACAGAGCTGCTTTCTCCATGAGGTCATGCTGTTGGTGACACTCAAGGGTTTGAGGTGACCCATTGTCTACCTGTTACTTAGAAGTAGCCCTCTGTGCAGCCTGAAGCCCACTTGCATCCTGTTCAGTGCAAGACATTAAAGGTGTTGGAGGTTGAGATCACAAGTGCAGTAAGATCTATATAGAAAGAATAGTGCAGAGAGCTAATGACTTGGTGGCCATTGTGGAGGAGGGACTAGACTGTCCTCATAAGACTTCCTTGAAATAGTGTCTGCTATATCCCAGACTAGCCTTAAAACCCAACCCCCCAGCCTCACTTCCTGACTCCTGGGGATTACAGGTGTGCGTCACCACATCTGTGTGTGTGGTGCTGGGATTACAGGTGTGCATCACCACATCTGTGTGTGCTGTGTTGTGGATTACAGGCGTGCATCACCACATCTGTGTGTGTGGTCCTGGGATTACAGATGTATATCACCATATCTGTGTGTTTGGTGCTGGGATTCCAGGTGTGCATCACCACATCTGTGTGTGCAGTGCTGTGGATTAAACCCAGTCCCTCATGCCTAGTGACCCAAGTCAGTCCTTAGAAACCTCAGTGGAAAGAGAAAACCCAATCCCAAAAGTTACCCTCTGACCTACCCACATAGACTGTGACATGCCTGCCTGTACATGCCCTAATAATAATACACTTTTGCAGAAGCAAATTATACTTTTTCATTCATATAGCCAACAGACTTTTTTGAACATAAAATACCAGTTACTTTCTAGGCATTTGGAATTCTTCAGTGAACAAAGCCACAGACTCCATGCCTCTTTCAGCTCACATGTTAGTGGGAGGGACAGCATCTAGAAAGCATCACCAGGAGAGTCTGTGGCATGTTCTCAGTGAGTAAGTGCTATGCAGATGTAGGTGTGTGTGTGTGTGTGTGTGTGTGTGTGTGTGTGTGTGTGTGTGTTGATATAGGACATTGAGGCAGCCTCTGTGGATGGCTTATCTGGCAAGCTTTTGGGAGCTGACATACAGGGATGATTGGCAGGAGCATCTCTGGCTCAAACAGCAATCACGTTTCTATTGTGTATGGATCCCCTCGTGAACATGAAGTTGCTGAAGGACTTTCACACACAGGCCTCTCTCTGTTGCGAATGGTGGTTGGAGGCCTAGGTTTGACATTCAGTAGGGTGTCCCTAGTGGGCTCAGAAGTGAGAGACACATAAAGAGCCTGGGCATTCCTTGTGTGTGTATATTTTGGGATGCTCTGTGAAGTCTCTTTTGGTACCTCTCACATATGTAGTGTCTTCACATATGTTGTGTCCTCATATATGATCCTGTGCTCACAGAAGAGAGGACCGGATTGGCCCAGAAATCTAGTTGTATTCCTATGGGTTCATCTTGATCAAATTGTTTAGGGATTCTTCCTGGACCAGCAGATACTTAATTTGTTCCCCTGGAGTTGTGTGCATTTTCAAAAGAAACACCTCCATCCTTGAGTCTCAGACAACTCTCTCTCTCGGTGATAAGTAGGGTCTGCTTTCCTTGCCTAGTAATATTCTCACTTGAGAAATTTTCCAGGAGTTGCTGTGGGCATCATCTCAGTTTTCAGCCTCTTTTTCCATGGGAATGTCTTGAGGAGCCTGGAAAGCAGTCTCTAGAGTTCCCTGGATCTCTGCTGACAGCAGTTTTGTAAGATACTCAAGGAAGAGTGCATCTCAACTCTGCAGTGAATGTGAACTAAGAGACGGGACTTCATGCCGTCACCTGTCACACCTTCCATGACTGTCTTCTTCCTGCCCTTCGAGTCCCCACTTCTCTTTCAAAGTGGACCCAACCTTGCCGTGTTCTGTTCTGTTCTGGCTGCACCCATGAGTTAAAAATGTCAAGAGTCTTTGCTGAGCACCTAAGTTATCTCTGGGTCAAAGTCAGTGAGAGCTTCGACACCTCCTCTCCCCATCTCCAGTGGGTCTTCGAGATGGTCTAACCTCAAATCTTCTGATATGAGGTCATTTAGGTATTGCTCACTGCAGAGGCATCTGAGCTCTGAAACCATTCTTATCAAGCATTCTCAGGAAGCTTCGGTGCTGCCGGTTGTAGCTCTACTGTTCCCTCTGAGATGTGTTTCTGCCATTGGTGGATGCTTGGAGCCCACCCCACTCCCCAGCCCCTTCTCAGTTGTATTTCAAATGGGGTAATGCTAAGAAACATACGGCGCTGATGTGTGGCTGGCTTGTACTCTGAGGTGATCCACATTTTACTAGTGTTAGTGATCCTGAGCCTCACACCCCTTTAGAAGCAGAACTCTAGTGTTAAGGAGAAGGAAAGAGTCCCTTATATTTCCTTCCCACAGCTGCATCCCAGCCCCTTATCCCTTACCCTCCCTCCACCTATTTCTCTCTCTGGAATTGGACTGTTCCCACTTTTTTGCCCCACACCAGTGTTTCCAGCTTCCCCAGCACAAGTCCCCTGACTGTTTTCAGCTCCTTGGAAAGGTCAGCGTACAAGCCTGGGTCTTCCTGAGGCTGTGGAGACCACTCTTAGCATTCTGTCCCCTGGCCTCTGTAATATCAATCTGTTAGTACTTCCCCACTTGCCTCCGTTTTAAAAACTTTTTGTCCAAATGGAACTTATTCAGACAAGAGCATAGGCTGCGCTTGCAGCTTGAAGGGTTTCTACCAATGGAATCCAGGTCAGGGAACAGTGTATAACCAGGTCTCCCAGGAGCCCCCATGTGTCCCTTTGTGTGTGTGCATGTGTGTGCATGTATACACATGTGTGCACATGCATGTGGAGGTCAGAGGTCAGTGTCTAGTATATCCTTAAATACACCCCACCTCATTATTTTTCTGAGACAATCTCTCACAGAGCCTGCAGCTTATCTGTTCGCTAGACTGGCTGACTAGCAAGCTCCAGGGATCTACCTGTCTCCCCCTACTCCTTCCAAGCCTGGGTGTCACCGGTGTGCAAAGATGTGTGCCTGGCTTTTGCATAGGTGCTGCCCCCTGCTAAGTGTCCCAAGAGTAACCGCGATCTTGATCTCACACAACAGAATGGTTTGCCCCTTTTGGATGTCGTAGGAGTGGGAGCAAGGGGTGTGGTCTCATGTGCGTCTTCAGCTCGGTGTTCTGCTTGAGCTGTGGGTGGTTCGTTTCTTTGCCATGTGCCGTTTGAGCAGCATCCAGCTTGCAGCTCTGATGAATAGCATTTGTATGGAGCATATTGTGCATGTTTCAGGGAACATGTGTGTGCATTTCTGTTGTGTTTATACCTCACAGTGGAGTTGGGCACAAGGCATACATATGTTAAACTCCAGTAACCAACACTGACGTGTTTTCCAAAGAGGATCCTAGGCTCATAAGCAGGCACGAAAATTCTAGCTCTCCACAGCCTCCCAACACATGGTATTTCTGCCTCTTTTTTTCATTTATTCATTTGGGTGGTTTTGCAGGTCTATTTCTGGACTCTCCTTCTACGTATGTGCCAACGCCACATCATTCCAATTAACAAAGCATTGTGGCCGCTGTCGATATGAAGCCGTGCTCAGTCACACTAGACCATTCTTGGGCATTTGCGTTTCCATGTGAATGGTACAATCAATTTGCCAACTTCTAAAATGTAAACAAAACTAAAACCTGCAGGGATGTAAACAAGCATATCATATAGCGTAACTGGTGGGGAGCAAGATCTTTGCCATAGATAGCCTCTATGTTTTCAAGATGATTTGCCATCCCTTGGGGCTTCTTTTCTTGACACCGTTGTATGGTTTTGAGTGTTAGAGGCCTCACACATCACCTATTGGATGTAGCCCTAGGACTTTAATGCTTTGGGTACTATTTAATTATTTTTCCATTGTATTCATTATTTATTTTATGTGTGTGTCCACAACACACAAGTGGAGGTCCAAGGTCTCAGGTCAGGCTCAGAATCAGGCAACTTTATCTGTGGAGCCATCTCTGCAGCCCGGCTGCTATTTTAAATGGTAGTATTTTAAGCTTGCTTTTTGCATGCTGTTGATGGCCCCCCCCCACACACACACCCTGCTCTGCCCCACCCTGCCTTGTCCCAGCCCTGCCATTGCTTTTAGATCCAGTGGCCTGGCCACAGTTTGTTGATCATTTTAGTAGTTTAATAACATCTTAGATTTTTCTGTGTATTTTTTATCAGACAGTCTATAAATAGAGTTTTATTTGTCCCCTTCCAATCCTTATAAGCCTTTTTTTTTTTCATTTGCTGGCTTGCTTTGGCAGGGACCTTTGATGGCGCTGGATGGGCTTGGCTGTGACTCGTGTTCTGGTTTTGTAACTGAACTAGAAGAAAACGTCAAGAGACTTTTGAAAGGAAATGATTGGGTACTGAAATCTGTCAAATGATGTGTCCACATTACGAGTTGTCAGATGCTTCTCTTCCTATTTGGTCTCTGTTGACGCAGCGAGTTGTATTGGTTGAAGTGAGAATGAGAACAATCTTCGTGTTTCTTGAAAAATCCTGTCTGGATGCGACCTTTAGTTTTTTGGTGTTTTGTTTGTTTCTCTTTGTTTTTGGTTTTGTTTTGTTTTGTTTTGTTTTAGTTAGGGCCTCTTTATGTAGCCCTGGCTGGTTAAGAATTCACTCTGTAGACCTGGCTGGCCTCGAACTCACAGAAATTCACCTGCCTCTGCCTCCTGAGTGCTGGAGTTAAAGGCTCATGCTAAGGTCTTTAAGCTTCATGTGTCACTGGTGTGGATTTGCTACCATTCTGTGGAGGGAGTGTTCATCTCTGGAGAGATGATCTGACACCCTTCCTTCTGCTGTTGGGTTGAGCATCAAGACTATGCCAGTTTCATAAAGCAAGTTGACAGTTGGTGGCCTTGTTTCTATTTTCTGGAAGAATTTGTGTTATGTATTGCTTTTTTCTTTTCTTTCTTTCATTTTTTTTAACTGTTTAGAAGAAATCACTTGTGTAAACACCCAGATCTAGAATTTTTTTAGGTGTTAAATGAGCAGTTCAATTGTTTTAAAAATCAGAGTTCTCTGCTTCATCCTTACGACAGATTTATATTTTAAACTACACTTATTTATTTAAGTATGGAGGACGTCATGACATGCATGTGGTGGTCAGAAGACAACTTTTGGAGTCAGTTTCTCCTTCCACCAAACCTGAACTCAGGTCAGGTTTGGCAGCAAGTGCTTTTACCCACAAGTGTCTCTCTCGCTGAACTCTGATGGCTTTATTTAAGGTGCCATTCACATACCAGATCAAGGAGCCAGTGTTGGGGATGGAACCTACGGCCTCACGCATGCTAGGGCAGAGCTCCACCACCAATCTGTATCCTCCTAGACCAAGAGTTTTGATATTTCCACAAAGTGGTACAAGCATCACCAAAAATCATTTTTTTGCATATTTTCATCACCTCTCAGAGAAACTCTGTACTGTTAAGGTGAAATCTCCCTCCTGGCCCTCAGCCCCTGGCAGCACTAATTCTTCATGCTTCTGCATGATGCTCACCCTGAGCCTCAAATGGAACTGTACAATATGTGACCATCTAGATTCTTTCTTCATTCCGTGTTTTTGTTTTGAAGCTAAGGTCTCATGTAGCCCAGGCTAGCCCTCAAACTTGCTGATCACATGACATCCACAGTCAGGAAGCAGAGCGAGATGAAGGCTCGTGATCAGCCTACTTTCTACTTTCTCTACTGTTCTCCCAGCCCATGGGATAGTGATACCCTTACTGGGGGGTAGATCTCCTCATTTCATTCAATCCAGCCTCAAAACTCACAGTCCCCAGGGGATTCTAGGTTGTGTTGAGTGACCTTGTTAACCTCGGCACACCTCCTCTCTGCACGGCTGCTTCTCAAAAGGCCCAATGTGTTGTTGCTGTTTGTAAGGAGTCTACATAGTGGATGGACTCCCAGGGGCCTCAACTAAGATGCGGTTGTTAGCGTTTCCTCTATGGTTTGGTTAATTTTAAAAAGAGAACGGTAAACCATGACCCGGTAAACAGACTCAGCCAATAAAGTGGGAAAAAAAAAAGAAAGGAAAGGAAAAAAAGAAGAGAATGGACTCTTCTACTTAATAATGGTCCCAGAGGGTAGGAATGTTTGTTTTGCATGCCTGCTGACCTGAGTTCAATCCCCAGGACACATGTAAAAATGAAGAAGAGAATAGTTTGCTCTCTGACCTTCATACGCACACTGTGGCAGATGTGACCCCCCCCCCCCATTCCTCACCTACCGCACACACAACAATAATAATAATAATAATAAATTAAAATTTGACAAACAAAACTGGTATTAAACCCTCCTTCAAAGCTCCCTCGTGCTTCAGCTCTATGTGGAGGTCACCCTGCTGTAACTAGGACAAAACTAGGACCCTGGTCTCTCACCCAGCCTGTAGGAATGATCAGAGGTGTGGAGGCCTGGCAGCAGCTCTTCTCTAGGGATCCCCATTCAGTGTCGGTGAGGGCTGTGAACCTTTATTCCCTCGCTGGACTGAGGACTTCGCTAGCCCTTGTTGAACCTGAGCCTGCGTCTCAGTGCCTACAGGGCTGAGAGAAGCCATGGGCACCTTGCACTCCCCCGCTGGCCAAAGGGGCAGAGAGGGTAGTAGGAAGAGTTGTAAAGGTTGAGGATGAGCCAGGAGATGCTGCTCACAGGCAGCTACACTGCAAAGAAGCCATGGGCAGCCCCTCACTTGGACCCTGGTAAATTATCACTCAGTTATGTGATTGTGGGCAGCAGTAAGAAGATACACTAGAGACAGCACAAGAGTTTTCATTTTTGAGATAAGGTCTCACTTTGTAGCCTATGCTGTCCTGGAACTTGATACCCTCCTGTCTCCACCTTCCAAAAACTGGGATTGTGGTATGTACCATCATACCTGGCATTCTCGGCAGCTGTTTGCCAAGCATGACTTCGTGCTTAGTGTGGCACTCTGTGTAAGGAACAGTTACTCAGACCTGGAAGCGTGCGGTGTTTTTGGAAGACACCTGGCAGCACCTGCACGACTTAGATGATTTCAGCTTGTCCCCAGTGCCCACTCTTGTCTTGGCAAAAACTGCCAGTGATGTCCGTGAACCCGTGACCAAAACCTAACTGAGAATGGCTTTACTAAACAAAGGGGTGAGGGGAGGATGTTTGCTTGCTCCTTTGTATTTGGTTTAACTGGAAAATCTGGGGGAAGATCTCTGACTTCAGGTGTGGCTGGTTCCCAGGCCCCAGTGTCACATCAGACCCTTTCGTCCCCACCCTCTGCATTAAGTGGTTACGTGGGTGGCCCCGGACCATATCTTGTATACTTGGGTCTTGTGTAGCTCTTTCCCTGTTGACTTAGCTTTGCTCTGGCTTACTATGAGCAGTTGGACATTAGCAAGTATCGCCTAGTCAAAGACTTGATGATCTTTCTGTGCTCTGGGAAAATGGGCCCTCTTGGAACTTTGCTGCCCCGCTACAGAGAAGAGAGTGATGAGAGACAGAGGCCTTGGAGGATAGGACTGCCTTAAACAAGCTTGTAACTGAGCACAGGCACAAGAACTCCTTCAGCTGTAACCATGTAGAGAGCTGCCCGGCTTTGCTCTGGTCACTCCTCCAATCATTGGGTCATAAGGAGACGTTCTGGACTACCGAGTTTGGGTTGTGTTGTTATGTGTTAGCTGAAGCATGAAATCCCCTCTGAAAGCCGTGTAGTGACTGATGGAAATGCCAGGCTTGGAAGTCCTGAAGAGCATCAGCACATGTAATTAGTGAGTGACTATGGCTCTTCAAACTTGCTCTGCAGTGTAATCCCCATGACGATACAGTGAGGGACAGCAGCCTGATTTTGCTGTGGTGCTGGGGCAGGCTTTGGGGGACTACTAGGATTAGGTTCAGGGTGGAATCCTCATGGTTGAGTCCTGGTAGCTTTACAAGGAAAGGGGCAGAGATCAGACAGAGATGCACACATGCTTGTGTCCCCTTTCCCTGTGCAGCCCATGAGGATGCTTCCAGCAAGAAAACCCTCACCAACCACAGCCCTTGACCTGAGGCCTCCAGAACCAGGAGCCAAAATGGACCTTTATCTTCAGCACTAGCTAAAGTGAATATTAAACTCATAATGCTGTATGTTTTTAAAATACATATGTGCGTGTGTGTTTGTGTGTGCGCTCACGCGTGCATGTGGGTACACATGTTCCTCAGCACACATGAAGGTCAGAAGACAACTTTAAGTTCTCTTCTTCTACCTTGTCAGTGAAAGTTCTCTTCTGTTCTCTTCAGTGAAGTCTAGGCCATTGACCTTCAGAAGATTCTCTTGCTTCATCTCCCATCTCTCTGAAGGAGTTTTCATGCGTGCCACCACAAATGGCTTTTTAAATGCAGGTTCAGGGAACTAGACTCAGGTCGCCAGGCTTGTATGGTAAGTAAGCACTTCACAAGCTGATCCATCTTGCGGACCTCAATATTGTGTTATTCATGGCGGAAAATGGCCTGATTAACACATCACCCATCCAGAGCTTGTTAACCTGTGGAGAAGGGGTTGAATAGTCATGGCTGGACTAAGAGCAGGAGAAACCTCAAAGGGTAAATAGTTAAAGCCAGAGCTTGGTACAATAAGGGATAATGGTTTCAAGATGGCAAGCAAGTCGAGGGGTGGAAATGGTGATAGAAGTTGACCTGGAAACGGGGATTAGCACCCTCGGGCTGGTAACAGTGAAGAAAGGCGGCTGGAAGGGAGCAGGCACCCCATTAGGAGACAGATGGATGTCGTGTCCCAAAGCTGCTATTTATCCAGACTCCTAATGTCTTCTAGTTCTTTCTCCTTGAATTTAAATTTCGGGTTTGTTTGTTTATTTGTTTGTTTTATATCCCAGTCGGCTGCAATTTCCCCTCCCTCCTCTCCTCCCAGTCCTCCCCCCTCCATTCCCCCTCTGTTCCCATCCCCAATCCACTCCTTCTCCGTTTCTGTTTAGGAAAGGGCAGGTCTACCCTGAGAATCAACAAAACATGGCATATCAAGCCGCAGTAAGACTAAGCACCTCCCCATTAAGGCTGGAAAAGGCGACCCAGTATGAGGAGTAGGGTCCCAAAGCCAACAAAGGAGTTGGAGACAGCCCCTGTTCCCACTGTTAGGAGTCCCACAAGAAGACCAAGCAACACAACTGCATTTTAAGGAAAGCGTCCGGGTGTTTTTGATTCACTGGTACTTCCATCTTTGTTGAGTGTGAGTTGCACGTGTGTGTGTGTGTGTGTGTGTGTGTGTGTGTGTGTGTGTGTGTGTGTGTGAAGTGTTGTCTGAGGCTGTGTTTCTCTAGGGCTAAGCCCCATTAGACTTCAGCCAGGTTTTCCACCTCTTGGTTTCTCAGATGATGAGCAGGGAATCTGAGTGGCAGTTTGTGACCGGAAGGCAGTGGGTCCCAGGGGATACCATAGAGAGATGTCCCAACTGGTTACTGTGGCTGTGTTCCATTGAGCATACACAGTTGTCCCGGGCTCTTTGAAGAGGGCACGCAGCCTTGAGCCTGTTGATGACGGAGCTGGAGGGACAGTTTGTACGGATGATGTAACACATCAATCATCTGGCCAGCCACCTCTCGGAAATAGAACCCAAGTAGGAAATGCTTTCCTGGCAGCGGAAGTTGTTCCCAGAGGCCTGCTGGAGCTGACAGGGGCCCAGAGAGGGAGACAGGACTTCTAGCACCATAGAACAAATACCAGAATGGTCCAAACTCCTCCTAGTAGAAGTGAGGAGGCTGGAATCAAGACCTTGTGAAAACATCTGGACAGCTGTGGGGCTCCAGCTCCTTTCCAAGGACATTTCTCTCACACTCTCCCCCCCTCCCCCCGCTCAGCAGGAAGAGCCCTGTGGGTGAGACTTTGTTCAGGTGTGAGTTTGCCTCACACCAGCCCACAGCTGTTCGGTTTTGTCCTGCTGGCGTCGCTGAGGCTGCCCCGCCATCACTTCTGGGAACCTCCTCTCACTGGTCTTTGCTTGTGACTTCACCCTGTCTTTCCTCTTGGGTTTGGACCTCCTACTGTCCCATATGCTCTACCAAAAGAGTCCAGTGTTTTGACATTGCAACATCAAGTTGTCATCTGCATAGTTCACACTTAAGATCTGCACGATCGAGTTACAAGAAAAATCCCCCCAAAAGAAAATCTCATAATAGTTTAAGTAAGGTTGACGATTTTGTGTCGAGCCACATTCCCAGCTATCCAGGGCTGCACGTGACCCATGGGCCATTGGATGGACGTCCCTGCCAGAGGTGACTCGGCTTGTACTCTTTCCCCCTCCTCACTCTGGCTCTGACCGCCTCAGTCCCACCTACTATGACCCCCTGGAAAGCCGGGGCAAAATGGCCCATCCTTGTAGAAGGCAGAGGTTTGAGACCATGTGAGCAGTGAACAATGTCACATGACAGTGAAACAGGCAGGAGTCTAGAGGGTGGCAGGACAGAGTGATCCTTAAGCCTCTCCCTGGAGAGCAGCACAGTGGGGCTGTTGCCCTCTATTGAGCCCTGAGTTTGAACCTACATTGTAGGGCTTCAAGTCCTTCATGGGATGCTGGGTCCTGTCTATGTGTGTCCCCTAGGATGAGAAATAGAAGTACCCACCCCAGATTCACTAAGTGACCTCTTAGGCTCACCTCCCCACTCCCATACCTGTATCTGGACTCCTTTATTGCAAATGTCAGAAGTCTAGCTCACAGTGGCTTCAATACCCAAAAGGTATTCATTGAGCTCAGCTTTGCTGGTTAAAAGAGAAGTGATATATTCTGTGCTCCTCTGGTGTGTGTGAGAGAGAGAGAGAGAGAGAGAGAGAGAGAGAGAGAGAGAGAGTCGGGACAACTCTGGGTATCAGTTGTTTGAGACAGAATGCGTACACCAGACTAGCTCGAGTTTAAGCTTCTAGGGATTGCCCTGGCTTCTAGGGATTGCCCTGTCTCTCTCTCCCATCTCATTTCTAGAGCTCTGGAATTATAGATGTGAGTTCCCATGCCTGGCTTCACACAGGTTCTGGAGGTTCTAACTCAAATCCTCACACTTGAACAGTAAGCTCTTTACCCACTGAGTAGCTTCTCGCCTGACTCTTGGCTCTGTGGCCTAGGGTGTCAGCTCGCTTCTCAGGTAGGCACTTACTTCCCTGTAAGGACAATGTCAGTTTTTGCCAGCTGAAGGCCCGCGTCTTCCCACCTGCAGATCCTAAAGGGAACTCTCACAGTCTACCCTGGTGGTCACATGCTCACCCTGAACCTGTTTACCCCCTGACATGGTGGCTGAGTGGACATGAGACTGAATGGGCAGGCATCAGCTCTATTAAAACCCGCATGGGCTGAGCCTCAGAAAAAAATGTTCCCCAAAAGAACTTAAGATAATACTGATTAAACAAAAAAAAAGTAGAGAAGGGGCTGGGAATGTGATCCAGTTGGCAGAGTGCCCACCTAGCCCACCTGAAGCCTGGGTTCAATTCCCAGCACTGCACGAACTGGGTATAGTGGTGCCTACCTGTAATCCAAGCACTCAGGGGGATCAGCTGTTCAAGGTCATCCTTGGCTACGTTGTGAGTTGGAGGGCAGCCTGGGATATATGAGCTCATAGCTCAGACAACATTGTAAAGTCCCTCTGAGTGTCACAGAGCCTGAGACAGGCCATGCCTGCTGACGTTCATTCCGTGGATGTTTGTATTTTCAAAGTCCTTGGTGGAAGTCACACAAGACAAGAAAGGCTCCCATAAATAGCTCTTGCCTCAGGTAAAAGCTAGGCTTAGAGCCCATGGGCAGGTACTCACCTGCCCCTCAGTATAGCAGTGTTCCACCGTGCTAGATACCAACAGAGGTTCTCAGAACAAAACCATCCGAATCTGGCCATGCCACACAGCTTCCTTCCAAAAGCTCATCATTCACGTTCTCCCCGCGCCTGGGGATTATCAGTTCCTTTTTAACACCCGCTGTCAGCTTGGTAATGGAAATAACCACATGCGCTGATAATGCATGGCAACAAATGAAAGAAAATGGTCCCCTCCATGTTACTGTTTCCATGGATACAGAGGATGAAGATTTCCATCCGTGGCATAAACAGGAACAGAGTTTCAGGGCTTCATGGTCTGAACTGACTCCCAACCAAACATCTCCAACCCAGACTGTGAAGAGCTCCCAGAACATGCCGGCCTCGTTCGATGGCCACGGAAAAGTACCCTAGGCCGTCAACTGAGCAAGGAGAAGTGTTGGCTTGTGTTCTTTGTTAGGGTTTTGGAGTTGCAGCTATGACCAAGTGGCTTGGTTACTTTTGAGGCCTGTGGCAGCACAGCATAGTGGAGCACAGGGTAGGACAAAGCTGCTCCCCTCTTGGCCAGGACATGATGAAGAGGAAGAGATAACCCTAGATGGCCTAGAACTCACAGTGTAGACCGAGTTGGCCTTGAGTTATTTTTTGCTTTAAATAAATCCGGTTCTTGGTGCAGAAAGGAGGTCTGAACATAGGACTCGCACGCCTCATTATGGAAGCTATCCGTGTTTGTAGCCATGGGTTCACCATGAACATTGTCATTATAGAACAAGTGCAAGCATCCCTCATTAGGAAATCCAAATCCATAATGCCCCAAGATCCAAATCGATCAGAGCGATGCCCCAGTGCCACATGGGAAGAATTCCACACCTTACCTCATGGGGTGGGTCACAGCTAACACCAGTGCAAGGCCACCCTCAGGCCATGTGTGTAAGGTGCAAGCAAAACATTGCTGGCTTCAGTTCCACCCTCAGGGTACCTCATTTTATATGTGCAAATGTGTGTCCCAGAATCTAAAAAACAAAGTAATAAATATTTTAAATTACTCTGATCCCAAACCTTTATAATAATGGAGAGTCAACCTGTATCAAAGACTAGGGGAGGCACTAAGTGGAAGGAAGTCCTGAGGGGGCTGGTCCTCAGAACCTGCCTGTGCCATCATGCAGGGGTGGTGTCTGTGTGGGTCAAGATTTGGGTATCAGCCCTGTCATCAGACTGAGGCTCGTAGACACTTAACAGCGTCTGTCCCCTTCCCTCAACTCTGTACTGTATGGAATGCAGGCTGTCATCTGCTTTCTTCCCCAGGTCAGGCCCTCTGCATACATTTGACTCAGAACTGCCCACACATAGACTTGTAGGCATGTCTGGATCTTGGGTGGACATGGCTCGTGGCCTGAAGACAGCCTGGAGTGGCCTCTGCTCCTTGCTGAATGATTGGCAATTAGGTCTAGTTGACTTTCAAACAGTCTCCTCTTGTGGCTAGGGTGTGACCTGGTTCTACATCACTAGCATGGAGTACTCAAGGCATCACAACCTCCCCACAAGCAAAACCAAAATGATTCGGTAGTAGGCAAAATGACTAGGTAATAGGTAGGCCTTGCACATCCGGAGATGGTAGATGGTGGAGACCCAACAGTTTGCTATTCCTGGTCGGGTGAATGTAGGCCATTTCTTCACTGGAGAAGGGGCAAGCTGTTGGCTTGGTTGTTTTCCAGAGGCAGTGACTTGTCTGGCTAGGGTTTCCCCTTTCCTCTCCCCTGCCCCCAAATTACAGAAATCAAAACATCCAGGTCATGTTTCCAAATTTCAATTTCATAAACTGAAAACACATTTTAGGTCTCAAGAGGCCAAAGAAACCTTCATCTTGTTAACTCCATAAGTCTTCAGTATTTACACAGCATGAATCCATGGAGCGCTTTCCTTTTTTTAGATAAACTGGAAGGATTGCTGTTCCTTTGTTAAAACCCCTTCTTTTCCAAGATTTATTTTATGTGCAGTTGTGGGGTGTGGGGGGAGGGAAGGAGAGAGAAAGGCAGTTCTGAAGCTCCTGATATAGGTGCTAGGAACCAAACTTGGGCCTTCTGGAAGAGCAGGCACCCTTAACCAACCTCAACCCTTTTCTATTTACTTCTTGTGTATGCAGTGCATATCCATGTATACACACAGAGTGTGAAATCATGTTTGAGAACCTCATGTGTCCTGCTCGGTCACACCCTAACTCATTCTTTTGAGACAGGGTTCTCCCTGAACCTGCAGCTTGCCATTGTTCAGCTAGGCTGGTAGCCAGCAAGCCCCAGTGATGCTCCTATCCCTGCCTACCTGGTTTTTCCCATGGGTGCTGCACAGTCAGACTCAGATTCTGATGCTTGTGGTGCTAGCGCTCTTAGCCACGAGCCGCTTACCCACCTAGTCGTATTTTTTTATGTTCATTTTGGGTAGCCCTTAAGTTTTTTTCTAATACCGGCATAAAACCCAGGCCATCAGGAAAGCAAGCAATCACTGAGCTACATCCCTGGCCCTTGTTAAGTTTTATCTTGATACAGGGAAGGGTCTTCATAGGTTTCCCTAAGCTATGCTTATACTCATGATCCTCCTGTCTTGCCACCCAGAGTAGCTGGAATTGCAGGTGTGTGCCACCCTGCTCAGAGACTTCAATCACTTGAAGGAATAATTAGAATACGTGCATATCTTCATTTGCTGGTGCTGAAGGCAGTGGACACAGTTGATTGTTCATATGTCAGTCGTTCTTTGGGAATCCTGACCTGAGCGAGTCCTCACAGACATGTAATGAGGTGACTGTCACCACCCTAAATCCCAGAAGGAAACACTGATGCTCAGGAGAACAAGAGGAACTTACTTGGATCATTTAGCTTGCACACGGCAGGGCTGAGATTGGAAACCCTGTCCATCCAACTTCCAGTCCGTCTGCCCTCCTGTCTGCACTGCGGATGGGGCCGAGTTGGTTGGTGCAGCTGTCTCACATGGAGGGATGTGCTATTCTTTGGCCTCGGTAAACCCCACTGTGATATGGGTCACTTGTTTTTTTTTTGTTTTTTTTTTTTTTTTATGAGCTGAGACGAGGCCCTCAAACAGCTGACAGGTTTTCTGTATTGCAGTTGGGAAATTAAAGAGTAATGACATCACCTAAGCCCTGTGCACAAGCGGCAAAGCTGAGAATTGTGTTTGTGAGGTGGGTATCGGCAGATGTATACACCTGTCATATACAGAACCTAGAGAAGGATGTTGGGGGGTCCTGCTCTGTCACCCTCGACTTTATTCCTGAACCTGAAGCTAGGCTGACAGCCAGCAAGTCCCATGATCCTCCTGTCTCCACCCCCACCTCAACTTGGAGTTACAGATGAGTTCAACTGTATTGGATTTTTTATATGGGTGTTGGAGGTTTGAACTTAGGTCCTCATGCTTGAGCAACAAGCCCTCTTTGACACTGGGTCATCTCCCCAGCCTTCTGTAATGCCTCTTCATAGCTTTTTTTTTTTTTTTGAGGGGGGCGTGGTTTCGAGACAGGGTTTCTCTGTAGCTTTGGAGCCTGTCCTGGAACTCGCTCTGTAGACCAGGCTGGCCTCGAACTCACAGAGATCTGCCTGCCTCTGCCTCCCAAGTGCTGGGATTAAAGGTGTGTGCCACCGCCGCACAGCTGAAAACCGATTTTCTATCCATGAAACGATGAAGGCAAAAGAAATTGGTGCTAGTTCAGGGCTTGTGCCTCAAAGTGCAGGCTGTGTGGCCACAAAGCAAATCTGAGTTTAAGATGGAAAAGATAATAGATCATAGGTTTTGGTACCCAGTGGCTTCAGACATTCACTGGGGTCTTGGAACTGATTCTCTGTGGATTGGAGCCTTGTGTTCCCCCAGGGATATATGGCTGCAGGCCTCATCATGCCTCGTGGGCCACCTCCAGCTGCTTCTTGGTTGTGGGCAGGTGGCTAGGGAGACAGGAGGATGGGCATGGAGGCTGGAGCTCAGCAGGGTCCACAGTCTCAGTCGCAGCTGGATCCTGGCTCCAGGGTGTTGACAGAAGGCCCACCCCCCACGGCGAGAGACGGTTTCCCGTGCACACATCTTCAGATGACTCAGCTCTGTGTGCAGGCAGACACACGTCAGCTCCCATGCACACACAGCGCACAACGAGCCCTCATTTGGTTTGTTCTTGTTATTGTTGTTTTGTTTTTGCTTTTTCATTTAGCTTCTCATTATTTAGAGATAGTGTGGGGTACAGTACTGCTAAGGTGTCTGCCATGGTACATTTGGGGAGACTGGGAGAAACCTGACCCAAGAGGAGAATGCTTCTAAAGGGAAGAATTCCCTCCCTTAAGAAGTATAAATCAGAATTGGGGAAGAGTCTAAATAAAAGCCTTTGTCTAGTCTATGAAAAGTGAGGGCGCAGAACACTCAAAGATGTGAGAGTTGAATGTGCTGAGCAAACAGAGCCTGGACCTGTGAGTGCAATGTGAGGTAAGGGGAGGCAGGGAGAGGCAGGGAGAGACTGTACCTGTGAGTGTGATATGAGGTAGGGAGAGGCAGGGAGAGACTGTACCTGTGAGTGTGATATGAGGTAGGGAGAGGCAGGGGGAGCCTGTATCTGTGAGTGTGATATGAGGTAGGGAGAGGCAGGGGGAGCCTGTACCTGTGAGTGTGATATGAGGTAGGAAGAGGCAGGGAGAGACAGGGAGAGGCAGGCAGAGCTGCATCGGGGAGTCTGGTGGTTTAAAGAGGTGGGAGATGCTGACAAGAATGTCAGCTGAAAGAAATGCAGCTGGAGAGAGGTGAGTTAGTCAGCTTTCTACAAAATGTCTGATAAACTTACAGAGAAAAAAGGTGTCTTTGGGTCATAGTTTTAGAGATTCTGAAGCCTTAGGCCTGTGGCAAAGCAGCTCACCTCACGGCAACCAGGAAGCAGGGGGAGGAGAGGGGACTGATTTCCCAGTATCTCAATGACCTAACTTCCACCCACCCAGCTCCCCTTCCTAAGGGAGCCTACCATGCCCACATAGCCCCACAGGCTGGTGAGGAAGCCTTCAGCACATGAGCCTTTGAGGGAATATTCCAGAGTCAAGGAGCCAAAGGGTTTTTTACAAAGGTGCAGTGGTTAGGTATAAAAGGTTATACCATCTTTCAATAGTGCCACAGGCTAGCCCAAGTCTTCAACATGTGGGCCTCGAGGGCATTCCACATCCTACCCATAGCAAGAGGGTTGCTCAGCGCCTGGACTCTGTGGTCGGAGATCTGGGCTAGAATGCATATTGGTTGGTTAGAAGAGGGACGTGGGTAAGTTCAGGGCATGTGGCGTGTTGGGAAATGCTTCATCTGCAGGCGTTTTGGGAAAGAATTGCTTTGACTTTGTTAGATGGGAGAAGGCAGGGAGGGAGGGGTTGGGGGGGTCTCCTCAAATGCTCCCCAGGTGGCTGTGAGGAGCAGGAGGGAGAAGCAAGTTAAGTGGAAGAAAGGATGGTCCGAGTTCAGTGTCAAGATGCAGCAGCAAGGCGGAGACACTCGGGGTGCTGTTGGCGTTGGCTCCGATGCTCAGGGGCCACTGTAGCAAGCTGCAGAAAAAGTGAGTTCTTTTAAGAGGTTTCTATGGGGAGATGACAGACAGACAGTCATAGACAGACAGGCAGAGAGTGGCTCTGGTACCTGGCTGAAGACCTACAAAAACAGAAGGAGCCTCTTTATGGGAAGAGGAAACTCAAGAAGAATGCTGTAGAAGAGATGGTAGATGCGTGACGGACAGGGCAAGCTGGACTGTGTCACAGTACTAGCATGTGTCCCCAGAGGTCCCTCGAATCCTTGCCAGGAGGTGTGCCGGGGATCTGGTGGGAGTTATGGAGACATATGAGAGGAGGTGAGGGGGAAGAGAGGGAAGGGGCACGGGCAAGGCAGGGCACTCCTGAGAAGAAGGGGCATGAAGGGGCGTGAGAACTGAGCACCTCACAGGACACAGAGAGAGCAAGGGTGACCAGGGGTGGAGGAGCAGGAAGAGGTCCAAGCCCCGGCAAGAATGGGTGGGGTTTGGAGGCTGCAAAGGTTGCGCTGGTGTTTCCGTTTCAGGGTGAATGGGAAAGACTGGGTGTGTGGGATGGAAAGGTTGGGGCAAAGGTTTAAAGAGCCTGGAGCTGAGGGGGCTGGGAAGAAGGAGGCTCCAGGGCATTCAAGGGAAAGATCTGGGCCTCTGGCAGCCCCTCCCTGTCTCTGGCTGGGCAGTGCCCTGAGCCCTGTTGAACCCCCTGCCCAGATGTGATACCAGTGTTAAACCTGAGGCTTCTCTACCCACCCAAGGGTAGACTTATAGGTTCCTTATTGGCCAATACCATTTAATGATGTTCCCCTCAGGACGGTCAGGCTGCAGGGGGAGCCCACAGGGGCCTGGAGGGTAAAGGGAAGGGCTTGTGGGGGAGGGGCTGAGGATAAACAGAAGGGGCCCCCGGGCAATGTGGCCTGCTAAGGAAAAGTGTTCTGTTGCAGATGTTCGCAGGAGGGCTGGGGGCGTGATCAGAGCCTGGCCCGGTGCCCTCCCGCACATCTGCAGCTCAGCTGTCTCTGGGTTCACACAGCACATGGCTCTCGGGTGGGTGTGCATCAGAGCAGGCCACAGCTTTCCTTCTCATGAGAAAGCCTTGCTTCAAAGACATCGGCTTTATTTTCACTGGGCTAGGGGGGTGGTGAGGGGTGGAGGGGGGAGTGAAGTCTAAACAAAAGCTAGAACCTCTGAAGAAAACACGAAGGGGACTCAGTCCCTTTACACAGCTTTACTATCTTTCAATGCACAGCCTTGTTTTGAAAATGCTGTGTCACGGACTGCCTCTCCCACCAGCCGCTGGCCTTTTGTGGTAGCAGTAACCTGTGCCTCATGAGCAAAGGGATTCTGAGGCTGAGAGGATGTAGCCACACCCAGGAATGTAGTGTTTTTCCTCCCAGGCACGTTAGTTACAAATAAAGACTTTTTTCTATGCTGGCCTGTACCCTAGGCATCCCAAAGATGCCCCTCTGTGTGCCACTGTGGGCAGTGGGTTGCTGTGTCAGCATCCATCAGGGTCTATGGGCCCTAAAGTCAATTCATCTTTGTGGCCCTAGTCCCTGTGACCCCAGGGTGTGATGTCCAAGTGTAGCAATGAATTCTGAACTGCCTGGGGGAAATCGGGAGTGTTTATAAAGAAAGACCCTCCAATCCCACTGTAGAGCACTGTAAGAGACAATATCTGTCTGTATCACGACACCTGTCACACTCGGTAAGATCCGTGACTTGTCGCCAAAACAATTTTCCGAATAAAATTTTGTCGTTGTCTCCCTCAGAGCAGTGGCTCCTCCCCGTGTATTCCCTGCCTGGCTTCCCTCTGAGATCTCACTGGGGATACATCCGTGGGAGGGAGAGTCGTCTTCTGTGTTCTAAGAACAACTGCTCATCCTGCCCCTGCTCCGTTCCTCTGGGTTCCTGTAGCTAAAGTGCCCTTCTGAGATGCAGCAAATGAAGGGCACAAACTGGGGGGCAATGCTGCTCAGGTTAAGAATCTAAAATGCTGCAGCCACTATGAAACATAGAATGGAAGTCTCTCAAATTTTAAATTTAAACTAAAGTCACAGCCTGATCTAGCAATTATGCCTTGGGCCGAGGAATAGAGTCCCACTGTGTTTCCTAGGCTGGCCTTCACAACCTGCCAAATAACTGGGATTATAGCTATAGCTCACCATACCTAGCTAAAAATTCTGCCTCTGAATATCTACCCAAAAGAATTTAAAGTAGGGTCTTGAACAAATGTTTGCACATTCAAGTTCGGGGCAATATTATTCACAGGAGCTGAAGTAGGAGCAACCCAAGTGTCCACCACTGGACAGATGAGTGGACAGGCAAGGTGTGCTCTGGGCAAACAGTGGAATATTGCTCACCCTTAACTGGGAAGATGTTCTCACACACACTACAAACTGGATAAACCTCAAGGACATTGTACTAAGTTAAATAAACCACTCACAAAAGGGCAAACATTATTTCCATATGATCGGTTTCATAGACGACACCTCAAGTAGGCAAATCTATAGACAGAAGAGGCTAAAGAGAAGAGAAAGGGAACCTGGTGCTTAACGTGGACAGCATTTGTGTTTGTAAGAAGACAGACCTCCTAGGGCACCGGTTCTTAACCTTCTTCATGCTGCGACTCCTTTTAATACAGTTCCTCATGTTGTGGTGAGCCCCAACCATAAAATTATTTTCGCTGCTACTTCATGACTGTAATTTTGCAACTGTTATGAATCGTAATGTAAATATCTGATGTGCAGGATATCTGATATGTGAACCCTGTGAAAAGGTCATTTGACCTTCACAAAAGGGGTCGCGACCCACAGGTTGAGAAGCTCCGTGCCTAGGTGGCAGTGAGCGTGTGACTGAAGCTACAGGGTAGGCGGTAAACACAGCATCAGCCTCCATCATGGTCACTTCTGCCCGGGCCCCACCAATAATGAGTCATCTTCTGGGTCCACCTGAGGCTTCCCTTATCCCAAGCTGTCCTCACCTCTGGGATGTGGTATGTCTTTGCTGACATCCCGTCTCGTTTCTTATTCTCTGAAATGTGTCGTCTGGAATGTAGCCTTCTCTTCTTCCTTTCCTCATTGCTCTGCATGGCTGAAGGTTCGCTGGTTCAAATCCCACCTCTGCCCCTCACGGGCTGCATGGTCCTAGATGTTCCCATTATCTGGAAAGTGTGTAACATGGCCAAGAAGCAGCACGTGGTTGTGGCAAAGGGCAGAGTGGGCAAGCGGCCCACGTTGGTCCAATGAGATGTAGGACCTGTGGGTCCTCGATCAGAGTTCTGCTGTCCTTACAGAAGCCTCAGAGCCTCTCAGGGCTGTGCAGCCTGGGGGTGGGCAGGGCAGAACTGTGACTTCACAGAACCAAGCAAAGCTCCATGTCCTCATGGCCTCACTGGGCTAGCAGGAAACGGTTGCGCTCCCCTTCCCTATAGTTTATTCACAAAGTTAGACCAGGACACGATGTCCCAGCCCAGTGGCCTCTCTGCCATTTTCTTTCTCCCTGATAATTCATGCCGAGTTTCCACTGGGCAGGACCTGTGCTCACTCACCAGCCACATCTGCCCTGGAGGAGCCACAGGTGATGTGCTTTTCTAGTTAGGAACCGTAGAGGTGGCCTGCTTTAGTTATTCATTCCTTTCTTCGTTCGTTCGTTCGTTCGTTCGTTTGTTTGTTTGTTTGTTTGTTTGTTCGTTCGTTTGTTTGTTTGTTTAGTCATCTCCTTATTTTTGAGACAGGATCCTACTCTGTCACCTCGGCTGACCCAAAACTCACTGTGTCCACCACGCTGACCTCAAACACAGAGAAATCCACCTGCCTCTGTCTCCTGAGTGCTAAGATTACAGATGTGCTCCACCGTACCTGATCTTAGATGGTGCATTTAGGTCATCATGTACGTAGGTCCTTTCCTCTTAAGACAGGATCACACAGCACTGTGGCACAGAATGTTTGAGTAGTCCACGGCCATATTTTGACATCCTTCTTCGCACATCTACAGTTGGGCTGCACTAAGGGCTGGGGCGATGGCTCGGCAGTAAAATGCTTGTTCTGCAGGCACAAGGACCTGAGCTTGATCCCCAGGATTAAAAAAAAAAAAAGTCAAGCCTATTGGTAATCTCAAAACTGGGGAGGCAGGGACAGGCAGACCTTAGGGCTTGCTGCCTGCCCTATGTGCCCTGTGTGGCAAAGTACAGTGGGAAAAGCCCATCTCAAAAAAGGGGGGGGGCGTGTAGATGTCCCCCTAAGGAATGACACTTGGAAAGTTGGAAAGTTGTCCTCTGGCCTCCACATACGTGCAAGCTCCCATGTATACAAATGTGCCTGAATATATATGAACGTGCACACGCGCGCGCGCGCGCACACACACACACACACACACCTGGGATACAGAGCTGTGTTAAAGACCAGCTTGGGCAATTTAGTGAGCCCATCTCAAAATAGTCGTTAGAAGACGGGCTGCCAGCACGGCTAGCTCAGCAGTAGAGAGCTTGCCTACCGCATGTGGAGCCCTAGGTTCAGTCCCCAGCGTATGCATGCACATGCATATACACACATCCCCAGTGTATACATGTTCAAAGGTACCTGCTCATGTACATGCATGCATACATATTACATTGCAAGCGTGTACTGTAATGTATGTAGCAGACATTTCAACTGTTTTGTGTTTTCTAAGTCTCACTGCAGAGAACAGCCTTGTGCACCCACATCTGCCTGTCGGTTACACCATATAATGTTTCAGTCATGAACAGACCACACATCTGATTGTGGTACATGACCTAGTGTTGGCTCTCAGACTGTGATGTGCGTGGACTTGCGAGGTCACCTAAGGATGCAGTTGCCAGGACACAGCCCCATTGTCCAATACCCTGTGACTGAGCACCCGGATCCACGGATCCAACGCCCAGTTTCACTGTGACAGATTCCTAGACAGGACACACCAGGACAGACAGCACATTATTTCCAAATTGCTGTCCAGAGAGACACTGCCCAGTGCAAACTCCCCACCTCACCCCAGCACCAAGTAACATTAATCACAAAGACACTTCTGCCAAGTTGATATGAAGGATTTGAGACACTGACATGTAGAGATCTTCACAATTTTCCAGGAATGTTGAAGATTCCTTTTGTTTCTCCCGTAAAGAGAGTTCGATGCCCATTTCTTAAGATGGATGCACCATCTCAGGGACCAAGCTTCAGAAGTGTTCCAGAGACGTGGGTGGCTTGGCAGGAAGGCTGGCTGCTGTGCGCTGTGGGTCACTACAGAGAGCAGAATGAGTCTAAGACCAGAGGCTTTCTTCCCCCGGGACTTCTTCCAGGGCTAACTGGAGGAAGGACGGATCTGGAAGATCCTTGTGACCAGAGCTCTTCGGAGAACACTTGGTACCACAACAAAGATGTCTGGAAGCTTTGACTCTGGGCAAGAGCACAGCCCACTGGCAATCTGCAAATGCAATCTTATTTTAGAAGCCAAGGGATGGATAAATGAATTGGCAGCACAACACTGCACGTTAGGGTTTCCCTTCAAGTCAGTGATTTCCAGCCCCCAGGCCTCCTTTGGTTCCTGACGTTAGAGTACCCGTCACTGCACACATGGACACCCCACAAACAAATTCTTTCAAGGTGATCGCCGAGTCTTCTTTTGGTGGCTCTAAAAACCTTTTTAAAAATTTAACAAAAAGTAGGCAAAACTTAAAAGAAATAAATGAGAGCAGGAAATAATTCATACAATTTCTAGCTCTTTGTTCCTTTATTTTTAGTTCTTGTTTCCAAATATCAGTCACAATTATACATGCCATTTCACATTCTGAATTCCTTACCTTATAAGAAATAAACATTTTTTTCTGTATTTGAATGCAGTCTTCCTAATTGTTCCAAGTGGCTCCACAGCCATCTGTCAGAGGATCACACCCAGTTGCTGTTAGCATGGAGCTCATTCTTAGGCTTCCGTCAATACATGCATGGCTCTTCATCAGAAGGCTTGTTTTGTTCAAGATAAATCTCAGGACTGTCTTTACAAGGAACATCTTTTTGTTCTGGACACATAGTGTTTCCTAAAAGGGTTGTACCAAGTTCTGCAGCCATCATACCCGAGGAGATGTTCGGTCAGTAAAGAGCCTGACACTCCTATATGATGACCCAAGCTAAATCACCGGCACCCACAAAAAAAAAAAAAAAAAAAAAAAAAAAAAAAAAAAAAAAAAAAAATCCTTGCATATTTTAAGTGCCTGTAATTCCAGCACCAGGCAGAGGAGGGGGGACAGAGATAGGTGGGTTTCTTAGGCTCACTAGCCAATCAGCTAGTCCTAATTGCTGAGTGCCAGGTCTCTGATGTGGGAGGGTCTTCTGTTTGTGCTGATTTCGTTGGTTAATAAAGAAACTGCCTTGGCCCATTTGATAGGCCAGCCCTTAGGTGGGTGGAGTAGACAGAACAGGAAGAAGGAAGTGAGGTAGATGGCTCAGACAGTCGCCATGCCTCGCCTCTCTGAGTGAGTCGCCATGAAGCCAGCCACTAGGTCAGACATGCTGAATCTTTCCCGGTAAGACACCACCTCGTGGTGCTACACATATTACTAAATATGGGTTAAAGCAAGATGTGAGAATTAGTTAATAAGAGGCTGAAACTAATGGGCCAGGCAGTGTTTAAATGAATACAGTTTGTGTGTTGTTATTTCGGGGCATAAGCTAGCCAGGCGGCCGGGAGCTGGGCGGCAGGAACACAGCCCGCAGCTCCTCACTACAGGTCTCAATGAAAGAGACCTTTGCTCAAACAATAAGATGGACAACTCCTAATACTGACACCCAAGGTTGACCTCTGGCCTCCACACTCATGCGTACATATGTACATATGTACTCACATGATGGAGTACCCCCACATGTGAACATGTACACACCTACAGTCTCTTCCTTCCTTTCTTTCTTTCTTTCTTCCTTTTTTTGTTTTGTTTTTCAAGACAGGGTTTCTCTAGAATAGCCCTAGCTGTTCTAGAACTCGCTTTGCAGACCAGGCTGGCCTCAAACTCAAACAGATCTGCCTGCCTCTGCCTCCTGAGTGTTGATATTAAAGGTATGTGCCACCACACCACATTTTCTTTATAAAAGGAATAGAAAGTGTACGTTTACTGAAGCTTTTTAAAGAGCAGTGGTCAGAGCTGTGCTTAGGGCATGGTTTCGGAGGAATGATTAAGCACTAGGACTCTCCTACAGACAGGAATGGATGGAGGACATGCAACAGAAATCTTGTTATTGAATCCCTGTGAGTTTTACAGAAGTTGTCCACATTCTCGATTTCTACAAAGGTGTAGAATTTGTTGTCCAAGCTCATCTTGAAATCCTGGGCTTGAGCCATTCTCCTGCCTCAGACCAGAAGTAGTAGCTGGAAACAGGCTTAGGACAACACACCCAGCATACAAATTCATTAAGAATATTTTTATACATCAGCTGTCCGCAAAATAGTGGGTTCTTTGCGGGTGATCCCAGCTAGTATGTGACCTTGTTAAGTCACGGTTGCCCTGGTTCAATGTGAGCACAAGGATGAAATTGCCTAACAATGTATTCTCAAGCATGTTCACATCCATAAGCTACCGTGACTGTCTGCGGCTCAAGTAGCAGCTCAAGAGAAAACAGATGATCGGTAACTAGCGAGCATGTGATTAAATTATCTAATTGCTAGAGTTTGGGTGTGGTTTAATTATTTAATTACATCCCCTGCAGGTCCACCATGATTGAAGCATGGTTTTAGAAGGCACTATGGAGCTTCAGGGAGCCAAGGCCTCCTGGGTTCTCGGGTCAATGGGTTATGCCTTTAGAAGGTAGTTCTCCTGGGAGAGCTGTTACAAGAGCCTGCACTTGTCCAACTCAGCCCTTTTAAAATTCTGACTTGAGATAAAATTGTTTCCTCCCAACATATGCCCTGACATACCATCAGCCATGTTATGTTAGGTAATGTGGGGTCACAAAGCAACTCCACTAACCCTGTACTATTCTGTTGGAACTTTGAAAGTATGAGCTAAATTCTTTTCCTTATAAAACACCTTGCTTTGGGTATTTCATTATGGTGGTGAAAAGCTGGCCTGCGCAAATGCACTGACGGTCCTCAGAACAGCTGCTCAAGGAATCACCCTGTGCTGGGCACTCCGAGAAAGCGTTCTGCTTGCGGTAGGACTTGAATGGCACTATGTAGCGACTTAGATGGTGGTTACGTCTTTGCGGCCATAGTAGAAAGACCACAGAAGCTGAGACAGGGAAGGTCAGAACCTTGGAGATCGGCTGGGGCTTTGCATCTCAAACGTGAGTGCGCCCAGGATCAACTGGGGTCAAATACACTGCAGATTCTCCTTCGGCAACAGATCAAGTGTGGTGCCCCAAATCTTGCCTTTCTAGAAGCTAATAGAAACCATCTCAGGAGATAATTTAAAGCATCCATGAATGACTGGGGGTCCTGACCAAACCCCTGCTTCTAAAGTGTGGAAACCGGGTCCCATTGAGGACAGGGGAATTGTCCCGTGTCACGAAGCTTGGCAGCAGCTTTGACAGGCTTATAAACAGTTAGAGCTCCAGCCCAGGACATATTTAGCAAACAACATCCCATATAGTTGGAGCTGTTTGAGGAAAAGATCACTTATGCCGTGCCTTCTCAACACCAGCCACTTCATGTGTTTGATTCCACTTAATCCTCCTGATACCACTACAAGATAAGAAGTTGGTTCTTTTTTCCCAGAGGGAAGATTGAGCCTCAGACAGCAAAGGAGACTGCCCAAGGTCATGCTGGTTTCTCATTGGAGGTCATTTGGCTTTGTACCTGTGACATTTCACAGCCTGAGCCCCATTCATCAATGCCAAGCAAGTGCAGTCTGTGTCTACGCAGCCCACGTTCACCATGCGTAGGAAATATTCATGATAGGAGTCCTTGTGTTTGTACTGAGCATGTGTAAACATTTCTTCCCTTGCAATTATCCCCTAAACAATACACTATAGCAATTATTTATATAGTGTCAACACTGTGTGAGACTTCAGGAATGATCTAGAGCAAAGTATAGAGGGCTGTCCTTGAGGAGACTGGGCTCTGACATCACCATCTCCTTATTGGCTGTTCTGATCCTAACCCCTCCTGGCTAAGGACGGTCCAGTTAAGAACTTGTCCTACCTTCCTCCTTTTTTTTTTTTTTTTTTTTTTTGGTTTTTCGAGACAGGATTTCCCTGTAGTTTCTAGAGCCTGTCCTGGATCTAGCTCTTGTAGACCAGGCTGGCCTCGAACTCAGAGATCCGCCTGCCTCTGCCTCCCGAGTGCTGGGATTAAAGGCGTGCGCCACCACCGCCCGGCCCTACCTTCCTTTCTGTGGCTGGGATGAAACACCCTGATAAAAAGCTGTTAAGGTAGAGAGAGTTTATTTGAGCTCGCAGTTACAGGTTTTATGTCCAGTCCTTCAGGGAAGTCACGGCAGCAGGTCACAACTGAGACAACTGGTCACAGCAGACAGAAATGAAGCCATGCATGTTCATTTGCTTGCTTGTGCTCAGCTCCATTTCTCTACTCTTACGCA
This sequence comes from Arvicola amphibius, assembly GCF_903992535.2. Classification (NCBI taxonomy): domain Eukaryota; kingdom Metazoa; phylum Chordata; class Mammalia; order Rodentia; family Cricetidae; genus Arvicola; species Arvicola amphibius. Next base: position 69,536,317 of record NC_052050.1, on the reverse strand, counting down.
GTTCAGGACCCCTACTTAGGGAATGATGCCACCCACAGTAGCCTGGGTTATCCTATATAGCTTAACTTAGTTAAAGAATTGCCCACGAGGGGCTGGAGAGATGGCTCAGAGGTTAAGAGCATTGTCTGCTCTTCCAAAGGTCCTGAGTTCAATTCCCAGCAACCACATGGTGGCTCACAACCATCTGTAATGGGGTCTGGTGCCCTCTTCTGGCCTGCAGGCATACACACAGATAGAATATTGTATACATAATAAATAAATAAATATTAAAAAAAGAATTGTCCACGACAAGACCACGGGCCAACCTATTGTAGACAATCCTTCATTGAGACTCGCCAGTATTGCCCTTTGACATCTGCATGGGTTTGTGTTCTTACACACACACACACACACACACACACACACACAATCCAGAGATTGTGTTATTGTTAGGATTACTGCCTCAGAATGATCAGGCAAAAGAATGTGTGCACGATACTACCTTTCTTATGAGAAAAGTATGAACCAACACATTTGTTTTTATGCTGGAAGGAAGGAAGAAAAAGGAGAGAGAGAGAGAGAGAGAGAGAGAGAGAGAGAGAGAGAGAGAGAGCAGAGAAGTTTGCATCTGGAGAGATGATTCAGCCGGGAAGAGCACTTGCTGGTCTTGCAGAGAATGGAGGTTCGATTCCCAGCATCCACATCTGGCAACTTTCAGTCTTCTGTAGCTCTAGTTCCAGAGTACCCAATGCCCTCTTCTGGCCTCCATGGGTACTGCACTCACACGTACACATACCCCTTAAACACGCACACACACACACACACACAATTAGAAACAAAGTCTTTAAAAGAAAATAAGAAACAGTAGATGAATAAGCCACTCACAGTGTACCCTCGTTTTGTGAGTTGTCTTTAGGACCTTATAAACAGTTTATGTAACTGAAAAACAAAATTAAACTGACAAGAATAAAACCCGTCTCCTAACAGGGAAAACAAATGGAAACAAATGGCCCTGTATACACAATTGATGGCTTAACCTCACAGGGCTTGCTTCAAGTGACTTAGACACAGCAATTTGTGCATTCCAAATGGAACAAAGAGACAAAAAGGAACCACCAATAAAACCTAAACTGGATTCAGTAGTCTTATTGTTGGTAATAAAAATGGCATTGCTGTTTGGAAACTATTCTACAAACACAGCCATACACAATTATGTTCATGTCTTTGGGACCCAAAGTTTCCATCATAAGAAATAGGTACAAGTATTAAACCTGGAAAATTTGGTTAGAAATGCCATCATTAGGAAGAATTAGAAATAGCGCTATAGTGCAAATGCCATTGTGTTAATGTCTTTAGGAGCAACCGCTGGCCCCTCATGGTGACTCTCGCCTGGGATCAGACCGCATCTTACCCCCAACTGTGTTTCCACTGTCCTAGGCATTCATCTCTGCTCCGATGCCCTGGGGTCTATTTATTTGGATGAGCAAGAGCAAACGGTCTACTTCTAAGGCTCCTCTCTTCCCAGAATCAGTATGGAAAACATGGCCTGGGGGTGGGCACCTGGTATTCCAGATCATCTCTCCTCCCCCCCCGCCCCCCCCCCCCCCCCGCATGTGTGCCGACTGTCGTTCACATATGCAAGCCATAGTAGAGGACACCCAGGAAGCATGTGGCCTCAAAAAACTGTCAGTCATTTGGTCCAACGGGAAATATCTTCACCAAGGACTGGAAAATACCCAGAGGCCGAGTCCTGCCTGCCTGGACAGACTTAAGTCCTGAACAGCGCTGGGCAGGAAGCTAGCCCTGCCTGGTTTTTGTTTTCTGGTATTTATTTGTTCAGTTCACTGCTCTAGTGCCCCGGCAGCCCTCGGCCTCCCATGCGTTTGTCAGGCTGTTGTTTAAGACTGTTTGCACGAGGAGTCTGTCCCATCAGAAGCCTCACTCGAGGTCTGAAGAGTCCTTCAGCCATGGTCTTGGGTGGGGTCCGGTTTGACTGGGTTTTCATCATCTGTGCGGCTAAACATAGGATCCCAGCTGGTCCGGCCTTCTGGGCCCTTCCTTCTGCAGGTCTGAACCCTCCTTGCTAGCAGGCTCACTCAGGTGAGTGGTCTTCCAATATGTGGGACTCCAATGGCTGGACACAGTCTGTAAGTCTGGATCCCACTCTTAAGTCCGTCTCCATCCTCCCAGGCCTGTCCGTTCTCTGAGTGACCATTGACGGTACTATGAGTCTAACTGCCCCAGTTCTAACCCCAGTGTCTGAATGTGACCCTAGCTGGAAATAATAGCTTTGCATAAGATTAATATGAGACAAGATCCTTAAAGTGGCTCCTGATCCTATATGACAGTATCCTTATGTAAACACTGAAGAAGACACAGAGGCAGACCCAGGAGGAGAAAGGCACACAGGGACAAAGCCTGTATTGGAGTGATCTATCTACAAGTCAAGGAAGTTGGGGACCTGGAGCTTCACCCCACTTCCTCTTGTCACTCTCTGCCTCTTGTGTGTGACAGAAATGTGACTGGCCAGCATCCTGCTCTTGTGCCATGCCCTGCCTCCTTCCCCACCATGGTGAACTCTGTCCCTCTGGGACTATAATCTAAAATCAAACCTTTCCCCCTTAAGCTGCTTTTTGCTGGTGTATTTTAATCACAGCACAAGACTGAACTAGGACAGCTGGCTTTCCTCTTGGCACTACCCTGTCCAGAGAACGTGGTTGGTGGGTGCTGATGCTCTACCAGTTAGTAATGCAAGTCCAGGTTCCTCCCCTGCGGCCACTGACACCTGAGGAAGGGGTCCTTGCTGATACTGTGTTAGGTGTGACATTCTGGCTCCCCAGGTGGTCTCCAGCAACACCCCAGGCATCACCTCACTACTGGCCTGCTCAGATGAACGTCTCAGCTCCCTACTTGATCTCCTCTGGTGCCACCCCAGCCGCAGTGTTGGGGGGGCCTCGTACAACTACTCAAAGGCAGGAGTCTAGACTCCTCTCAAGGCTTTTGCTGGCAGTCATGAGAGTGGGGTCCTCCTTTGCTCTGGGATGTTTAGCTGGAGTCCAGCAATTATTGTCTAAGTCCTCCTTCGTGCTTGAATGCCTCTTCCTTGGGCCAGTGGCTAGAATAAGATGACTTTTTTAGAACTCCATCCTCCCTTTTGGCCTGTGCCAATTCACCAGGTTTCTGGCTTTTTCAGTTTTGGGCCTGGGACAAATGAAGCAAAAAAGAAAGTTCAGAGAACTCTCCATTGTGAGGCCTTGTGCTGGTCCACCATTCTTCTCCACATTAATGAACGTTTTTGCATGTATTTGTTCCTTTCTTTGTTTGTTTGTTGAGAGAGAGAGAGAGAGAGAGAGAGAGAGAGAGAGAGAGAGAGAGTTGCAAGGAAGCTGCTTGTGTTCATCCCGGCCACCCAGCTAGCTTAGCCCCGAAATAACCACACAGAAACTGTATTAATTAAATCACCGCTTGGCCCATTAGCTCTAACTTTTTATTGGCTAACTCTTACATATTAGTTTAACCAATTTTTATTAATCTGTGCATTACCGCAAGGTCGTGGCCTACCAGCAAAGTCTCAGCATGTCTATCTCCATCAGCGAGTCCACAGCGATTCTCTGACTCTGCCTTCTTCCTCCCAGCATTCCGTTTAATTCTCCCCACCTACCTAAGTTCTGCCCTATCAAGGGCCCAAGGCAGTTTCTTTACTAACCAATGAAAGCAACACAAAGACAGAAGGACCTCCTACACCATCTTGTCCTTTGACTCTTTCCTGCTCCCACACCCCAGCCTCCTCTGGGCTCTGGCTCACTATGTATGACCGCAAGCTGTGTATAACCATTCCCTTCTTTTAACAAGAGCACTTTCTGGAGATTATTTCCTGTCCACACATCCATAAAACTGGATGCAGAGTTCTGAGATGAGGATTTTAATCCCTCAGCTGGGAAACCAAATGTTTTTCAAATCCTTGGGAATTACTCAAATATGTAATCCTCTCAAATCCACCCAAGGCCTTGAAAATCAGAACAAAGCTGGTCACCGGGTTCTCTATAGAGATTCCTCATAGGAAATTTCTTTGAGAATCTGATACCAGAAATATCTTTGTCTTGCCAGAGGGATTGGCTGGCTTCCTCTACTGATAGTAAGAGCTATGTAATACATCTTATTTCCCCTTTTGACCAAGCTGCCAGGAAGTACTGGTTAGAACAGATGTGAAATCTTATCAGCTCTTTCAGTCTCTGTTATTGTTTTCTGCCTTGTCATGGTTATGGCTTCCACTCTGTATCTAAGCATGTCTAAGCGTGTCAGCCTTTTGAGCTCCTTAATGAAAGAAGCAAGTTAAAGTAAATTGAGTTAAAATTTGTACCTGGTCTACATTTGCATTTCCTTCTCCTGTTTTCTTAAAATATTCAAGAGAATAATATGCAGTATTTATGCTAATTCATCTGGCTACACTTTCCAAGAACAAGGATCCAAGTTGATTAGCAAGCACAGCTATTGGAAGACAGGAGGAGTCCCTGCCTCTGCCCTTCTCATGCAGACCTCCATGTTCAGGTTGTTCTGAACTGGGGTTCTCTGCTCACCTCCTTAGCAGGGTGCACGACCAAACCTTAGGACTAGGGGTTTAGCTCATTTGCTGGAATGATTGACAAACATACATGAAACCCTGGGTGTGATCACCAGGCATAGTAGTACATGCCTCTAATTGCAGCATAGGGTCAAAAATCCAAGATCATCTTGAGCTACATTTTGAGCTCAAGGCTAACCTGGGTTAACCAACGACCACTATGATACCGCCAGGGCAGCAAGTTCTGTTCCAAGAGAAGAGAAGTAGGAGTTTGAATTCCCACAGAGTGGGTGACACCACTTAAGTGTCCTTAGCAAATGCATTTGCTGAGCTCTGCCCTTTGTCCTGCCCCACCTGTGGAGTCTGTAGTGCTGACTGCAATCCCAGAGCAAAGGAGTGAAGCAAGGTGCTGAAGGACAAGGGCTCTGGAACTGGACCCGGGTTCCCATCTATCTTCCACTCACCATGCTCTTACTGTGTGTGTGTTAGCGTCTGCCTCAGCAGCAGCCTGCCTCTGGTTACATCATCACCTGTAGCCAGGTGCCTTTCCACCATCAGCTAGGTGACATGCGCAGCCTTTAAGAGGGCCCGCCAGACACAGCTCGCTCTCTTGCCTTTTGCTCCTCTTACCCCTCTTGCTTCTCTTCTTCCTCATGTCTCTTCCCTGTTCTTCTTGTTCTCTGTCTGCCTGCCTGCTTCTCTCATGTCCCCTCTCCTACACTACATAACCTCTCACTCTTTCACACTCACCCTTTCCCCTCCCCCGATAAACCTCTTGCACTAACTCTGTTGGGCGAGTTGCTTAGTAGCACAACTTGGCAGAGCCCACTGAAAGGTACCCATTTTATCTTTCTTTTTTATTTATCATTATAGTGTGGCCTTGAGAAGTTTCCCAACTTTTTTGTGCCTCAATTGTCTCACCTGTAAGATGGGCAAAGTAACATGGTCTACCACCTAGAGTTGTTATAAAGGGCTAAAACACTAAATACGTGGAAAGCACTTAGATTACAGAGAAAACATTCATAAATGTCCACCATCTTATCAGTTATAGTTTTATGGTTATCGTTCCTGCCAAATGTACTCGTTGCTTTTCTCATTGCTATGATAAAACCTGACTAAAATGACTTAAGAAAGAAATGTTTCTTTTGTCTCATGGTTTAAGGGGATATGGTCCATCATGGTGGGGAAGGACAGGCAGTGGGACCTGCTCCCGACTGCAGGAGAAACTGCCCATTCTCCTCTTGATGGACTATATCTTTCCCAGTGTCTTTGTTACTGTTCTATTGCTGTGAAGAGACCTGTGACCAAGGCCTCTTATTGAAGAACATGTTTAACTGGGTACTTTAGGCACTTAAAGGTTCAGAGAATTAGTCTATTATCATCATGGCAGGAAGGAGGCAGGCATGGTGTAATGGTCTGTCCTGTTCCTTTAAGAGACAAGCCTCCCCTCCACTGCCGAGGTAGAGAGGCAGACAGATCCTCCCTCCCCTCCTCCTCATCCCCCTTCTCCTTCCCTTCCATAACCCAATAAATAAATATCCAATATCCAACCTATCCAACCTTACTCTGCATGGCTTGCCTATCCATCTATCTCTCACCCACCATGTGGCTCCCTGCCTAGGACTTGCTGGCCCATGGGCCACTCCGGGGCTCCCTGCCTAGGACTCACTGCTCCTCTTGGTCCACTGCCCACTGCTGCCACTTGAGAAACTGCTCCAACACGTGGCTCCCTGCCTAGGATTCGCTGCCCCTCATGGCCCACAGGCCACTTGGGGAATGGCACCATTTTATTTATGCTTCCAGTCTGGCTTTTTCCTTTCCATCTCTCTCCCGAAGAGGCAGCTTCTGCCTCGCTCACTTCTCTCCACTTCTCCCCTTTCCCCTTCTCTGTTTCTTTCTCTCTCTGTCTTTCTCTCTCTCTCTGCCTCTCTCTCTGCTCTTCTCCCGTCTCCCCTTCCCACCTTTCCCTTTCCCCTCCATAACCCACTAAATAAATATCCAACCTCACTCTGCATGGCGTGCCTATCCATCGGTCTCTCACCTGCCACATGGGTCCCTGCCTGGGACTTGCTGCTTCTCATGGCCCACTGCCCACTGCCACCACTTGAGGTTCTGCAGCATTTTATTTTTACCATAACACATGGTACTAAAGAAGTTTCTGAAAACTTACATCCATTCGATCCCCATGTTGCAGGTAGAGGTGAAAGAGAGAGAGAAATTGGTTGTGGTGTGGATTTTGGAAACCTCAAGGCCCACCCCAGTGACATACCTCCTCCATCAAAGCCACACACAATTCTGTCCAATTCTGCCCAAACATTCAAACATGTAAGCCTAAGGGGCTATCCTCATTCACAGGGGCTATCCTCATATGTTTTCTTATTGTGATAGAAAATAGACTTGATGATTGAAGGGAACCAGAGAGCCTGAAGCTCAAGGGACATAGCCTGATGCCCGAGGGAAGGTTGGTAGCTGGAGATGGAGGACTGGGTGAATCTCAGAACAGAGACGATGTAATCAGGAAGATCACTCCAAAACATGAGGGGTGTCTTTGGTGACTAAAAAGTTTCTGCACCCCATAAGCGTCTCTGCTGATACAGCAGTCCAAATCAGACCAAATCCAAACCAAATTAGAAGAAAAAAATCTCGGTTTAATGGGTAAAATGCTCCCGGATGATTGTCTGGCCACCAGAGAGGAGACAGGGAAGAAAGACAGAAAAACCACATGTCTATTTTCAGGGGGCATTGGGCGGGTTTTCTGAGATGTGGCAGGGTTTGGAAAAAGATGGAGAAGGGGGCTTGAGGTGGACCGTCTACAAGAACATTCCAGACTCTTTGGGTATGTGGATGCCAGGGGCTGGGGTGGAGCTTGCACCAGAACAGTGACTCCAGCTCTGAGCAGGGCAGCCTTGACTACAAGCATATCCATTGCCGGTTTTGAAGGCTCAACAGCTCAAGCCATTCATGTGGCATTAGATTTACTGGACCCTGAGACAAAGGTGTACTCAGATGAGAAAAAAAAAATTGTTCTTTGGGTCAGTCTGGATGCCGAGGGTATTCCTGGCTGGCTGAGATGGGAGCCACAGTGACTCACTGTGATGCTTCAGATGAGAGATGTGTTCTACTGACTCGTGTCCCCAGTGGTGGTGCTGTTTGGGGAAGTTATGGAACCTTTGGTAATTGAAGGTTTGTTGGAGGAAATAGTTCACTGGGGGTGGGCTTTGAGAGTTTAGCTTTGTCTTACTTCCTGCTCTCCTGCTTCCTGTGTGTGGATGAGACATCATGAGTCAGCATCCTGCTGCCACGCCACACCTTCCCCACTGCTGCCACGCCATGCCTTCCCCCCACTGCTGTGGACTCTCTCCCTGTAGTCATGCCTTCCCACTACTGTGGGCTCTCTCTCTCTCTCTCTCTCTCTCTCTCTCTCTCTCTCTCTCTTTCTCTCTCTCTCTCTCTCTCTCTCTCTCTCTCTCTCTCTCTCTCTCTTTCTCTGGAGCCATGCCTCCCCCACTACAGTGGACTCTCTCCCTAGAGCCATGCCTTCACCCTTCTGTGGACTCTGTCTCTGGAACCATAAGCTAAAGCAAACCCTTTCTTCCTCAGATTGCTTTGGTGATGGTCTTTTGTCAGAGCCACAGAGAGGAAACTAATGTGCTCACAGATGGGGGATTCTGAATAGCAGGATAGAGAGTGTAGTGGTTTGAATGTAATTGGCCTCCATAAACTCATAGGGAGTGGCACTTGGCAAGTGTGGTCTTGATGAAGTAGGCGTGGGCTTATGGAAGGAAGTGTGTAACTATGGGGGCGGGCTTTGAGGTCTCTTGCTAAAGCTTCCCTCAGTGTCACAGACCACTTCCTGTTGTGACCAGCACCATGCCTGCATGTCACCATGCTCCTGCCATGATGACAATGGGCTGAACCTCTGAAACTGTAAGCGAGCCACCCCAATTAAGTGTTTTAAGAGTTGCCATGATCATGGTGTCTCTTCACAGTAACAGAAACCCTAACTAAGACAGAGAGGGATGGACCAGCAAGTAGATCACTCCTGTTTAGAGATCCCTGGGCAGAAATCCCTCATCAGCACCCTTGAAGCAAAAGTAGACTCGGGTTGATCACACTGCCAGTTCTCTATCCTTATGGGGTGGCCCCGCTGCTCCCCAGTACATCTATCTCGCGGCAGGTGACTAACCCCTCCTTACTCCTGCATCCGTCTCGTTTCTATCACCTTAACACAACCAAGGTGAGGCATCTTACAGCATTTATGTCATTTTAGAGGCTGGACAAACAGGCTAGCTCTGGTAAGAGTACGTGCGAGAGCAGAGAGGGACTGGTGTTGTACTTTCATAATAATCTCAAAGATGAACCAGGGTCCCAACAGAACTACATTAATCTCTTCCAAGATCATATCTTCCAGTGACACAGTGACCTTATACTAAGTCCCACCTCTCAAAGGCCCCACCACCTCTACTGCATGAGGACCAAGCTTCTAGTACTGGTACCTATAGGACTTGCTCAAACCAGGGAACGTTTTTGCGTCTCCTAGAAAAGACTAAATGATTTCTGATCTGGCCTTTCCTCCATGTGTCTCCTGAATCAAAACCGAATGTGGCCTTCTAGGCAACCGAAAGCTAATTTTATTGAGGTGTTTTTTCAGATGTAATTGAGTCACCATGGGGTATTAGAAGACCAGAACTGATCCACATATACACCTTTCACCCCTACCTCTGTGCTTTCTCCAGTAGTAGAATTGGAAACAGACCGCATAGCCAAAACAAACCCTTGTGCTACATACACAGGAAAGAGGGGCTTAGCATTCAGCTACATTCGTGCTAGGGGCTCTTACCCCATAAAATTCTGTTCTGGGATTTGTGAGAAAAAAAAAATCAGGTTTTAGGTTGGCAGGAGCTTGTGGCCTGGTGTGAGTACACGTGTTGGCCCATGTTTGGAGGATTTGGTTTCCTGTGTAGACTACCCTATCAAGCCCTAATGGCACACAGCCCACCTCCCAGGCGAAGATGTTCCCTGGAGTTGGGCCACCCTGCCTCCAACTGTCTTGTAGCCACCATGACTCCTGACACGAGAGGCCCCTCTAGCCCACTGAGGCCTAGATTAACAGAGAGGACTCCTTCACAGAACTCTATCTTTTGGGACCCTACAAGTGAAGGGCCCATCCAAGAGACAGGTCTCAAGAAGCTGTTCACAGAGAGAGTAACATAGTGCTGGTGTAAGAGTCCCTCAGAAGATGGCCTGGTGACTGACCCTGAGGTGCCATGACTGAGCCTGATGGCCCATGTGGACAGGGAACCCATAGGTCACCACAGCCTGGGGATCCCTGCTTGATCATGGCTCCCTTGGTCCTCTCTGTGTTTCCTGAACTGGAAAAGCCCTGTGCCCTCTTTAGCTTCACCTATCAGCTGGGCCCAGCCTAGAGTAGTCATCTGAGGAAGTCTCAGTTGAGGGACTGCCCAGATCAGATTGCCCTGTGGCCGTGTCTGTGAGGGATTGTCTTCACTGATGATTGATATGGAAGGGCCTGGCAATTGTAAATCCTCAGGCAAGTAGGCCTGGGCCACATAAGAAAGCTCAAAGAGCAAGCCAGGAAACGGTGTCCCTGCATGGTTCCTACCCTAGGTTCCTACCCCGATTTCCCTCAGTAATGGATTGTGACCTGGAAGTGTAATATTAAATAAATCCTTTCCTTTCCAAGGTTATAGTGTTTGCTTTCGGCTAGAGTGTTTTATCACGGCAACGGAAACCAAGCTACAACACCTTATATCCCCTAGATAATGTTTGTCTCTTTCCTGAGGCAAGCTGGAGGTCTGATGAAGTCCCTCCCTGGCTGGGCTTGCTCTGAGCTACACCAAAGGACTGACAAGGACTGGTCAGGGGGAAGTATTCCTAAACCCCTTAGGTGAGCAGATCCGTAAGAATTAGGAGCCGGGGGATTGGTCATCTCCTCTCCCTCATGAAATAACTGTGAAAATAACTGTTTCATTTGTTTCCTGTCTGCCCTAGTGCAAGATCTGAAATCAGAGACTGCCAATCTGCCTCTGCCCTCAAGGGATTCCTGAAGGGCAGAGAGCACACAGCTGAAGGCAGAAATGACGGATAACACACGGGTGGTGCTCACTAGGTGGGGAGCTAAGTGTGCTATGTGAATGAAATTACTTAACCTTTGTCACAGCCTGTGAAGCCAGCACAACCATTACCCCCATTTTAAAGAAGAGAAAAGTGAGGCAAAGAGTCTGGTAGCTTTACCAAGGTCACCAGATAGTACTCGGTGGAACGAGGGTTCTTGAGTAGGAAGCCTGGCCCAGAGTCTGTTCTGTCATCCCCAGACTACATGCCTCATGTGTGTTCCCAAAGGGAGGAAAGGCCCCTGGGAAGGTGGCTGTCCTCGTCTGGATATTTCACTAACATGGGCTTCCACAGTTAGGATTCTCTTGATCCTCATGCGTATTGTAGCATGCCTCAATATGCCATTCCCTTTCAAGCCCTGATTTAGTTTCTGACATAATAAATGTCATTGACTCGGAGTCAAGAGAAATTTGTTTTCTTGCAGTCGGAAGCTGGGAGTCCAAACTCAAGATGGCAATAATGCCGGGGTAAGGGGTGGCCCATCTCTTTTATCTCAGCACTTGGAAGGCAAAGGCAGGTGGGTCACTGTGAGATCCAGGCTAGCCAGGGCTGTATGATGAGACCCTGTCTTTAAAAGAGGCGGGCGGTGGTGGCGCATGCCTTTAATACCAGCACTCGGGAGGCAGAGGCAGGCGGATCTCTGTGAGTTCGAGGCCAGCCTGGTCTACAAGAGCTAGTTCCAGGACAGGCACCAAAAGCTACAGAGAAACCCTGAATAACCTCTCTTAACCTTAATTCTCTTTCTAAAGGGTCTCATTCTAAGACCCTTTAGAAAGTTCTGAAGGCTAGAACTTTCTGCTACTCAGCTTTCTGCCACTATAATTAAAAAAAAATTCCGAGATATCCAGCTTATAAAAAGAGAAGAAGGTTTATTTGGGCTCATTGCTTTTGAGGTTTCAATCTATAATAAACTGGCCCTGTTGCTTCGGAGGCCATGGTGAGGCAGTATGTCATGGTGGCAGCACCTGCCAGGTCAGAAGTTACTTCTGATAGCTCCAGTTCCCGGGGATCTGACCCCCTCTCTGTCCACTGTAGACACTGCCCTCATGTGCATACACCCTTATACAGACACATCCCCCTGCACGCACGTAATTTGTTTTTCAATAATTTTTAATAAATCTAAAAATATTTAAATTGAATATAAATTCAAGCTGCTTAAAGTACATATAAACTCGAGACTTTTTTTCAAGTCACTGCTTTTCATCACGATACCTTTCAAGGGGACCCAGGCTCCCACTTCACCCCCATGTACGCTCTCGTGCTCCAGGGGACCCACACAGATACCACCTGCCCACAATTCAGTTTCCATCCTGGTCTGCACTGATGCTCCCTGGAGCATCCTTTCCCTATCTGCACAGAAGTCATAACCGTCCTGGCTGACCTGCCACCGCCGAGGGTGGGGACCCATAGAGTGTGTTATCTTGCTCAGGCAGTTTGCACTGATAGCAAAAGATAGAGGGCCAGCTTGTATCTAAGGTTACCAGCTTGGGAGGATCTGGAGGAGAGGGCAGAGAAAGTCAAGGCAAGAGGCAGGGCTTCTTGTTCAAAGAAGTGCCAGCCCCACCCTCCAGATCCAACCGAGGTCTGTTGGCAGACCCTAGCTCATCTGCCCCCTCTGGCAGAGAACGTTACAGCAAAGCCTAGCGTGTTAGCTCTCTGTGACTGGAAAAACCAATACCAGAAGAGATTTAAAGGGGGAAAGATTTATTTGGGCACACAGTTCTGGAGGTTTCTATACACAGTCCTGTTGCCTGTTTGGGGCAAGAGTGAGTGACGTTCACCTCAGACCAGGAACCCAAAATCCAGCCATCTCCACTTTGCTGCTGCTGCTGCTGCTATTGGTTTTAAGACAGCTTCTTGTGTAACCCAGGCTGGCCTCAAGTTCACAGTGGTGCCGAGGATAATTTTGAACCCCTGAACCTCCTGCCTTCACCTCCAGAGGGTTGGGATTACCAGTGTGTACCACCATACCCAATTTTATGCAGTGGTAGAGATTGAACTCAGGGCTTCATGCCTGCTAGGTGAGCGCTCTGCCAACCGAGAACATTCCCCAGTGACCTAAAACCTCCCACTTGCCACTGTGAAGCATGTGATTGTATCCCCAGTGACGCCATGGCTCAGGCTCTGTGGACAGAATAGGCTTTGGAATTGGACAGCCATGTGCAAGACCTGGCTTCCAATGTCAATAGCTATGTGACTCTGAGCAGGTGAGTCCTATGTCATGAGTCTCCATCGCTTCTGCTAAGGACTCAGGTTGGGTGACATCACCTGTCCCACACAAAATCCTGCGCACACAGTATGTGTGAGCTTGTCAAGGACTGAGTGGACATCACCATTGATGTCACCATTGACGTCACCATTCCTCGTTCTAAACACTGGCGTTGTTCTCATCCTGATGAAGAGCTAGGTCTCAGAGCCTGGCTGACCCTGTGGGCTGTCGTGACTCAGGGACACCAGGGAAGCAGGAAACCTGGATGCTTTGGAAAGTGTTTCCTCCTAGAATCCTGATGGTGTTTTGATGATCAATCCAGAAACTCCATCAGAGTCTCTATAATTTCCAGGAGCCAAAGATATGTGTCCTTACATTCTGGGGGACACCATCCTACAGTGGCACCTCTGACATAGAAGGTACAGATGCCTTCAAAGTTCCCCTCAGCTTTTTTCTCAGCTCCACCTCTTTACACCCATGACTATCTGGCCACAACAATAAAACTGAGCTCAAATACCTGCCCCAATGAATCATTAATTTGATTTCTCCAGACAAGAAGGGGACATTGCTTGGCCATGAAAATCTTTGCTACCCAGATGAGAATCATTTCTGGGGAGCCCACCCAGCTATTTCCTGGTATTGGGAGGGGGAATGATGGAAAGAGGGAGCAAGTTCAATCCAAGTAAAAGATCAGAGCTCGGAAAACCACAGCTTTGGGGTGATACACATATAGGTGACATAAGAAACCTCTTTGGGAGCCAGGCAATGGTAGAGCACGCCTTTAATCCCAGCACTCGGGAGGCAGAGGCAGGCGGATCTCTGTGAGTTCAAGGCCAGCCTGGTCTATAAGAGCTAGTTCCAGGACAGGCTCCAAAGCCACAGAAAAAACCCTGCCTTGAAAACAAAAACAAAACAAAACAAAAAACCACTTTGAGTTTGAGTCTCAAGGCCATGTCCTTGTGTGCACAGACTTACAGACGCGCAGCCCCAGGGAACTGTTGTCCCAGCCAGTCTGGGCTAATCCTGTCTGTTTCCATTGTGTCCCATACGATCTCAAAATTTTCCTGCCCTCCCGGGCATCTTTGCAGCCATGGCTGCTTCTGGCCAGACGCTGGTATCTTCCCATCTCCCATGTCAAGATCTTTAGTAGAACCCAGAAAACACTTTCATCTCTGATGTCCAAGTGGGGCCCAGCAAAGTCAACCGGATACCCATAGGCACCATCTGGTCCAAGCCAGCCTGGCCTGCCATGCCACACCCCACCGTGGCTAGATTCTCATGTTTTCCCCATCCCAACCACATCACCATGTGCCCACGTGCTGAGCCCCACCTGTAGATGAAATTAGGGGGCCAGGATTCGGCAAATTTAGTTTCTATCCAGGCTTCAATGTCTCATCTGCAAAATGGGCATGAACATCTACCTCATCCGGCTGTTGTCAGCATCCTGGTGACTAACGTCAATTATTCAAATTCTTTTGTTACATTGGTTGATTGATTGATTGATTGACCAATCGTGTGTGTGTGTGTGTGTGTGTGTGTGTGTGTGTACAAGAGGGCAGTGCAATCATGAGTATCACAGAGCCCATGTGGATCTCAAAGCACAGCTTGCAGAAGTTGATTCTCTTTCCACCAAGTGGGAAATCAAACTCAGATAATCAGACTTGGCGGCAAGCACCTTTACCCGCTGAGCCATTTAGCTGGCCCAGCTGTACCTGTTCAGAGTCAGCTTCTGAAATAATTCTATCCTGCCAACCAGGGTCTTATGTATCATGCTTCAGAAGCTTTCTTCTCTTTCCTCCGCCTTCATGGGGAGGATACGAAGACCACTGTAAACACACACATTTTCTCTTGCTGGCTTGTGTTCCTAAGGCAGGCCTTCAAATACCCTGCAAGGTCTTTGCTTCACAATTAGGCAATGAGAACAGTAATTAACCACTTCTCTTTTTGGGCCGAACTGTCTAGAAGACCTAGTGGCGCCTAAGAAAGAGGCTTGAAGGACACTCTAGGGGCACAATTCTACTTGGGCTGTCTGCTTCTGATTTAAACAAACCATTTGTTTCCGGCAAGATGAATTGCTGAGTTCTGTCAGCGACTCAGAACCCTGAGTACACAAGGCTAGAACTGGAGTATTCTGTTTGGATATAGGGCAGATCTGTGTCTACTCAGCTACTCTGCCTCTGCCCCTGCATACAATGCTCTCTGTCCTCAGATTCCAGTTGTTGGCTCTCCTGATCAGAGTTTTGGAATCTTCAAGGTGGTTTATTGGCTTGCTTGTTTTCCGAGTCCTTGGGGTTACCTATAAGACCATCACTCCCAGCAAATGGACATAAAGAGATAAAATCTGGTGTCAGCAGCTCCACCCTTAGCCTCTTGTGACTCTTGCTGTTTAGAAGACAGAATCTCAGCCCTTACTGCTTCTAGAATTTAAAAGATGGCTCAAGGACTCCTGGTCCTTGTGGGCCTCTCAGTGTAGACTGGCTGTGGCTTTCATAATAAACTGTGTAATAAACTATGTTTGTAAATTTTATGAGTGGAGATGATCCAGCTGACTTTATCACTTCAACTCTTTAAATCTGGATCAAGAGATCAGAGACATGGAATCAGGGGGGATTTGCAATGTGAGAGGCTGTAGAGGGGAGCATGTGGCCAGGAATTGTTAGCAGTCACCAGGAGCTAAAGGGCTTGGACCAATAATTAGAGAGGAAAGGGCCAGTTGTGGTGCCATTTATCTGTGATCATGCCACCAGGGAGGCTGAAACAGGATTGTGAATTCCAAGTCAGCCAGGGCAATAGAGTGAGACCCTGACCCAAACTAAACAAGAGCAGAACTCTGATCTATACCTATAAAGAACTAAATTCGGTTGACAGCTGTATGGGCTTGAAAAGGGACCCGTGGTTCCTAAAAGGAACACTGACCAACCAAAGCTCCAGTCTTGTGAGTCCCTAAGCGGGGGATCTAGACTCGTAACCTACAGAAACTGGGAGTTGAGTTTTAAGCTGTTGGGGTTGAAGAGATGGGTCAGCAATTAAGAGTGATTGCTACACTTGCAGAGGACACGGGTTGGCTTTCCAGCACCCACAGAGGACAGCTCCAGAAGATCCACCGCCCTCTTCTGGTCTCCGTGGGTACTGCACTCACATGTACATACATACATACATACATACATACATACATACATATACAAATAGTCATTTGTTACATAGAAATAGTAATAGACAGTAAATGAAGAGTGTGGGTAAGACGGTCAGTTTCTACTACTGCAAATTGTCCCAGCATTCAACAGCTCAAACAGTAAGCATTGATCATTATTGTACAGTTTGAGTAAGGTACATGGGCCTGGATGTTTCTTCCTTGGGGTCTGTGCCTGATACCGTTCACCCTCAGAGCTCATTTCTTTACTCCACTTAGGCCTCTGCTCTAGCAGTGTGTCTTCTAGTTAAAGATGTTAGTGCCCATTGCTCTGACTCCCATCACACTTACTATGGGTATGTGTATCCTCCGGAAGATATATAAAATGTCTAGTTGTGAGTGCATACGCATGTGAGAGGCACACACATACCAGGGTGTGTTTGTGAAGGTTAGTAGACAATTTTGTGGAGTAAGATCTACCTTTCATGGGTTACTAGGATCAAACTTAGTCATCAGATATGCGCAGCAAATGCCTAGTGAACCATCTCACCCTTCCGGAAAGCCCATTTTTTGCAAATATAATCAGTTAAGACAAGGTCTCAATCAATTGGGGGGCTCCTAACTTCCCAGTGACTGGTGCCCACAGAGGGTCAGAAAAATTGGTCGCTGAGACAATCACAAGGGGCATAACATGCGATAGCATGGGTAAGAGCAGAAGTGATATGTCCAGGAACCAAGGAGTGCCAGTGCTTACTGACAACCATGAGAAGGACCCTCTTCAGTGCTTGGGAACCCCAGGCCCTGCAGATGCTGCTATTGCAGATGGCTGGCCTTCAGAGCTATGGGCCAGGAACTTCTGTTGCTTTAAACACTAAGTTTGGGAGTGTTTGTTATAGCAGCCTCACAAAGCCAATATGTACTTACTGGTATCTTCTCTCTCTTCATGTTGAGTTTGTGGCTTTGTTTGTCATCTCTAGTCCCCCATTTAAATGCAAGGGGCTTTTTGTTTTTCAGAGAAACTGACTTCTGCTTATTTGCAGTATCCCAAAATCAGTGCTCAGAACAGAACTCACTGCAAATGCAATAAGTGAGTTGATTAATATATAAGATATATATATATATATATATAACCTTCCATTTAACTATTACTTTCCATTTAGCTAGACTCTCACTCAGACTTGAGCAATATATTTAGAAAAATATTCCTTATGTAAGTCTTCTATGTACTACACTCCTTTACAATTAGAAAAGTAAGAAACATGATAGACTTGCTATCTATTTGAATACGAATTTATTTATTTGTTTTGTTTTTTGTGGTTCTGGGGTTGAACCTATAACCTTAAACATGCCAAAAAAAATGCTCTACAATTGAGCCACATCCCCAACCCTGAGTTTTTATTTTTACACTCCTACAAAATAAGATTTGGAGATTGTGTGTGTGCATGTGGGTGCATGTGTCTGTGGATGTCAGAGGATGGCCTTGGGTGACATTCCTCAGGCACCGCTGCACTTCACGCTGCTTGAGACAGAATCTCAGGTTGGTCTGGGGCTCATCAAAGTCAGTTGGACTGGCTGTTGAGTCCCCGGAGTCCACCTGCCTCCACCTCCCAAGTGCTGAGACTATAAACGTGTGTGACCTCAGCCAGTTTTCTCACACAGGTCTGGGGACCAGACGAGGTCCTCATGCTTGTAAGGCTAGATGGGTTTTCCTGACTGAGACATCACCCCAACACAAATGAGTATTTTTGGGAAAAAGTTACATTGAGCAAAAGCCTCAGACGTGACCTCTAATAAAATAATTACTTGGTTATAAATAAACTAACAGAGGCATTTAGAATTTTCTGTAACCACACCCGCTGCTGTATTATCATAAGATGTCTGCACTCCTAATTTCCCAGAGTGCCTGTTTTGGGAACAGTTTAAAGTTTCCTTGAAAACAAGAAGCGGCAGGCAGGGGGACCCTTAAAGTTAATTATGAATGAAGTCCTCTGGGGCTCCTTTGAGAATCTGGTGAAAGCTCGGGGCTCAGACAGAAGTGCCTATTCATGCAGAAGCTCACGTGGAATTTCAGGACCAGAGAGTTTCCTGTTTTCAGGTTGAGAGCTCAAGATGGGAAGAATTTTGCAAAGCCCATGTATGTTCCCCACTGGGGCTGATCCAAGCCTCTAGGTGGATGTCTTCTTTATGCTGAGACTGCAGTGGGCAGGGTTCTGCTCGTGTTGTTAGACTGACATGATGTGGTGGGGTGTCTGTGTGTGTGTGTGTGTGTGTGTGTGTGTCTATCTGTCTGCGTGTGTCTGTGTGTGTCATGTACATGCCAATGTGTGTGCAGGTGCATGAGTCCATGCATCTCCATGTGGAAGCCAGAGGTAGACATCGAGTGTGTTCCTTACTCATTCCCCATCTTATTTTTTGAGGCAGGGTCTCTCACTCAACCCGGAGCTCACCAATTGACTAGCTTGAGTGACCAACCGAGGTCTTCCTGTATTCTACTCACAGTGCTGGGATTGCAGGCATGCCCTGTGGCACCTGGCTCTTTTGCATGGGCGTCAAAATATCTGCACCCAGTACTCCTTGATATACACAGCAAGCGCTTTGCCCACTGAGCCATCTCCTGCCCTCTCCTCTTGTTCCCTTCTTTGTTTTGAGACAGGTTTAGTTATATGGTCTGGGCTGGCCTAGAACTCATGATTTTCCTGCCGTGGTCTTCTAACTGCTAGAGATCCAGGTGTGTGCCACCACATCTGGCTTGATTAAATCCTACTAAGGGAAAGGAACTCATTGAATTAAAAATTAGTAACTTGATGTGGTTGTTGAGAATATTCCCCTCAGAGCTGCTAGGGTACTTGAGGGGGGTTTTGTTTTGTTCTGGTGCTGGACATCAAGCCCTGTGCTTGGTGTGTGCTGGGTCAGTGCTCTACCTCTGAGCTACACTTCCAGCCACAGGTACTTGTACTTGGTGGCTTTGAGTGTGTGTGTGTTTAATGTGAATACATGTGTATACACACTCATACCTGTGGAGGTCAGAGGACAGTCTTCCAGAGTACTAAGGTGCTGTCCACGTTTTCTGAAACAGACTCTCACTGACATGGAACTCCCCAAGTAGACAGGACAGGCTGGGCCCCGAGCTCCAGAGACACTCCTGTCTCCATCTTCCCAGCACTGGGACTACCCAGTCAGATTCACCACATCTGAGGTGGGTTCTGCAGAACCACCAGGTCCTCACGCTTGCGAGGCGAGCACTCTGCTGACTGAACTCTCTCCCCAGCTTCATCTACAGGTGCTTGGCTTTGTGTAGATAGATACAGTGCCTCCCTGGGATGCCGGACAGTAGAAGTCCTGGGCTCTGCTCCGTGAGGTTTTATGTATTGCTGATCGGCCTGTGGGCTGGACAGGACAGAAATAAACAGCTGGAGGAAGAGGAGAAACAGCACGGGCCTTTGAGTAGGACGCAGTTTCAACTCTCTTGTTGAGAAGCCGTGTGACCTGAGGTGAGGCCCGTAACTGGCCCGAGCCTCACGTTAGCCGTCTAGAACATGGTGACAGTAATAAACAGCTCTAAGAGTGTCTAGTCTTCCCACAGCTCTCACAGAATAACACAGGGTGAGTAAATTATTTTTTTAAAAATGTCTCATGTTTCTGGAGACCAGGAAATCTGAGAGTATGAGACCAGCATCCAATTGAAAAACTTTGCGCTGAGTCTGAGCATGGCAGGGAGCTTTGCACACAAGACAGACAGGAAAATGAGGCCAGACTCACCCTTTGTGTCAAAAGCTCACTTATAAGCTAAGTCTCTAAGCATGGATCTATTACAAGGGTAGGACCCCCATCTCACATCCCTCCAAGGCCCCACCTCTCAGTGCTGTCGCATTAGGGATTACATTTCCGATGCCTGAATATGGGGGTGCATATTCACACCGGGATGCTGTGAAGCTTAATATTCACCATGTGTCATGAGCACTTAGCGTCCAAGTGTCCCTTGAATGGTTGCTATGGCTATCCTGCCAGTAAACATTATCACTATTGACACCTTATCCTTCCTAATGTATAATCATTAGTTGGCTGGTCATCAGACACAGTTTCCCCTGAGACCTGACAAATCAGACATCTTTGAGTGGGCCCCAGTGTGCCAAGCAACAGCAGTTAGATGCCTTAGACCAGCAGTTCTCAACCTATGGGTTGTGACCCCTTTGGGGGTCAAACGAGCCATACACAGGGGTCGCTTAGGACCATCGGAAAGCACAGATATTTACACAATGATTCATAACAGTAGCAAAATGACAGTTATGAAGATTCAACAAAAATCATTGTATGGAGCCGGGCGGTGGTGGCACACGCTTTTAATCCCAGCACTCGGGAGGCAGAAGCAGGCGGATCTCTGTGAGTTCGAGGCCAGCCTGGTCTACAAGAGCTAGTTCCAGGACAGGCTCTAAAAAAGCTGCAGAAAAACCCTGTCTCGAAAAACCAAAAAAAGAAAAAAAAAGAAAAAAGAAAAAAATCATTGTATGGTTGGAGTCCCCACAGCATGGGGAACTGTATTAAAGGGGTGCAGCATTAAGAAGGTTGAGGGCCACTGGCTTAGGCCTTCCACACACCCTTGTCTACCTGTGATTAGCACCTGGAACCCAGCATAGGGACTGTGGTTGAGGTTCTGAAGATCACATGGACTGGCTGTGTCCCTCAGGCTCTTCCCACACAGCCACCCTCTCTCTTCAGCCCCTCTGTGCAGTCTCCAGTGTTCCCAGCAAAAGCTCCAGTATTCTGTGGGAGTCTAAATATTTCCAGGTAGGTAGCTTGCCATGGCTAGTCTTGGCTGTCAATTTGATACCTCTGGAATTAACTAAAATCCAAGTGGCTGGGTACATCTGTGAGAGATTCTTTTCCCTTAATTAAATCATTTGAAGTGTGATGGCCCACTTTCAATCCAAATCTTTCGAGGTGGGAAGATCCACCTTTAATCTGGGCCGCACCCTCTGGTGGCAGCTTGTATAAAGGACATGGAAGAAGGAAGCTTTCAGCTAGCTGGCTCTCACGGGCAAGTCCATTCCTTTGCTGGCATTAGAGCCTACTCCTTTGGGATTCTGACCATACTGAAGATCAACTGGAACATCCAGCCTTGTGGACCAAACAACCACTGGATTATTGAACCTTCTGCTGCTAAACAGCCATTGTTGGACTAGCTGGACCCCAGCCTGTAGGCTACTCTAATAAATCCCTTTTTGTATCTGTGTATAGATTCACTCTGTCCATACTGTTCTGCAGAAGTTTGGATGAAAATGGCCACAAGAGACTCAGGGAGTGCCATTTTTGGAGGTATGGCCTTGCTGGAGGAAGTGTGTCACAGGGGGTGGCCTCTCTTCCTGCTGCCATCTCTCCAGTGCCGAGTCTGCCATGCTTCCTGCCATGATAACAATGGACTAAATGTCTGAACTGTAAGCCAAGAGTTGCTGTGGTCACGGTGTGTCTCCACAGCAATAAAAATCCTGACTAAGACGGACACGTTCCTCCAGAGAATTCTGACTAATACACAGGCCTGACTAATACCCAGGGAGGCCTCTGGGTCAGGTAGCATCAGCCCTGGCAGCCTGGCTCCCATCTACCTTCGGCGTCACACCTCTGTGTTATGGTCTACACGCTGGCCTTTTGTCAGCTTAGATTCAGGCCGTCTTGTCTTCCCGCTGCCATCCTCAGCGCCACACCTTTCGCAGCACAGGCAGGCTTTATATTGAGTAGGGAGTGGGACATCTTCTCGGGCTGAGGATGCTGTCTGGCTCAATGAATTTTGGACAATTGTAGGCTAACTTCTAATTCTTTGTTTATCTTTTTGATAAACCAAGTAGGCTAAGTTGGCCTCAAACGCGTTGTGTAGCCCAGGATGACCTCGAGCCCCTACTCTCTTAAATGCTGGGCTTATAAGCATGAGCCACCACATCTGGTTTGTGTGCTGCTGGGGATGGAATCCAGGGCTTTGTGTAAACCAGGCAAGCATTCTGCAGACTGGGCTACGTCCTCAGCCGCTGCCCACCTTTGTCTTTTAAGTTCTAGGCTGTCTTTCGAGTGAGAGCAACGGCTGTCACGGCAGCTGGGTTTGCCAAGCTCTGTATTCACACAGCCCAGACCTGCTTAGCTGGCGGCACCATGTGTGCCCACAGGTAACTATGTCTTGGCTGAAGGCGAGCATGGGGACAGAAAAGCCAAGAGCTCAGGGTAGCCACCTTGGGAGACGGGCACAAGCCTTGGCCGGTCAGCTCAAAGCAAGCCGCAGTCCGGAGGAGGGGCTTCGAAGAAGGGCTGAACCAGATGTTGATGGACCAGGACTTTCCATTCATTTGAGTTGAGCCCCACAGCTGCTCCCTATTTGCCAGGCAGATGTCGCACACCCCGGCTATGGAAAGGATGAGAGGTACTTGGAATCGAAAGAGACTGGCCGGCTGGAGCAACCACTTGCACTCTTCTATAAATTGGGTGGAAGCATTTAAAAGTGAGCAAGCCCTATTATAATGGTTAGAATGAGACCCTGCCGTGTTACTGTAGGGCCAAGTTTGGGCCCGTGGTCCTACCGCAGCCAGAGGCTGTGCTAATGTCCGTGCCCTGCGTTACTACCAAAGGCCATGCAGATGTCTGTGGTCTGTACCTGGAGCCATGTTGATATCTGTGGATTTGGCTGCCATCCATGACCGTATTGGCGTCCGTGACCCTTGATGCCCTGGAGGCCATGCTGATGGCCTGTGCTGCTGCTGCTGCTGCTGCGGCCTGCGATGGTGTCCAGGGCCCTGCTGCAGCAGAGATCCGTGTTGATGGTCCAGAGACCACGCTGAGGTCCATGCATGTACTGTTGCTGGAAACCGTGTGGATGCCCATGATCCTTGCTCCCGTTTTCTGTAAAAGACAAGGAAACTGTTTTTGCCATGCTATCGATGACTGCAGACTCACAGTTGAGAAAGAGGGACATAGAAGACTCGTGTGATAACCCATTCCCCCACCCCACTGACCCTCCCAAAAGTGTAACAACCTAGACAGAAAGCCATTGAAGGGAACTCTTAGAATTATGATAAGGGCACTAAAGTGTAGTGCTCCACTGATGGCTTCTGGTGGGGATGCAGGTGGGGATGGACTCAGTTTTCTTTAAGAGGTTAGCCACTGGGGCTTTGACCATGCCCCTGTGAATATATGGGCAATACAGATTGGTCGGGTTGGTTTGTTTGTTTGTTTGTTTTGTCTTCTTCTTCCTTCTCCTCCTTTTGGTGCAGAGAAGGTCATAAGGGTTTGGGGCAGGCCTGGGAGGTCTAGGAAGTGAGTGTGAATCAGGTGCATAATGGGAAATTCCAAAATAAGCAATAAAAAATATTATGTTGGAAAAAATAAATAAGTTATATCTATACACTTCTGGGGAAAAAATCATATAACTGTGATGAATGTTCCCCTCGGGGCTCTGTATGGTGGGACAGTTGGATGGATCACTGAGGATGTGTTCTCAGCCCATGTCCACAGAGCCACTGGGACCCTCAGTGAAAATATCTCACCTTCTACCAATGACTGACTCTGGTTTCACCAGCTACAAGCAGCTCACCAGAAGGTGGCTGGCTGAGTGTCCCTATTGATAGAACAGGGGCCTCTTAGAGGACAGACTCTTCTGAGCTCTGGCTGTACTGCTGATCTCCAAGGCTGGGGCTCGGGTGGGAGCCTTGCATTCAGGTTGCATAGAGTGCCTGTTTGGGCCTCTGCTTGCAGGGCCAATGCTATGTTTTCCCCTTTCTGCCGCAGCCCACACCTGTTTCTGGGACTGACACTCACACAACTTGGATCTGGGTCTTCAGCACATGTTTTCTTGTGGTCTTTTTTTTGTAATACAGCGAGGCTTATAAAAATAATACAGTTGATTCTTCATATCTGTGTGGTCCAAATCTGTGGAATCGGCCAACCGCAGGTTGAAAATATTTGGCGGGGAAAGATTGCATCTTTGCAAAACATATACAGACCCCGCCGCTGCCATTATTCCCTAAACAATACAGTGTAACAACTGTCTACTTAGCATTGACCTTGTATTATAAGCCATGAGATGATTTAAAGTATACAAGAGGATTGTGTAGGTTACATTTAATACTGTACCATTTACATAAGGGACTTGAGCATCCTCCAATTTTGGTATTCAAGAAGGTCTTAGATTCTATTCCCACAGACAGGAGACATGGTTGTTTCTAAGAGTGAAGCAGCAAGCACTACCCAGATAGACCAGAAGGAATAGGTGGGATATGTATGGAGGGACCCGACTCCTTGGGCAGTGTCACAGTGGTCACGAGGTCCTTTCTAATGATGTTGCAAGTAGGAGAACTGAGCTGTAGCTCAGTGATATATGCATGAAACCTAGGTTCGAGCCCCATCACTGCTACCCCAATCAAAAAGGAAGCCATCACCTGGGGTTTACATAGACAATGCTTTTTAGAGGCTGGGGAGCTGGCTCAGTGAGTAAAGTGCTAGCCATGCCAAGTGTAAGGACGAGAGTTCAGCTCCCCAGTACTCACATAAATGCCAGGTAGGCATGGCAACCTGCCTGCATCCCAGCTCTGGGTAGGTAGGCATGGCAACCTGCCTGCATCCCAGCTCTGTGCAAGCATGGCAACCTGCTTGCATCCCAGCTCTTCGTAGGCATGGCAACCTGCCTGCATCCCAGCTCTGTGCAGGCATGGCAACCTGTTTGCATCCCAGCTCTTCGTAGGCATGGCAACCTGCCTGCATTCCAGCTCTTTGTAGGCATGGCAACCTCCCTACATGATAGCTCTATCTAGTCATGGCAATCTGCCTGCATCTCAGCTCTGGTGCAGCAAAGACAAGAGATCTCTGGAACAAGCTGGCTAGCTGGTCTAGCCAAATCGATGAACTTTGGGTTCAGTGAGAGACCTGGCCTCAATATATAAGGTGGAAAGTGATTGAGGAAGACAGCCAGTTTCAACCTCTAGCCTCTACACACACATGCCACATGGGTATGTGTACCCACGCAATGCTCTTACACGAACACCATACACACAAGCACGTGGGAAAAATAAAGGAGGGTTTTATCCATTCGTAGACATGTGCCTAAAAGAATTGAAAGCAGAAACTTGAACAGACTTTTGTACTCATGTATCCAAAGCATGTTAATCCCAATAGCCTGCAGATGGGACCAGCAAAGGGTCTGTCAGAAGTGTGTCCTGTGCCATCCACAGGATCGTATGCAGCCTTCGAAAGGAAAGCCTCAGAATGGTGTGAGCCCATGGTCCTAGCCACTCAGGAGATCAGCAGGGGACAATATAGCCAGTTCCTCTCTCAAAGGAACAAAATGAGCGTTCTGACATATACCACAGTGTGGATGAGCCTTGAGGACATCGTGCTAAGTAAAAGAAACCAGTCACTCAAGGACACAAGCTGGGCCCCATGAGGCAAAATACTTAAAATAGATAAGGAGAAAAAAGAGAGGAGGCTGCCGGTGTCTGGAGGGTGGTAGCTTTGGACTTTTAAAAGACTGATTTCAGTTTTAAATTTTATGTATGTGTGGGTGACTAGTATGTGGGTATGTGCGCTTGAGTGCTGCTGCCCTCAAAGGCCAGAAGAGGACACCAGATCCCCAGAAGCTGGAGTTACCTGCCCACAGTAGCCACCCAGTGTGGATGCTGGGGACTAGATTTAGGACCTGACCTCTATAAGAGCAAGAAGTACTCTTAAGCCTTCTGAAATGTTACATATTAAATAGGCCTACCCTTTCCCGTCCCCAGTATACACCAAGAGGAACCACGGGCTCCACAACTCACTCACCCTCAGTCTTTCTGCCTGCATCTCCCAGGGAGCAGACAGGATGATGCAGACTATGTGTGGCCACCTCAGATGCACCCCAAACTCAGCAACTCCTAAATCCAAGCTCAGAAGGACAGGCGCTGGGAGGTGTGGGTGTGAGGTAAGGGAGGTGTGGGCCCCTCTGAAGGGGCCTTGGGAGAGGAAAGAGGCCACCCGAAGCCCCTAGGAAACAGAGGCTGTGGTATGATTAGGCCCCCCTGCTCACTACTCTGTGGCAGTTCCTGTCACACCCACTCAGCACCGTCCACCTCGTCCTGGGTACTGACCATACCACAGAACTGGGGCTGCAAGTGGAATCAACTCCTTTTCAATTCTTTCTCAGCAGCACCGGGAGGGCCTAGGGGACACTTGCTGATTTCCCTGTCCCTGACACACAGAGCTGGCCTCCCATGCCAGCCCTCCAGCATAGTACCATATCTGGTTGTAATTCAATAACTTCCCTCCCTCGTATTTATTTTTGGAGTCTCTTTCTATTTTGGGCAAGGAGAACTGGTTTTCTGTATTCCAAAGTGTATAACATTTACTTTTTAAAATAACTTTAAGTAAAAAAACGTGGGTCAATTTGAAGAGAAATATTAAGTCAACAGTAAGAGATCTGGGGCCCTGGCGGGAATCAGGAAGTGTGTGGGAGGGTGTAGTTTTGGCACTCACAAGCGGGCCTTGGAGAGGCCTGCAGGATTATGAGACGTCCTTCACAGCTGAGCGCAAGTGTGACCTCCTGCCATTCTCTCTGACAACCCCTCCTCAACAATGACATCACCACTGGGGCCCCAGCCTCCAGCCAAGAGCTGGCAATGTTTGCCCCTTAGTGTCTGCTGTGGTGAGAGGGTCTCCCCACAGGCAGTGGCAGCATGTGTGTGCGTGTCTAGCTCCCCACGCAGTAAGGGGTCCTGCTTGTGAGAAGTGGGGAAGTGATACAGAAAACGGGACCCAGTTCACCAGGAGCTTAGGCCTTATGTCTCCACCCACCTCTGTATGAGTTTCTAGGTCTTGGTGTGCCCTGCAGTGTGTGTGGGGGGGGATACATATAAAGATACATATAGATGCATACATAGATAGATGATAGATAGGTTGACAGACAGATAGATAATAGGTGATATATGTAGATAGATGATTGATAGAAGGTGGATAGCTGGATGATACATAAGGAAGTAGATAAACAGGTGATAGATGAGATAGATAATATGTGATTGATAGATGATCTATAGACAGATGATAGACCGAAGATAGATGCATGCATGGGTGGGTGGGTGGATGAGCTGGAAGTGTGATGGTGATCCCTCTAGGAGCAGCTGTCTGCTTAGCCTAAGGAGAGCTTACATCCTGACTCCTGCATCTGGCAAGGACAGTGCTACCCTGTCCCCTAAAGAGCGCTAATCTCAGGGTGCCCAGGCATGGCCTCTGTGCCTCCATCCCCCAGAGCTGAGGGATGATCGGTTAGTTCGCCTCTCCTGTGACAGCTAGAGAGAGAGAGATTCAAGTCAGTCTTAGAAAAAGAACCACAGGACTGACAGGGTGGCTCAGCTGGCAGAGGTGCTCCTCGCCAGGCCAGATGACCTGAATTCTACACCTAGGAGTTACGTGGGAGAGGAGAGAACTGGCCTTCCACACATGCACCATGGCTTGTGCGCATTATAGTCCCCAACACACACAGAAAGAGAAAGCGGGAGGGAGAAAGGGGAAGAGGGGAGGTGCTCCTGGCGAGGAGCACCTCTGCCAGCTGAGCCACCCTGTCAGTCCTGTGGTTCTTTTTCTAAGACTGACTTGAATCTCTCTCTCTCTAGCTGTCACAGGAGAGGCGAACTAACCGATCATCCCTCAGCTCTGGGGGATGGAGGGAGGGAGAAAGAAAAAGAATAAAACTAGTGGTGATGTCATGGCAAGGGGAAAAACTAGCCAAATTGCATCGGGCAGCTGGAAAATGATTCTGAGCATTGTAGATATGTCTCTTCCTTTCATCCTGCCCACCTACTGCAGCCCACAGATGGTGACAGTGTCCACCAAGAATTCCCTTACTGGAAGCTTGAGCCTCCAGACGGCAGTATTGAAAACTGAACCCCCAGGGGCCAGATAGACGCTGGGAGTTTATACCTTTGGAAGGAATTAAGGTAGTTCTCATGGGACCCTGAGTTAGGTCTCTCAAGCATAGGTGTCAGGAGAGCCCTCCTCCCCCTCTGGCTCCCCACCTTGCTGTGTTAGCACTCTTACTTCCATGTGCTCCCCCTGGGTAATCACACCCACCCTGAAGTCCTCCCCCAAAGCCACACGAGCATTTGAATGAAAATAAGCAATAAAATAGGAAGGGCATGATTGCCCCTAAGTATAGTGGAAGATAAGGTTTATTGTAGGTAAAAGGGAGAACATAGTCAGAGGCAGGGACATCTGGGTGAGTCCAGAGTGGGCATGACCAGGCTGAGGGGGGACATGGGGGTGGGGGGAAGGAACTGCTGACCAAGATGGGCAGCCTGGGTCAAGAGACTGACCAAGAGACTGGCAATAGTCAAAATGTTTGGATTATACGGGGAAGGGCAGCCCAGCCCCAGGGCTGCAGAAGTTTAAGATGGGAGTGGGGTATGCCAGCCAGGAGGACCCTGTAACAGGTAAGGACTGAGAGATGTGGGAAGCGGGGAGAAGCTGGCAGCCAAAGTCTGCTTTGATGTGTTAAATAGACACCTTAGCCATTTGTTCCCGGTTTGGCATCATCATGCTTTGGACTCAAGAACTGAAAAACCTTTTTTTCTTTATAAAATACCCAGGTATTTTATTATAGCAATGGAAAACAAACCAACGCACAACCCTCCGAGTCCTATTGGTGTTCCCATCTTAAAGAAGTAGAGACGGAGGGTAAGTGGGGGGCAGGGGAGATTGGAGAGGCATTTGGAAAGCCACGGTGACTCTCAGTGACTTTAGGTTCAGATGCTAAGATTCACAGCTGGTGTGGCAAGTCAATGTCATTTAAATGGGATTGGGGAATGAGTAACTCAGCATGATCAGGACGGGGAGGACTAGAGGAGGAGGATGGGGCATGGAGTGATATGGATTATGTCTTCTGTGAGGGTCCCAGGCTGATAGCCACCTTCACCAAGGCCTTTCTGTGTTTTGTCAACTGAGGCTCGGTCTCCCTATGGGTCACTAGCTGATGGTTTCCCATCATGAATCATCCTGCTTCCGACTCTCAAATCCCTCAATGCTACTCTCTGCCTTCCAACTCGATAATCTATTTATTTATTACATGTAGACTTGTCATGTCAGCCCTAAAGCACCCCCGAATCCCAAAGAGAATGTGACTGCCACCAGGGACAGAGCTCCAAAAGGCCCAGAACATTCTAGAGCACTTTCGAAGGGACCAGAAATGACACCAAGGCTAGAGAGGGCCTCTTCATCCTGCATACCCTGAAGGTGGTCTTGGTCTTGCCTTGCCCTGGGGCAGAGGTCTTCCCACCCCTCCCCGCCCCCAGGAGAGCCCTGCAGCTTGCCAAGGGCCTGTGTCAGAGGGGTTATCTGCTACCCTGTAAAGAATGCTTTTAAACCAAGCCTGGGTTCCTGACCTCCTGACAGAGAAAACAGATGCACCACTTAACTCCTTCTTGTCTCCAGAGGAGCCCAGGGAGGCGGGTCAAGCTAAAGAGCATCTCAGTCTGGCAACCAAAGGGTTAATGCCAGCCTGGGGTCCAGACTCCAGATTCGGTAAATCCCTGAGTTCACACAGCCTCTCTAGGAAGTCAGCACCCACCAGGATCCTGATTAACAACCAGGATGGAGGTGACGGGTCGCTCTCCCACAGGCTCAATACACACTGTGTACAAGGCTGTGAGGTGGGGTACCCTTTGCTTTTGCCACTCTGGGATCAGAAACACTTAGTGAGACTCGTGTTGTGCTTATCTTCAAATCCCCACTCGGTGCCAGCCAGCATGCGTTATTAAACAGTGTGAGCCTCAGATAGAAGGCGGAAGTTGTCAAAGGCTTCTGCTCCAGTACTGGTATTCCTGTGTGACCTTGGACAAATCACAGAACCTCTCTGAGTCCCACGGCCTCCTCTGCAGAACCCTGTAGCAGGCATGGTTAGGGGGCCAAGGTCATACATTGGATCTGAGGAGTCGGTCATAGCCTCTAGACCACTCTCGTTGGCTTATGCTACTTTAAAGCAGTTGAATTAGCAACAGTTTTAAAACTTAGGCAGTGTCCCTGTGGCTGTCAAAGCTGGGGCGATAGCTCAGTCAGTAAAGTGCTGGCCCTGAGTTTGATCCCCAGAACCCACATTTTTTAAAAGCTGGCTGTGAGGATGGGCGTTTATAATCCCAACGCTGGGGAGGTGGGGACAAGGGGATGCCTTGAGGGGTGAGATGATGCCAGAGGAATGACAACCAAGGCACACATGGACATCTACACACACCTTAAACACACATATGTATGTAACACACACACCAAGGGGAGAAAAGCCCAGTCATCCGTGGTTTTCTTTAAGGTTGAACTAGGATGTTCTAGAAGCCCAGAGCCAGGATCCTGCCATTTCTGTAGCCACAGTTGTCATGGATACCCTAAAAACAGTGCTTTAAGAATAGCGATGCCTTTGTAACCACGCGTGATACGTCAGGAAGACGTTATCTGCCGTGTCTCCAGAGCACGTGATGGAAGCTTCCAGAGGATTCCCACCAGATGAGCAGACGTAGAATACGGTGTCTCTGTGCAATGGTGCATCCATGCTGTGTCATATTACTGAGGCCTGAGTAAGGAAGGAAACTCCTGGACCTGCCACAAGGAGGAACTTGAGGACATCGTACGCAGGAAGAAAGGCGCAGGAAGGCAAACGTTGTGTGACTCCGCTTACAGGTGGCACACGGGGAGAGACAGAAGAGAGTGCACTGGCAGTCAGTGGCGGGGAGGTGGGGGTAAGGAATTTGTGTTAGATGGAGACAATTTAGCCTGTGGAAGGATGAGAAGGTTCTAGAGATGATGGTAGTAAAGGTAGCACAATTATGTAAATGCTGATATGCACACTTTAAAATGGTAAAGATAGGGGTTGGCTGGATGGCTCAGTGGTAAAGGTGCTTGCCGCACAAGCCTGACAACCTGAGTTCAGTTCCTCTGACCCTCTAAAGGTGGGCAGAGAAAACCGACCCAAGCTGGCCTCTTACCTCTACAGTCGCCATGCACACAAGCGTACACACACCAATAACATTTGATTCATTTTCGAGTGAAGCTGGCAAAAGGGCATGTTGAGTAAGGACTGCAGTCCTACCCAGAATTGAGGTAGGAGAACACGTTTGAAGCCAGTTGGGACTTACATAGTGAACTTAAGGCTAGCCAGGGAGAATGAAACACTGTCTCAGAAAAGGGGGTGGGAACAAACCAAAAGAACAGTAATGAGAACCAGATCCTACATTTATGTTAGCGAAGTTCTGAAAGCGGCCGAGATGTGGTCCTGGCTGCCAGCGTGCACCTATAGACTGCCGTAGGGGAGCCCCAAGTTCTCCTCCTCGGCCCTCACCCTAGCCACACCAGTCTTTAGGATGCCTGCAGCAGAAGCCAGTCCCTCACCTGGGGTCTCAGGCACCCTCAAGCTGGTGTGGAAGTGGGGAGGGAGAGCAGGAATTTATGCTCGGCGGGCCTAGCGGGCTGAAGGGCCAGTACCTGCACAGTGTCTCTGCTGCTGGGGAAAGGCCAGATGTTTGAGCTCTTGCTTGTTTATAAACGAGACGTCTGCTCCGTCCAGAGCCCCCTGTGTTTACACTGTGCCTGGGGTGGGGGGCTTAGACAGTGGGGGCAGCACCATGTAGATGTGGTTCCCTGGCACTCAATCACTTGCCTCTCGTCTCTGTGACCTTCTGTGAGACAATCCATTTCTACCTCAGGTCCCTCACTATAAACCAGAGGCAGTAACGCTAGCCACCGCCTGGGGTCATAGGTCAATGAGTGTTTATAGACCACTCAGGATCAGGCCTGGTATACAGTAGGTACATTACTCTTGCTCCGGCTTCCTGTCTTTCCTTTGTTCCCCTTCTAGCTCCCAGTACCCACTCCACACCCCCATCCACCCACCCTCATAGCTGGAGCAAAAGAAAACTCATTTGCATATTTCTGGTGTTCAGCAGTTTTCACAGGTGCTTGAGATGCAGGGGTATCCTTAGATGCTCCTGCAATAGCAGAAAGCAGCCTCTATGTTACTTTGGTGGTCTTTGGCCTAGAGTAAAATCCTCTCCTAACTCAAAGATGTTTGGCTTTTGAAATAACTGGAACCTCCAAGCCAAAAATAGAAAAATCGTGTCGGTGCTACAGAACTTCAGTTACACTTAATATATGGATGTATGTATATCTCCTTTTTATTTAGCTGTGCAGCGAGGCGTGAAACTGCACCTAACCATCCACTTACTTGGTCCTTTGAGCAGCAGCCTGCACAGCCCTGGGACGAGGTGCGCGGTGCCAGCCTGCAGCTGGTTCTGCTTTGGTTATTATTGCAAATACACGGGGAAGGCTGCCTTCCGGTTTCTCTCTTCCCCGGTCTGCAGCTGTCTGCTCCTCATCTGCGCTCACTAATTTTCACACCAATTTCCACTCTGGCTCCAGTTCTGACGAGGGAGCCACGGGGCCATTTTTGCCGAGGGAGCACTCTGGGTGATTTGACTTGGGCGGTGTTCTTTCTGTACAGCCTCTAACTGTTCAAAAGGATCCGGTTCATGATTTGTACTGAAATTTGTTAAATCCTGGAAGGTTTTGATTTTTTCCCCCCTTCTGTGTCTGCTGTGTCTTGTTTTTGTTGTTTCAGTAATGCGGAGTCCAAATTGAGTTAAAGAAGTTTTCCGACTCCGTCTTTGGCTGGGTTTTGCATTTTCATCGGCTGTTACGGATGGGGAATATTAAATAGCACAACAATAGTAATTTGGGGATTTCAGAGCTCAATGGGGGTGATTTATAGAAACCTGAAGCTCTTAGCATAATATTTTGTTAAATCCGTTTCCTCTTATTGTGCCTGATTTAATACAGGCCCTTCTCTTCGGCCCTCTGTTCCTTTGAATGACTGAAAAAAGTTAAATGTGTGCAGGTTTGTCCCGCCTCCAGTACAGAGATAAAAGGGACCAATATGAAAGTGCCTTATACGTTAGAGCAATGACAGGAGAATGTTGAGTTTTCATTGCTGACCAGAGTCACCAACTCAGCTGGTTCTGTTTAAAAAGCTGGATTGGAGGTTGGGTCTGATTGCTGGAGGAAAGGGGGGGGAGGGGAATGACTGACTTACTACTCAGAGACTCAGTGTCGTGTGTAAAATGGTGGTTGTAAAATGGAGGAACAGAGTGGAAATGTCTGTCATGCCTGGCACCCAGCGAGTGTCGAGTATGTGGTTGATTTCATCATGATCCCCACCGCCCTTCCCTCCTGAGTAGTTCACAAGTTCCCACTGTGTGCTAGGAGCTCATCTAGTCTAGGACTTGGCTCATTCAAAACTAACTTCAGGGGCTGGGGGTGTAGTTCAGTGGCTAGAGCATTTGCCTAACATGCCCAAACTCTGGGTTACATCCCCAGCATTCCACACGACTGGGTGTGGTGGTGGGAGCCTGGATCCCAACAGTTAGGATCAGGAGTTCACTGTCATCCTCCAATAGGTAGGGAGTTTGGGCTACACAAGACCCTGTCAGAAAGAAGTAAGGAGGGGAGGATAATTTTTGCACTGTTTGCTGGCTGAGCTGGGATCTTCAGACAGGTCCTTTAGCTCTCAGCCATCATCCTCCCCTCCCCTGATGTCCACCTCCCGTTCTTTCTTGAACTTGCTTGGAATTCACTCTGTATCTTCTCAAATTTGCACCCCTGTTATTTTGAATGTGAGAAAGAAAAAAAAAATCCCAGCCAGAATCCTTGGTGCCAAGAGAGAAGAGACTTCATGTCTGCCAGGGGTGCTCATCACTATTCCGGTTTCCTGAGAGGTTAACTCAGTTATGGTCCTTGGTTGTGGAGTAGGGAGAGGCTGGCGGGCGGGGAGCAAAGTCCTAGGTTGCAGGGTAGAAGGAACTTCTGTATGCAACACACTTTTGCCAGAGACCTGTCTACCCTGGCTTCTCC
The DNA here is from genome assembly GCF_903992535.2 of Arvicola amphibius. Taxonomy (NCBI): domain Eukaryota; kingdom Metazoa; phylum Chordata; class Mammalia; order Rodentia; family Cricetidae; genus Arvicola; species Arvicola amphibius. Next base: position 69,502,423 of record NC_052050.1, on the reverse strand, counting down.
AAAGTAAAGAAATCCCACCCACCCATCCCCAACACACACACACACACACACACACACACACACACACCAAAATACTCTCAGAGCATCCTCACGCTGTTCAGGCTGTTACAATTCGTTTGGTGGCCTTGGAGAGCAGAGTCCGCCACCAGGACACCAGCTAGCCTGTCCTTGCATGGAAGGACTGAGCCCAGGAGAGGCAGCAGGTACCTGGGAGTCCCTTATCCAGCCTGCCCTTTGCCTCTGCTGCCTCTGATGATGGAGACAGACAGCACAGAGGAGCAGAAGGAGCAGATGGCCCAGGCCATAGTCATAGGTCCGGTGAAGTAAGCCACTCGACATGGGGCAAGGCAGCATGGGAACCCAGCTCTAGGTCTCAGCCAGTTCCTGTCTCTGTGTAGTCTTTCAAGGCCCCAGCCCTACTGCCAAAACTGTAAAGTGGCTTGTTTTGTTCGCCAGCACATGTTGGAGAGCCACTCTCTGAAAGGTGAGACTGGCAGATTCCCATGGGAATTTTCCTTATTTACTGCCTTAACCTAGGAAAAACAAAAACAACCACAATGTTGGCATGAACTGAAACATCCCAGCTGCAGCCCCCGGAATGAGAATGTGATGAAACGGGAGAGGGGTCAAAGGTGATGCACTGAGTCCATCCAGCAGGGAGACCTGGGAGTCTGTCTTCTCTCTGCTGGACAGAACCCCTCAGAGCAGCAATTATAATCTTTCTTCCCACATGTGCTCATGGGACCTGGTTGGTATGACCTTTTGGCAAACATGAAGGGCAAAGTCTAAGCCCAGGTGCAACCCTGGAACAGGGTTACAGTGAGAAGGGAGGACATGGACTCCAGGGGTTCTGGGTTTTTGTTGTTTTTGTTTGTTTGTTTGGAAACAAAAGATGCTAGATAGGAAGGGGTAGGTTTGTCAGAACAGATGGCAAACTGTTCTGGAAGCCTCCTGTTGCTTGTCTCTGAAATTCCCCCTTTGGCTCATGTGCTTTGAACATTGGGCCAAAGTCGGTGCTGCTGTTTCGGAAGGTTCTGAACCTTTAGGAGGCAGAGGCTTTCTAGAGAAAGCAGGTCATCAGGGATGGGCCTTGAGGTCTAAAAGCTTGACCCCACTTCCTGTCTGCTTTCTATTTTCTGGCTGTGGATACAATGTGACCAGTCCCTCCTGCTATGGGCACAGTGTGACCAGCCCCTTCTGCTATGGGCACAGTGTGACCAGCCCCACTGCTATGGATACAATGTGACCAGCCGCTCATTGCTGGATACTATGTGACCAGACAAGGACCTCTGGGCTGTGGATAAAATGTTACTAGCTTCTCATGGGAATGGACACAATGTAACCAGCCCTGATGACTAATAGATACAATGGGACCAGCTCTACTACTATGGACACAATGTAACCAGTCCCTCACTGCTGTGGATACAATGTGACCAGCCCCACTGCTGTGGACACAATGTAACCAGTCTCTTACTGCTGTGGATACAATGTAACTAGTCCTTCACTGCTGTGGATACAATGTAACCAGTCCCTCACTGCTGTGGACACTGTGAGATCAGCCTCTCACAGGCTATAGATATAATGTGTCCGGCCCTTCATGGCTATGGATACAATGGGACCAGTCCCTCACATTCCTGCTACCTTGCCTTCCCTGACATGATGGACTATATCCCTTCAAACTGAACCAAAAATAAAACCTTCATCCTTTAAGTTGCTTCCGTTCAGGTATTTGGTCACATTAAGAAAAGTAACTAATCTGGGGTTTTCAACATAGTGATTTTTAAATTAATTTATTTTCATTTTTCTTCTGATGCTTGGGACTCAAACCAATGCCTCCTACATACAAGATAACTGCTCTACCAACTGAACTATATTCCAGCCCAACAGTGTAAATCTTAAATTTGTTTTGTCCTTTTGGAGGAATACTGGCCATACCCCGGGAACATTTTTATTCTTTTACTTTCCCATGGCTTCTTTTATTTTTTTAAAGAAATAAAAAAGACTTTTTTTAAAAATTATGTGTCTTTGTGTGGGTATGTGCATGTGACTGCAGTGCCCATGGAGGCCAGAAAGGGACATTAGATCTCCTGGAGCTGGAGTTATAGACAGTTATGAGCCCCCTGTTGTGGGGGCTGGGAACTAAACTTGGGTCATCTGCAAGAGCAACAAGCGTCTTTAACCATGGAGCTGTCTTTCGGCCACCCACAGTCTCTTCTTTTTTTAATATTTATTTATTATGTATACAATATTCTGTCTGTGTGTATGACCGCAGGCCAGAAGAGGGCACCAGACCCCATTACAGATGGTTGTGAGCCACCTTGTGGTTGACTGGGAATTGAACTCAAGACCTTTGGAAAAGCAGGCAATGCTCTTAACCTCTGAGCTATCTCTCCAGCCCCCCACAGCCTCTTCTGATAGCCCAAATTTATACTTTCTAGCATGGATTGATGGGCTATGAGGATCATCTTTTCCATGTGACAGAGTGCTCGTTATGGATTTGGTATGTACTGGCAAAGACACTATGTGCATCATGGCTGTGGTCACAGGCCCACCCCTCAGCCCTGTGCAGTGTCTGGAAGTCCCCATTGGATAGGCTGGATCCAGCTTTTCCTGTCTGAGTGGGTACTACACTCGTCTGTGCAAAGGGGTTTTGTTAGTTTTTTTCCTGCTGGTTATTGTCCCCTTAGGGTAAAGAATTACAGGCTGCCTGTCTCTGGGCCTGAGAAAGGTGCTTCTGTTCGGGGTCTACTGTGTGCTGTTTATACGATGGACTCTGGGGATTCTCTGCATAGCTCCACTCCCTGGGTTCACAGTCATTCTGGAGAGTGTTGGAAGAGACTGGGCCAAGACAGAAATAAACACACTGCGAATATAAAGCTGAGCTTGTCCTGGCAAATCCCAAGTTAAATGCTTTCCAAACTGTATTTCTAAAAGGCAACGTAAGGGCCACTCACTGCACAAGACAGATGACATAAAGGGGAGAAAAGCCACAGTTCCAGCCTCATGAAGTCATCGTTGCTGTGATGTTGAATCCACTGCTGGCCTCACAACTGATTATATGGATGGACAAGACTCCGCTAACACTCTTGGTGCTGGGTTTTGTTTTTGCTTGAACTCTTGCTGTTCTGTGAATATTTCTTCATGCCATTAAACAAGGTGGGAGAATCCCATTTAAAATTGTTTTTTCAACCTTTTTGTTGTGGAAAAATATCTAAACGTTGTTTAAAAAATTAAAATGTAGAACAAATAACAGGAAACTCACTCACACACAACTACTTAGTGTTGGCCACTAACAAATTATAAACAATTATGTTTTACATCTTTAAGAAGCTTAAATTATATAAAAATAAAACTATCTCTTTGGCTACTTATTTACTGCCTGGTTTTTGTTTTTGTTTTGCTTTGGTTTTTGGAAACAATTTTCAGATATATTGCTTTGGGGGGGATTCAGTGTGAGTAATTAAAAGTAAATGGTATATTTTTTCAATCACTAAAATACATGTATTAAATCTAAAAAGTTGAATACTTAATAGCCATTAGCTCTGTATTTGATGTACGAGTTTATCCAATTATTATTATTATTATTATTATTATTATTATTTCTTTTCAGACAAAGTCTTATGTAGCCCAGGTTGGCTGCAAATTCACCATGTAGCCAACAATGATCTTGAAGTGCTTTTTGCTTCTTGTGTGCTGGGATAGCAGGTGTGAGCTACCCCTTGTGGTTTATGCCGTGATAGGGATTGAACCCACGGCTTCAAGTGCATTACCCACAAGCCATGCTCTCAGCCTGCCCTGTAATTTATTTATTGAAGAAACCTGGTCATTTGCCCTCATGTTTCCCACCATCTGGATCTTGATGGCTGCATTCCTGTGGAGTTATTTAATACACTCCTCTGGCCCTGTCGGTCCTGTAATTGGTGGGTAGATGTAAATGCCTGGTGACATTCAGGATTGGTTTGAGGAAGAGGGGGTAAGAATACTGTTGAGGGGTGGGGCATCCTCCACCAGAAGCCGTAGAATAAATGTGTTTCTTTCTGTGGTAGCGACACTGATCATGGTGGCCTCATGTGTGACTTTAAGAGAGATTCATAAATGATGAGGCTGTGGTGTCCGCTTTTTCTTAAGAGGGGGGGGGTGTACAGAGGAGAGCTACCATCTGCAACTGTTTGCTCACCCGGGGAGGAATTCATTTAGTTCTTCCTCTTTATCAGTTTTCAAAACAATGGGTTTATTCTCAGGCATTTGTTCTCAGGTTTGCCCTAAAGGCAACCATGAGCACTGTCTTTAGTACCATTGTGACCTCAAGGAATTAAACATGTCTGGTATATTTCAACTCACTGCAGTTATTTTGAGCGATGCTTAGGTCTTACCTTAAGCCAGTGGGAGCTTTGTGGTGACTCACGAGTCCTTTAGTCAGGACTGTTTGATAGTTTCTCTGAGACAAGTTTGTCTAATTCGTCTTAGTCTATTTTTTGTAGCTACATCACATTGCCAGAGACGAGGTAGTTTACAAAGAATAGAGGTTTGTTTATCATTCTGTTCTGGAGGCTGAGAAATCCAGGGATGTGATGTCAATCTATGCCTGAAGCTGGTTTAAAAAATAATTTTGTTGCATCTTAATAATGGGGGACATCACATATAAGAGCAAAATAAGCATGCGACATGGGTCACTCTTCCACTTCTTAGAAAGCCACTAAAGCCATCAGAGAGCCCCTCCCTCATGATCTCAGCTAGCCCTAATAGTATCTTATGCTGGTTAGCTGTAACTGTCAGTTTGGCCCAACCTGAAGTCACCTATGAAGAGACTATCAGTGAGGGATTGTCTACACCGTGCTAGACTGTGGGCATGTCAGTGAGAGATTATCTATACCATGTTAGTCTGTGGGCATGTCAGTGAGAGATTATCTATACCATGTTAGACTGTGGGCATGTCAGTGAGAGATATTCTATTCCATGTTAGACTGTGGGCATGTCAGTGAGGGATTGTCTATACCATGCTAGACTGAGGACATTTCTGTGGAAGGATTGTCTTCATTAAGTGATGTGGGAAGACTCAGCCCCCTGTGTGTGGCACCATTCCCTAGATTTGAGAATGGAGAACTTGAGCAGAGCACAGCAATCAAGAAGAGAACAATGCATGCATGCATGCATGCATTTCTCTCTGCCCTTGATGGTGGGTGCAGTGAGACTAGCATTTTAAGTTCTTGCCTTGGCTTCTCAACCATGGTAGACCTTGACCTGGAATTGTAATCTGAAATAGCCCCTTCTATCCTCTAAGTTGCTTTTTGTCAGAGTAATTTATCATGACAGCATGCTAAAACACCTCCCAAAGGCCTCACCTCTGAACACCACTGACATAAGAGTCTGGGGGTTCATGTTTTAACAGATTAACTGTAGGGAATACATGAAAGTTCATCTTATATATTGTTAGAGGGGACATATGTAAGAGACCACAATCAGCATATTATAAGTATTCCCTTGATACTTGTTAGGGAATATCATTTTCAGGTGTGTGACTTTTGTTTACTCTGTACTTGTTTAACTTTGTGAAACTGTATTATTGTGTCTGTCTAAAACACCTGATAGTCCTACTAAAGACGTGAACAGCCAATAGTGAGACAGGAGCAAGGATAGGCAAGGCTGGCAGGCAGAGAGTATAAATAGAAGGAGAAGGAAGAACCAGAGAACAAGGAGAGGAAGACATCAGGGACCAGCCACCCAGCTACACAGCAAGTCATGAAGAAAGAAGTAAAGTAACATATACAGAAATGGAGAAAGATAAAAGTCCAGAGGCAAAATGTAGTTGGGATAACTTAAGATAAGAAAAACTGGCAAGAAACAAGCCACGCTAAGACCAGGCATTCATAACTAAGAATAAGCCTCTGTGTGTGATTTATTTGGTACCTGGGTGGCAGGCCTCCCCACCCCAAAAAATAAAGCATTATACAATATATTGACACCCCACTTTGGGTGCCAATTGTTGTCCTCTTTTTTAATTATCTGCCTTTTAAACTATGGCTAACCTAGTCAGCAACTGCAATTCTGCCACTACCAACAGCAGTGAGAGCTGCAGCCTAAAGAAATTCTGTTTCTCAGCACCAACTCTTTCAAAACTACTAAGAGAACTTATCTAAATCTCTGTCCTGATAAATAATTCAAGCTTCAAAGGTTGAAGTAGAACCCTGCTTCCCACAGAGGCTGAACAGCAAGCAGTTCACCTAGCTCACTTCATGTCTCCCAAGAAGTCCTTGTGTTTCTTCTCGCCCTTCCTTATAAACCCTTCTGCACCTGGCTCTCCCTTCTACTTCCTGTCAGCTAGTTGCTGACACAGCCTCCGGACCACAGGTGAATTTTATTTACTCAAACACATATTTACATCATCAAACAAATGTTCCAGAACATAAACAAAAGTAACACACCTTATTTTTTTTTTTTCCGAGACAGGGTTTCCCTGTAGTTTCTAGAGCCTGTCCTGGATCTAGCTCTTGTAGACCAGGCTGGCCTCGAACTCAGAGATCCGCCTGCCTCTGCCTCCCGAGTGCTGGGATTAAAGGCGTGCGCCACCACCGCCCGGCAGTAACACACCTTAAAATAGTGTTCTACAACAGACACTGACAGACCTGTCCATGTGCAGACCTGGAAAATATTTTCTGTTCCTTTTCAAACTAAAGTGTACCTACCCCCAAGTGCCAGCCACAGTTCTCAGTGTGACTCTAAGGCTACAGGATCAATGACCTTGCTGAAAATCCTGCCTCTGACAATACCAACTGAATTCACCCACACCGTCCCACAACATGCCCGCTGTGTGCCAGGGCAAATACATCACACTCCCTCCCAGAGTCTAGTTACTGAACAGGGTTCAAAGGATTGTGGCTTTTCCCTTGTCTTTTTGAGCTTTTGTTGTTGTTTGTTTGTTTGGTGTGTGGGAGAGAGCGGGGGTGGAGTGAGAGATGAGGGTATGGCATTAGGGAACACCTTTGTAATAGGGACATGATATCCCTTATTAGATATAAATGGCCTCCACTTTTGCACATCATAAAGGTTCTGTTGGAATCTTTTGGACATCTGCGCCCTGCATGTTTGTTTCTGATCAGTTTTGTGGCCAGATTGTTAAGAGAGAAATGAGACAGCAGCCTGGGCCATGTGCCCAGTGCCTTCCCAGAACATTCTAAATTCATGAAAAGGCCTGCAGCTGTACACTCCAATCAATGGTTTTTTTTTTTTTCCTTATCATTAGTAGCGGGCAGCTCAGTGCTGCAGACAAACACAGGCGGATACTTTCCGTCGTTGCTCCAGCCCAGGACTGTCAGCCACGGTCTGGGACAGAGGCGCTTCTATTTTGAATTGTCTTTGGAATGTAAAGTCAGAACACTTCGTGTTTTGTCTTGTTTTGTTTTTAGATTGCATTTTATTTGTTTATTTTGTGTACGTGAGGGGTGCCACGCCGGTGTGGAGGTCAGAGAACAACTTTTTTTTTTTTTTTTTTTTTTTTGGTTTTTCGAGACAGGGTTTCTCTGTGGCTTTAGAGCCTGTCCTGGAACTAGCTCTTGTAGACCAGGCTGGTCTCGAACTCACAGAGATCCGCCTGCCTCTGCCTCCCGAGTGCTGGGATTAAAAGCGTGCGCCACCACCGCCCGGCTCAGAGAACAACTTTTTAAGAGTCAGTTCTCCCCTCCCACTGAGTGTGTTCCAGGGTTTGAACTCAAGTTGTCAGTCTTGGTGGCAGAGGCTTCACCCCCTGAACGCTCTTGTTAACCCTTAGTATTTTCGCACTGATTTAAAATAGTTGTCTTGCTATGTTGCCCAGGCTCATTTCGAAGTCATGAGCTCAAGTCATCCTCATGCCTCAGCCTTCCAAGTAGCTGGGACTCTAGGTGTCCAGCTTAATCTGCGAGGTGGTGTTAATATCCAAAGAACAGCCGCTCTTTGTTATATTTGCTGGAATATATTTTTATTTGCCTTGCATTTTTTATGACATATATTGGAATTTTTAAACTAATTCCATTTGTTGATCTCTTTCTCTCATTGCTGTTGTGTGTGCTCAGAAAACCCAGCTCCATCTGATAGCTGTTAGCTGCTTTCCTGTGTGTGCTCCTACTTGGTATAAGGCTTTATTTATTTTTTCTACTTTTATTATTTTTCCACTTTTATTGTTTATTTCCTTACAAAATTGCAAAAGCAATACACATTTTCTGAAGTTATAAAAGCTTAGGGAAAATATAAAAGGCTTCATTTATTTTTATACTTAACTGTGTATATGCATGAGCACTGGTAAATAAACTGTGTGTGTGTGTGTGTGTGTGTGTGTGTGTGTGTGTGTGTGTGTGTGATGAAACCCAGGGCTTTGGCCTGCTAGGGAAGTACTTAACCACTGAGCTATCCCAGTCCTGTAACCTTTTGTTAATTCTATAATTTATTATGGTATAAAGGCCGGGGAGAGGCTCTGACTTGAAGGTCTTCCAAATACCCAGTCATCTCAGCTCCATTTGCTAAACAATCTGTTTTGCTCCCATGGTGTGTGTGAAACTGTTTGGTCCTGGGACAGCTCTTCAAAATCTGTACTGTGGCCAAAGCGTCTAAACCGTGCCATTATGGAATTCTCCTTCCTAATTCAAGTCTCTTTCTTGTTATTTTTCCTTTTGAAAAATGCCTTTAGCTGTCCTTGCCTGTTTATTCTTCTAAACAAACAGGCGCATTATTTTGTCAAGTTAAAGCATCTGGGTGATGCATGGGGGAGACAGCTTTCAAGGGAGCCTGGGCTTCTTTCTGTGCTGAGCAGAGAGGCGGCTTCCGTGGTCCCGGATCTCACGGCAGAGGTAGCAAATGCTCCAGTCTTCCAGGATCCAGGTGCGAGTCTGGCCTACAGCTTGAGGGCACCCCTAAGAGGACTCCTGTGAGTCTTGGTCCTTGGGGGAGCAATGTTAAGTGGGAAGCTGCTAGAGTTGGAATCTTGGGTGTCTCTGAGAGGTTGTGAGGTGCAAGCATAGTCCCCGGTGTCGCAGTGTCCAGAGGTGAGTCCTTCAGGAGGTGATTGGATCCTGAGGGCTCTGACCTCACCAATGAGTGAGCCCATAGTGGATTAGTAGCCTAATGGGTGTGGAGGCCAAGGCTTTCTTAGAAGAGTGAGCTCTCTCTTTGCCTCCTGGCCACCATAAGGTGAGCAGCCTCCTCCACTCCACACTCCTAATACTAAGAAGCTCTATCTCACAGTGGTTCCAAAAGCAAAGTCAACCATTGGGCCAGCCATGGACTGAAGCCTCTGAATCCGTGGACCAGAGAAATCCTTGCCGATGTCAGTTGATCGCTCCCAAGCATTTTGTTACAGCCGCAGAAAGCTAACACAGAGGCAGCTGAGTCACTGGCTATGTCACCCTTAGAAGGGATTAATGCATCTCTCTTGGGACCATGGTTAGCTCCCTTAAGATGGAGTTGTATGTGCACCTGTCTCCCCGTGAGACCTCATGCAACCACCCCCCAGGGGACCCTCAGCAGAACTAAGCTGCAGTGTCCTGCTTTTGTGCCTCTAGAACTATGAACTAAATGAACATTTTTTTAAAAAAATCTCCTAGCCTCAACTATTTTGTTATAGCCATGGAAATGGAAAATACACCAGCAATCTTAGCCCACTGGGCTAAAGCGGAATGGAAATGAAGGATGACACTGTGCTTGGCTAGTGAGACTCAAGAAGGGGGTTTGGGGTGACCTGTATGCCCACCTCTGTCCAGACATAGTAAATGAAAAGTTCCAGAAGCACCTCTGTGAATACACACACACACACACACACACACACACACACACACACACCAAATCTCTTCAAAAAGAAAGTCCTATGTTGTGTGTGCCGCTCCTAAGCATGTAAAAACATCCACGTGATCAGCAGTGGAAGTCACTGGTCATTCGGCCCCTGGTTGTTGACAGACTATTAAGGCGGTTCTGCAGTTTCACGCTCCTGGTTCCCCACACTCTGGCCTCCGCAGGTGGTGAACTATGACCTGCTTTGAGAGCGTCTGAAATCTCACAAAGAGATTTGTGAAACAATGAAACACGTGTGTGTCCTCAAGGTTTTGGGGTGTTTTTGTTTGTTTTGTTTATGGGGGTTCTTGAGGGTTGTTGGTTTTTTGTTTTCGTTTTTTGCGGCACCCGTAGGAACCGTGATTGAGCAATGATCGCTGGTTTTTGTTTTATTTTTTTTCCCTCTGTGTCTTAGGGAAGTAAGATCTGTCTTGAGCTAAATCCATTTCTCCCTTACATGTCATTAGATTTTTTTTCCAGTTTGCTTGTAATAGTTTGCGGGGAGGGCATTGCTTTCTTTGGCATTGATCCATGCTGTCAGGCTTTTCTGCTGTCCGTCCTCGCTTGTTTTACTGTTGTATGGTCTCATCTTTACCGTTCCTTCCTTGACCCTCCTGGAATATGTCATGGGTGAATCTTACATCATCATCATCTCAGGTGGTCTGCAGAGCTGGCCTGGTGGCTGCTGAATACTCTAATAAACTGAATTATGAGCCATCTCCTGGGATACAGAGCTCTATCGACTTTGGGGAATTTTATCTGTGTTCATCCAATTAGTCAATTCACATGGAATGTGACTGTTATGATTGCCCAGACTTTATAATAAATATAGTTTTGTATCTAGTGGGGGGGTCATCCTTGCTGATTACTTCTTTCAGATTTAATTTTTTAAAGTGTGTGTGATGTGAATGCTTGTCAATGCATGCATGCGTGCATGTGTATGCACATGTACACATGCACACATGCACAAGAGCCCTGTCAGAAACCATCCTCCACCACTGTGGCATGGTCTCTCAGTCAAACCCAGAGCTTGCTGCTGTGGTCCGTCTCCATAGCCAGATTGCTCTGAGGTATCTCCTGCCTCTGCTTTCTGAGTCTTGAATTGTAAGCAGGTGGCCATGCCCCCTTGGCATGTACATGAGTTCTAGGGATCCAAACTCTGGTCCTCTGAGCCATCTCCATAACTCTATCTTTAGGATGTTTCGTGTTAAAGGCTTGCTGTATTATTTATTTGTGTGTACATCTCTACGTATGAGCACACACATGCATGGAGGTGCCCAAGATCAGAAGAGGGTGTCCCATCCCTGGAGCTGGAGTTACAGGTTGTTGTGAGTCACCCAGTGCGGGTGCCGCATCTGAACTCAGGTTCTCTGTAAGATCAACACATACTCTTTGCCACTGAGCCCTCTCTCTAGCCCCTTCTTTTAGAATCTGCAATTTTTTTATAATTATCTGATATGGGTATATATACATGAGAAATCAGTGCATATCCAGGTTTGGGCCAGCCTGCTGCTACATGCAATACCCTCTGTGTTAACGTTGATTTAACGTAGGATTTACCTCTTTGTGGATCTGTTTTCCCGTCCAAAGACACACTGGGCCTCTTTGTTCACCCTAGTGTCCCTCGTATCGCTTAGACACCTAAAGCTTTCTCTTCATGTAGATACTTAACACGCTATTTGCCTCACTCGACTGATTCCTGGGTGTGCTATGTTTTGAGTGACTGGAAGCAAACAAAACAGGATCGTGCCTCACGTGGAATCTTGTAACTGGCTGCTCTTCTTATGTAAGAACGCTAGCAGCGTCCGTCTTAATTTGCCATACCATTTCTAATCGACGCATGAAAGCTTTAATTAGGCGATCCCATGATGCTGGTGCTCCCTCGTGCTGTGTTGTGCTCCAGTCAGCCGAAGTGTGTCAGCCCCCTGAGCATCATCCTTCATTTCCTTCTAGTGAAAACATAATCTTTTCTTTTGACGTTTTAGATAGTGTGTGTGTGTGTGTGTGTGTGTGTGTGGTGTTTTGCATGCATTTATGTGAACACGTGTGCACCTATGTGCACACATGTAGCGGCCAAAGCACACACCAGGTGTCTGCTCTGACACTCTCTACCTCACTTTCCTGAGACAGAGTCCCTCACTGACCTTAGAACTAGACTGGCAGCCAGCAAGCCCTAGCCATGCTCCTTTCTCCACTGCCCACAGTGCTGGGGTTACAGACATGTGCAGTTGTGCCCTACTTTTTATGTCCTCACGCTTGCACAGAAAGCCCTCTTAGCCTAGGATCCGTGTCCCCAGCCCCTTCATGTCGGCTTGCTGGGGGATATACGCATGCTATCGCTGTCTACAGTTGCTCCACTGTGCACCAGAACCCGCTTATTCTGCCTAGTCGTAACACAGTACCCACTGGCTGACCTGCTCCCACCCGGCCCCTCCCTCAGCCCTCCAAGGCCCTGGCAAGCGGTGTCCCACTGTTTACTTCTGTGCGATCAACTGTCTTACGCTCTCCACATGCGTGAGATCATGCAGTGCTTGCCTTTCTGGGTCTGGTTTATTTCACTTAACATAATGAACTCCAGCTCCAGCCATGTTGTTGTGAACAGTGGGATTTCATTCCTTCTCATTATGTTGATTTATTATTTCGTGACAGTACTGCATCCTTCCCTTGCTTCTGATTCTCTGGGGATTTCTTCTTTTAAGGATTTAGTTTCTTATTTATGCATGTATCTGCATGTGGGTATGTCCAGAGGCCAGACAAGGGTGTCAGGTCTCCCTGGAACCAGAGTTACAGACAGTTGTGAGCTACTGTGTGGGCGCTGGGAACTGAAACCAGGCCTTCTGTAAGAGCAGACAGTACTCTTAGCCAGTGAGCCATCTCTTCAGCCCCTGAGGATTTCGAAGCAAGTAATTACATAATAGGATTTGAGTTTTGTGTAGTAGAATTCAGAGGATAAAGAGTATGGGTGAGAATTTTACTAAGTAAAAAGAAAATTGGGATAAGGAGCATGCCAGGGATGTAGCTCACTAGAAGAATGCTTGCCCGGCATGACCTAGGTTCAAGCCCTGGCACTGCAAACGTACAGATAACTAGCCTGGTATAGTGTTGTACTCCTGTAATTCCAATATTTGAAGAGTAGAGGCAGGATGATGGTTGGTTCAAGGAAAGGGGGAGAATAAAGGGAGGGAGAAGAAGAGAGAGAGAATTGAAATTAAATAATTTTATGTTTCTCCTTTGAAGGGGATATTTTAAAATGCAGGCTCTTAAAATGTAAATATTTGGTCAACAGATTTAATTTTTTCCCTTTCCTTCTTTTTTAATAGAAAAGCTTGCTGTGAAAGCAAAATTGGTTTAATAAAAATTGAAAATTGAATTTTAACAGGATTTAGTTTTAATAAAATAGAGGCATTTGCTCCCTGACACTGTTTTTTGCTCAGAATCAATATACAAACAGTAGGTCCTCTGAAGTAGTTTAAAAAGAGAAAGTGCTGACCTCGAAGTAGGAACCTAGCACAGGCTACCAGAACTATCAGCTATTGCCTCAAATCCTGACTGTCACCAAGTCAGTGTCACCCTTCTCTTCCAGCCTCAGTTTCCCCATCTGTAAAATAGGACAAATGATAGCTAGCTAATGGAATGAGGAATTGCAGGAGCCACCCACCCTCCAAAATTAGGTCCCAATCACAAACCAAAACCCAGTCAGGAACCAATAACCTTATGGGGCCTACTTACGGAGCATGGGCGAGGGGCTACTGGCATGAGCATGGTTGGGCAATCTTCACCCAGCATGGATGATGGCTGCATAGATGGAGCTCCACTTAGTTAACCTCCCCCAGTCTGTATACTCTAGCACCCCCAAAGCCATGTGCAATCATGGTGGATTTGCATTCAAATGGTTGAGAGACATTTCTGGAATCTCAGGTGAAGGTTCGTTGACCCTACTCCTATGAGTAAATATCAACAGTCCACAGGTCCGATTGTGGCGGAGTCCTCAAGCAGGCGCAGCTCGTCTGATGGAGATGCTGCCGTTTTCCTAGGAGGACTCCATTCTACAGCTGTTGTGGATAGTTTATAGAACAGTGATTCTCAGCCTTCCTAATGCTGTGACCCTTTATACAGTTCCTCACATTGTGGCGACCCCCAACCATAACATTATTTTCATTGCTACTTCGTAACTAATTTTGCTACTGTTATGAATTGTAATGTAAATATCTTGCATGCAGCATATCTGATATGTGACCCCTGTGAAAGGGCCATTCAACCCCCAAAGGGGGTTCTAGAAGCCTGACATGGGTGGTATGGGAATGAAGAAACAACAGACACACACACACAGAACAGCTGGACTCGGGCCGGTTATGCTTGCTCTGATGGTGCAGCACCGTCAACCTACTGCACAACAACCCGGAACCTTAGCCCAGTTAATGTGTACAACACAGGGAGAAGGAGCTAGCTAGTCTCAGGGGCAGGTCTCGAGGGGAACAGTTTTAGGCTGTAAGCATCCAAGAGGAGAAAGCTGCGGTTCTTGCTTTCTGTGCACTCTGTCAGCCTTTGCACACAGACCAGAGGAAAGCTTTGCCAGTTCCCTGAGCCTGACCCAGGGAAGGATTTGCCAATTCCCTTGAGTCTGAAGTATCGGGGTCCTTGATACAGATGTACTCATGTCAACCCAGGGCTTCCCCCACTCCACTCCCCATACGCCAACAATAGTCACGATTACAACTGTGTCTCTCAATACCCTGAAGTTCTCGACAGGTTTGCCTGCTGGGACAGAAAGCTAAACTACATAGCAACGCATCGTTCTCTTGGATTGGTGAACAGGCATTGGTCTAACAACCAAGGGGTTTGGGAGACCCAGGTTCCTATCGCTGTGTAGTGCCGTGGACCTCAACGTGTGGCAGCCTGCAGTGTCCCCTGCTCCTTCTGTTCTAGTCATGTCTTCACTCAGAAAGCAAGAAAGGAAAGGCAGGTAGGGAAGCTCACTTTCCCTTTAAGAGTGTGCCCAGGAAACTGTATGTATCATTTCTATGGATGCCCAGTGGCCAGAAAACATTCATGTGCCCATACCCAACTGCAAGGAAATATGGGAAATGCAAACTCTTCCAGATTTTCTTGTTACAAAAGAAGGGAAAAATGAACTCTGGGGACAGTTGCTAGTTTAACCGATCCACAGTAGTTGTATAAACCAATAATGCCATTCTTGCCAAGGACTAACCACATATATGGTGGTAGTAGCCCCCAATGGTAACACTAGAGCTGGAAAAAGTCCTGTGGCCAATGGTACACTGATTGCCTGGCAGTACAGAGAAAAAGAGAACCGTCAATGGCTTAGCGGTATGGTAGCTATGGATACAGCACAGCTGGGATGACGTTATGATAGCATGGAATGGGCTCATGCATGTGGTGCATGCCACACCCCTAGGTAGCATCAGTGCTGGTGCCCAGTGATTGGCCCTCTCTGTCTCCTTTTCTGTGAGGTCTCTGCAATGAAGTCACCAGAGGGCACAGTTCACAGACTGTGTCCAGTGGTTAAGTGACTCATGGCTGTGTATAAAAGTGACACTTCCCACATATCACCAGATGGCCCCAACTGGGCCAGCCTGTGACCCCATTATATGATGTGCAGGAGGTTGCTGGGGCAGGAAGGACTTTGGGTGTGGCATTATGTCTTAATTTCACTGGAAGGCCAGAGGGTGTGTGACTGTGTGTAACTATACTATCCAGGCTGCCTTTTCTGTGCTGGGTCTGGTTTTGGGAGGTGTGGTGGGTTTGAATGAGAAATGTTCCCATGGGCTAGCATATGAAACACTTAGTCACCGGAGAGGGTGGTGCTGTTTGGGGAGGTTAAGGAGGTGGAACCTTGCTGGAGGAAGTATATCATTCGGAGTGCACTTTAAGGTGTTCCTTCCTCTCTCTCTCTCTCTCTCTCTCTCTCTCTCTCTCTCTCTCTCTCTCTCTCTCTCTCTCTCTCTCTCTCCTCTGTCTCTCTCCCTCCCCTTCCCTCTCCCTCTCCATTTCTTTCCTGTCTGTGGATGTAGTGTGATCTGCTTCTGCCACCATACCTTCCCTGTAATGATGGACTCCGTCCCTTTGGAAGCTAAAGAAACCCTTCTCTCTGAAGTTGTCTTCTGTCAGGAGACTCTACCACACTACTGCTGCTAAAACTTTTTCCTAGGGAGAGAGGGAAACAACATCTACACTTCTCCCTAAGGTCCCGCGGCAAACCGACGCATGATTCCACTACAGCTCACTAATGAGTTTATTTGGCTTCCTTACAGAGCATAGGTGAGGGGTTACTTACAGGGGTATGTGTGCTCCTGAACCCCAAAAGTCTACTCAACAGCAATGAGAGCTTTCCCATAGCTATATAAAGAGCCCCTGCCCTCGTCTTTCCTGGCCTATATACTCTTGCCCCACCCCAAGGCCATGTGTAATTCAAGCAAAATTGCATGTGACAGATTGTTTGGAGTGACTGGAGAAACAGTCAACAATCCCAGCTGGGATGATCTTTTGCAAGTGGACACAGCTGAACTCCCAAGATGGTGGTTGTTTGGCTCTCAGGAGACATGAGAAGAGTAACTAACACAGGAGCTTTCTTTTCCTGGTAAGTGGATGTCATGATTACTAGTAAAATCTTGAGTCAGGTGCCTGGTATTTCTGAGGGGGTGACAGACATCATTGGCAGAGAGGAGACTTGATCATCCCTACCAGTTGCCCCATATGTGCCCAGAACCGTTAGCTGGAGACTGCTGCACTGAGGGGGGTGGAAGATGCATCCGTTAGCCCAACCAGCAAAGCTTCCTTCACATCCCCTAATGATGCGCAGTGCGGCATCTTCCAGGACTCCTGAGCCCAGGAGTGCAGAAGACACTGATGAAGATCAGACAACAAAAGCCCCTCTGTCTCACGGGCCACTTCTCTAATTAGGAAAAACAGCAAGAAAAAAGGTGGGGAGGAAGGGTACTGGGTGGCGTGTTTGGAGCTAGAAAGCTGTGTTTAGGCCGAGCCGGTTCTGCCTTTAATTATCCTGTCTGAGTTGACTTTAATGAACATCATTGTTAATGCCTTCATTCCAAGGAAGAGAAAATGGTACTTTCTGCATCTGAGCACATAAAACAGCCTGGTTCTTAGGCCACACATTAGAGCGCTGGCCATAAAGGCCAGCAGCTGCTACCAGGAAACAGGAGGATCCAGGCTAAGCTGGGTCTCCCTCTCCCCAAAACCAATCCCAAGGGTCGGTCATGTGGGAAAACAGGGCTGGCCGGCTGGGGCGGCTTCTGCAGAGCTGACTGTCTCTTCACTGAGTCAGTCCACCAAGGCCACTGTCACAAAAATACCTTAGACTGGTGTGTGGCTTTGTCACTGCTGTGACCAAGTAAATACCTGACAACTTGAGGGGGACATATTAATTTGTCTCACCGGTTGAGAGGGTGCAGTCTGCCCTAGTGGAGAGAGGGGGATAACTGGAGATATTTAGACTGTGGCACCTCAGACTCTGTGCTGGCCACAGAGAGCTGGCAACCAGGCCAGGAGAGATGCTTAGCAGTTAGGAACGCTTCCTGCTCTTGCAGAGGACCACAGTTCCTCGGGCAGCTCACACCTGACTCACTCTAGCTCCAAGGGACTGGATACCTTCTGGCTTTCGTGGGCACCACCACTCACACGCACGCACGCATATGCACACACACACACACACACACACGCATATAATTTTAAAATAAAATAAAACTCTTTAAGATTAATAAGGAAAGAGAACTACCAGCCTGGAAATAAAAGGGTGAAGCCAGAACTGAACCAAAGCTGTCACTCTTAAGCTCCGCCCCTATGGCACATAAGCCCTGCCCTACTACTTCAACCTACTTCATCTGTTTAGGTCCTGCTTACCTCATGATTCCAGAACCTCCCAAGGACTGCCCTAACTGGAGACCAAGTGTTCAAACACGTGTACCCATGGGGCCCAGTTCACATTCAAGCTGTAACAACTGGACAGTTTATAAACAATAGAAATCTGTACAGCGGCTGACTTGTGACTTCACCTCCACAATTAGTGTGTAATGTACATTTCTGTGCGTGTCGCTCTCTCGGTGTCGTCAGCTCTTTCTTTGGGAATTCGGTTCACATGTTTCTTGTCAACGGCTGACGCTGCCGTCTATGTTTTAAGATGCGGGTTTAGGTCTGGGAATGAAGCTCGGTGGTAGAACGCCTGACTATTGTCACAAGAACCTACAGCAAAATAAATAAATAAAAATGAAGGTCAATTTCATGATTTTTCTTGTTTTTGAAAAGGAGAAAAATCATGCTTTTTTTTTTAAAAAAAAAAATCCCTCTTATTTGGAAAAGGAAGCACATGTATAATGAAACTTCAAAATTTCAAAAGAACTTTAAAGTCGGCTATAATCTTGCTGATACTGGCCTGAATTGGATTAGCAGTTTTATGTAGATACATAGCTGTTAATTCTTTCTTCTTTTTTCCTCCTTCTGTGTACTTATCTGTTAGTGTGTGTTCGTGTGTGTGTGTGTGTGTGTGTGTGTGTGAGAGAGAGAGAGAGAGAGAGAGAGACAGAAGAAGAGAGCAGTTATGTGCCATGGTGCAGATATATGGCGGTCAGAGGACAGCTTTTGGGGTTGATTTTCTCCTTCCACCTTTTTGTGGGTCCTGGGACTCCAACTCAAATCTTTGGGCTTACTTGGCAAACCCATTTACCCACTGAGCCCTCTTTCTGGCTTCCTTTATTCCTTTCTTAGCTGAATAAAAGTATTTGTTCACATAATAAGTTTTATGCTATGTGAACACTCTTTCCACCAAATTTATGTTTGAAATTGTAGGTTATTTTCCATTTTTAATTCTTACTATCTTAACTTTGTGTGCCTAAGTCTGTGCACATTTTAAGAATACTGAATAAGATAGCCTCCTACAGTAGTGTCTATGTTTTTAAAACATATATATTGGAAATTTGGGGGTTAAGATCTGTCATACTTAGATTGAATTAATGTAATTAGTGTATGTACACACACACACACACACACACACACACACACAATTTCCCTTGAGAATCAAGCCTGGGCCACAGAGCAGATATCGTTGACAACACCTCTGATCCATGTCTTTATCCTTGAACTGAATAACAGAGAATTTATCTCCTCTAAGTTTTTGCCTAGAGATGGGATGGTAGGAAGCCAGCTTTGGTGCTCAGCTTCCCGAGTGAGACTGATGACGGCTTCCATTCGACTGGAGGTCAGCTGGAAGTGAGCAGCTCCCTGCCAGTGGTTTGAGCTCAGGGGTAGTGCCATCCTGTGCTTTAGCAGGTGGTGATCGGCTGCCCACTGTGTGCTATCTGTGAGCTTGGTGATGGTGAAGGCTGAGAGCTTCTGGGCAGCAGAAACCAGATTGTTCTGGGGTACGAGGAAGACTAAGCCTTTCGTCTTCCCTATTCCAGGATTTCCTCACTGGTGCTACTTCCTGGTGCTGTTGTGAAAATCAAAACAATGATAGGTTCAAAATCAGCCTGAGTTGGCACCAGCCACTCAGTGAGCGTTTTCAGCAATTGAAGCGAACTGGAGATCCAGTAGTTGTTCAGTTCAGGAGACTAGGTATCTTAGACGTCCCAGTCTGGGGATGGGATCCCAGGGAAGTCCTAGAGAGAAGAGAGGCTGGTCTTCAGTCTGTATTGGAATGTTGAAGAAGCTGGCCCCCATTCCAGCTAAGGAATACCTCGGGCACAGCCAGTGAGTAAAGATGGACTGGCTTAAGACAAAAGCACCCTTCTTCTGTGTCCTTTTATGAGGGCTGCCACCAGAAGGTGTGGACCAGATTTGAAGTGGCTCTTCCAATTCAGATAATCCAGTCAAGACAAGTCTCTCACAGATGTGCCCTGCTTCTTGGGTTTTCATGGATTGCAGGTGTAGTCAAGTTGACAACCAAGATGAGCCGTCACATGACCCCAGGAACGGGAGCCCTGGGTTTGCCTCAGAGAGACCCTGCCTCAGATGAACAGGCAGAGCGTGATGAGGAGAGGACAGGCACCCTCTTTTGGCTTCAACACGCATGCAGAGGTTCACACACATGCATGCACACACACACACAAACACACACATAAAAACATCAGCTCTTAGGACAGTTGTTTCCAACCTGTGGGTTGAGACCCCTTTGGGAACTGAACAACCCTTTAGCAGGGGTCGCCTAAGACCATCAGAGAACATGGGTACTTACATTACAAGTCATAACAGTAGCAAAATTACAGCTATGAAGTAGCAATGAAAATGATTCTATGGTTGGGGATCACCACAACATGAGGGACTATATTAAAGAGTCACAGCATTAGGAAGGCTGAGAAGCACTGGCTTAGGGGGAGTTCCTCATGATTTTGGTCAGGTTTGGTTAGGTAGATTTCTTAGATATAACTCATGAAAACAATTTGAACTTAACCTAAAACTTGTTCTAAATGGAGGGAAGAGAGACAAACTATACACAGAGAAAAATATTTACAAACCACATTGCAATCAGATTTTTCTTTGGGCTGTCAGCTCCCAAATAATGACAGAGGTTTCTTATTAATTATGAAAATTTGGCCTTAGCTTGGGCTTGTACCAAACTTGCTCTTAAAACTTAAATTAATCCATTTATATTAATCTACGTTCTGCCAGGTGTCTCGTTAACACTCCTCCATACTGTACATCCAACTTCCCCAGTATCTCACTGACTCTCAGATTCCTCCCAGAGTTACTAGCTCTCTCCAGAAGTTCCGCCTAGCCTTTCCTGCCTAGCTATTGCCCGTTCAGCTCTTTAATAAACCGATCACAATAAAACAGTGACACCTTTTCACACAGTGTGATCGAATATTCTGCAGTACCGTTTGTCTATCAAAGGGCTTATATCCATAATATATAAAGATCTCAAAAACAAGAAAACAACTCAGTTGTTGGTCCTTACAACCTCTTACATTTGTTCAAGTGGAGGTCAGAGGCCAATCTGTCCGTTCTGCCCCTTCAGCCCCTTCCAGGGATCAAACTCAGGTTTGTGTGACAAGTATCTTCACTAGCTGAACCTCCACTAGTTCCTGGGATTCTGCCCTGAGCAGCATGAGGGGAGGGAAAGGAAAAAGAGGAATTACTTTATTGCGTCTAAATTTTAAGCCTCTGGCCAGAATCTGAAGAGAGGTGGCTGGAGGCCGAGGTGGCTGGAGGCCGCAGGGCATGTGTGTGTGTGGCAATCTTGAACCGCTTTCCAAGGCAGAGGCGATTGGATCTGGTTTGGACGCGGACGCGGGTAACACGTTTCAGCTCGCCTTGACTGTGGCGCCGTTTGTAGTCTCGCACCAACCCAGCACATGGTAAGTGTTTGCACATGGGCGCTGCTTCTGTGGTGCTAATGGGCTTCAGGGCCACGCTGTAGGTGGGTCGGGGCGAGGACGCATGTGTGCCAGCCCCAGCCACTTGAGGACTTGGGGCCACACAAGCCTGCAGAGCCGGCAGGACCATACGGGGACCACACAGAGGCACGCGCTGCTCAAATCGTTCAGGGCCCTTCAACTCCAGCAAATAAAAGGCCACACTGGCATCCTGGCACAGGGGCCTACAGGAGGTCCCAGTGTGGTGACTCACTTGCCCTTCTGGGCCCCCCAAGGTTCTCAGATTCTCAGACCGGTTCCACTGAGCAGGAGAGTAATCGGGCTGGTCCCCAGCAGGGGTGAAGTGGGAAAGAGGACAGATTGGGACCCCTGGCTGTGTCCCATGGGACAATTGGCAGAACTGCTTGCTGCTCTGTTTCTTTTATAGACTGTTTGCCAGTTATTTAAAGAACGAATTGGCTCCTTTAAAACAAAGACAATCTGGAACTTCCTTGGGAGCCCTTGACTCCCCAAGCCAGAAAGAAGCAGGCTGGTGATGTACCCGGGTGGTGGGTGCCAACCTCAGCTCTCTGTGAGGCCTTGCTAGACTCAGGAAGGCTTTGCTCCAAGGATTGACATGTTTAGAGAGAGCAGACACTCCAAAGAAGCTCCCGGTCTTTAGAATACTGACATCTTAAGTCTTAAAAAATAAATAAATAAAATAAATCCCTTCTGGATCAACAAGATGTCTTAGAAGGTAAAGACCCATGCCAAACCCAAAGACCTACTTTTGATCCCCAGGACCCACGTGGCAGAAGGAGAGAACGGAGCATCCTATAACCCAAACACATGAGCATGGCATGTGCACCCCAGCAAACAGAACCTTGTGGTGCAGTTTAGGCTTCAGCAATCTCTCCCTTTTCCTGACACAAGCTCACATCCCACTGTTCTGAGACAAAGGAAGGGACAGAATGCAGACTCTTTTCTCCTGTGGAAGGATTAAATGAGAGGTGGAGGAGCCCACCAGGACTGGCCTGGCTTCTGTCATGACTAAAATACAGATGTCTCTCAGGGCCGGAGGGTGGAGGTAGAAAGGCAACGGCCCTGGGCAAACCAATGCAGGTCATGGACCGGGAATGGAAGCTTAAGTTGATGGAGTCCAGCTCACTCCTGCCCAAGCCCAGAGGACACTGTTCTTTTGTGAACTTGGGAACTTGGGAATACTGCTAGGTACTCCACCAACATCAGGTTCGGGTGACAGACTCACAGTCTGTGCGATGGTACAAACAAGAATGAAAGTTCGGCCAATGGGCATGTGCCAGGCTGAGTGCTAAACCCGTTAGCCCCGACTTGTTGCCTACTTACTTCTTATTTTTAGATAGTCTCATATGTAGAACTCTGTGTGCATGCATGCGAGTGTGTGTGTATGTATGTGTGTGTGTGTTATACACATGTTCTTATGGAATTCAGACACCAATTTCAAGCATCTTCCTTAATTGCTCCCCACCTTACTTTTTGAGACAGAGTTTCTCAGCCAACTTAACTTCAAGATTAGCTACCCTGGCTGGCCAGCAGGTGCCTAGGATCTGGCTGTCATGTGTGCCTTCCCGTGTGCCTTCCCGTGTGTCTTCCCGTGTGTGCTGTGCATCTAGAGTCAAGTCCTCATGCTTTACCCACTGAGCCGTCTCCCCAGCATTCTGAGCCACACTGCAAACCCCTTTCATTCTAAGCATAAGGGATAAAGGAGCTCCTCTGATGTGATCGCACTTTTAAATTCTAACTTCTGCCTCCTCCATGGCCAGGTCTCTCTCTTTGTAGTTTGGAGTCAAATAGCTTTGTGGTCACGTGTCCTGTGTCCCCTGATGCCCACAGAGACCTGCATGTGCCCTGATGCTTGGTTGTCACCATCTTAAAGCTCTTAATAGTTTTCAAGCAAAGGCTCCCACATCCTCATCTTGCAGGTCTTGCAGTGGCCCCTATAAACTGTCACCAGTGCATCTAGGTCTATAGATTGCAGTTACTATTGCACTATTAATTTAGGACATGTGTCTTAACTCTAAAATTGCATTTGTGTGTTTAGTTGTGCTCCCTGCTGGAGTCTGCTGCCAGTCTGACTGGAGGAGCAGCCAACAAATGATTTTGTTCAAACCAACTATCTGTGCTAAGAGGAGGAAAGAGAAGACACAAAGGAATTACAGTCAGGCTGCAGAGAGGGGTTATTGCATGCAGAACCACTCTTTCTTTTTAAGTTACTTTCTTATATTTTAAAAACTGTATTAGGAGGGGCTGGGGCATGCGTGTGTCTTGGTACACATGCAGAAGTCAGAGGACAGCTTTGGAGAGTCTGCTCTTCTTCCACCATGGGTTCCATGGATTGGAACTCAGGTTGACCTCAGTGTCTTCTTCAGTTGCACTACACCTTGTTCTGTGA
The DNA here is from genome assembly GCF_903992535.2 of Arvicola amphibius. NCBI lineage: Eukaryota > Metazoa > Chordata > Mammalia > Rodentia > Cricetidae > Arvicola > Arvicola amphibius. The sequence continues at coordinate 69,478,876 of NC_052050.1, read as the reverse complement.
GACAGGGTCTCTCACTGTGCGTAGATTTCATTGGCCTAAGCTGGCTGGCCAGTGAGTCCTCGAGATCTGCCTGTTCCCCTCCTGCCATCCCTGGGGTTGCAGGCACTCCCCACTGAGCGCAGCTCTGATGTTGGGTGCTGAGGATCTAAGCTTGGGTCTTGTGCTTGTCTAGCAGTCACTGAGCCATCCTTTGGCCCAGTTTTAAAAAAATGGTTATAATTCGTATACCATATCGTTCACCCGCTGGCAATATCCTTTCTATGATTTTTAGTAAATACATATAGCTCGGTGACCACAATCCTGCTTTAGAAAATCCCCCCCCATTGAACCCCAAAAGTTCCCTCAGGCTCACTTCCTGCCAGTTCTCAATCCTTCCAAGTCCAGGCAGCTCCGGATCTGTTTTCCATAGATTTGTCTCTCCTAGAAACTTCATGTACATAGACACCCAGCCCTGTCTTTCGTGTCTGGCTCCTCTCGGTCAGCATCACATTTCTGAGGTTTGCCTATGGCATGGCCCTGAGCAGCGCCACAGTTTACACAGACACTTGGGTTGGTGCCCGGTCGGGACTGTTACGAATAATGCTTTGTGTGAACCTTGGCACGCGAGCCTCCTCGTGTGGGCAACTGTGCGCATCAGAGGTCCTGGGAATGCAGTTGCTGCAGTATATGATAAATGCATTTTACTCTGAAAGTATCCCCAGGCTACTCGGAGAGCAGTCGCACCAGGTACTGTTCCAACGGTGGCTTATTGGAGTCCCGTGTCCCCATTCCTGCTCAAGGATTTGAGCAACAGGAATAAGGGAGGGGAATGGCTTTAGAAAATAGCACCAGCCACAGAGCGGGGAGTGAAGCAGGGAGACAGAGACAGTGACGGAAGGGAGGAGGAGTGTAGGACCTGTGAGAAAGCAGCGGCTGTAGGTGGCTGGAGAGGTGGCATAATCTAGAGACGCTGCTGATGCATCGTAGAGGTCTCGAGAGCCACAGCGCCACTTGAGAAAGTGCGAAATAAACAAAGTGGAGGTTACTGAGAGAAAGACCTGTGCCTGCTCGGGATGCTGCTGTGGGAGGGGTGGCCCCCGTTATTAGGAGCTGTCAATGCACCTCGGCATTCCTGGAGACCATTCTCAAGGCTGTGGAGGAAAAGTGATCCCGAGCCCTGGCTGTACATTTGAGCCATCCGGAAAACCTCTAAGCTCTCCCACCGGCTCTGGGAGATCTGGCGCTGATCTGGGGTACAGCCCTGGCGTGGGGAGGCAAATGCTCTTGGGTTTTGCAGGTGCCCGAGCAGAGTCACCGCTGTAAGTTCTCAAGCTAGGGTGCTTACTGGACACCCAGAGACTCCTGGTGTGCCTTAGTGTCACTCAGGAGTTTGGGTCTAATCGTCAGGGGACGCATAACACTAGAGGCAGTGAAGTCTCCCTAGGTGGTGAGTGCAGCCAATCTCAGAGCCGCCTCGAGGCCACAGAGTTCTATGCAGACGTCCCTCAAAACAGCCTTCCCAACAGCAAGTTGCATTGTCCGGCTGTGGCAGAAGTACAGCCAGACATCTTTCTTTTCAGATGCACAGATCGCCTTTCCCAAGCATTTTATCATCCATGTTGTTAAAAAATAAAACCAGACTTTCTACACGTGGCTTATAAACCCATCTGGCTTACATCAAATATTTACAAATATGGATACAGAAGAATTTAAAGATATTTGCGGGTAAAGAACCAGCCTATTAGTTGTGTGTTGCCTCCTCTGTGGTCTCCAGAGCACATGTACACATAAACACAGATCGGATACAGGCGATGGAGGCGTACCTATAGGGAACATGGTTCATTCCGCCAGGACCTCCAACGTACACTGGGAAACTCATCTGCACACAGTTCTCCTTCTCAAATCATTCCAAATAGTAAATTAAATAAACAGAACAATGGCTCGGCCCTTCTCTCCCTCCTCCAGGTGTTCAGCATTTGTACATTCCTGCCCATGAAACCCCAGTATCTTTTAACCCTCACAGCAGAAACTTGAGGAGGAGGAGAAAGAGGAGCGGGAGGGGGAGGGGGAGGAGGAAGAAGAGGAGGAGGAGGAGGGGGAGGAGGAAGAAGAGGAGGAGGAGGAGGAGGAGACCCAGACTGTGCTCCGTGCTGATTTTAATGACGGGACTGTGGCCAAGTGCCCAGGCAGCCTCAGTTCCCTAGGTGCTCCTGCCCTCCACCATTAATCCCTGAATTCTTTGGTTGGGACCATAGCAGAAAGTCTCAGAGCAAGGGCAAGTGCCCCGGAGGAGCCTGTGTCTGCATGCCTGTGGCCCCTGGTCCTCTTCCAGGACTGAGACAAGCTGGCTGCAAATTTTTCTTGTTCTTGTTGGAGGCAGAGGTGCATGTGCTGGAGTTTGGAACAAGGTTTTGAGCACTCTACCCCTGAGCTGTTATCACAAGCCTAGCTGGCGTATTTTTATTTTTTCATGTACTGAACTTGTGATGCCCTGTTTTCTTTTTTGGTTTATCGAGACAGGGTTTCTCTGTAGCTTTGGGGCCTGTCCTGGAACTAACTATTGGAGACCAGGCTGATCTCGAACTCACAGAGATCCACCTGCCTCTGCCTCCCAAGTGTTGGAATTAAAGGCGTGTGCCACCACCGCCCGGTGTGATACCATGTTTTCTTGTCAGCATTCGCTAACTAATGCAGTTAACAGCTGTTTGCATAGGGTTTATGTTGCATTAGGAATCTGAAGTCTCTTAGAGATGTGTCACATCTAATAGAGATGTGTCACATCTAATAGAGATGTCTCACATCTAATAGAGATGTGTCACATCTAATAGAGATGTGTCACATCTAATAGAGACGTGCCTGGATGCTGTGCAAACCCCACACCACATTACAGGATGGGACTTGGGCAGCTTCGGGGTTTGATATGGAGGTGGGGGTGGGGAGTTCTGGAGCTGAAGGATACACATAGACACCAAGAGACAACTTCATATTGGGCACCACCACCGCCCCCGCCTCCAACAGAATTTGGATAAAAGACCACTGAGGTGGAAGGCAGGGACCTAGAGCAGACCTTCCCAAGTTCAAATTCCCACTGTGCCTTGTGATAACCGGTAATATTTGGGAAAGAGACAGGTGGAAACTAAGGGGAGAAGTCTCCAAAACTGGGCTGTGGAGTGCGGGTCAGGCTATCACTGGCCCCACCCTGTACTGTCCTGCAACTTCAACCCAGAGACATGACCTCTCTGGCTATTGATGTCTGCTTCTGCAAAATAGGATGTCCTGGGTATCTCATTACCAAGATTAGGTGATATGGAGCCTGCAGGAACCTGGCACAGTTCCATCGCACAGTAAGTGCCCCCTACATGTTAGCTATTGGTTTGGTGACGTAGGCAGGGGTGTAAGATAAGTGAAGGTCATCGTGGGAGACACACACACACACACACACACACACACACACACACACACACACAGTTGCAGCTTGTCCGTACTCCTGGAGCCTTCATTCAGGGCCAGCCCTGGTGAATGCCTGATTATGGTGCAGACAAGGTGTGTCTTTGAGGTCCGACAACCCCTGCAGTGCATTCTCCCCAGCCGCCCCCACCCTCCACACCTGCTCCAAGTCCCCCCCCCTCCCCAAGCTGTCACCTCTATGAGGACTGTGCCAAGCCCTGCAATCCCCAGGAAGGGCCACTGGGTCTCACGGGTCTCAACCTCTCCCCGCCCAGTTCATCTTTTTTTTTCCCCATCACACACTCCACCATGAAGGGAGCACCTCATAGCCCGACATCTGGGCTGGGCACTTAGAGCTCCTGCCTAGGGTGGCACTCGGGATTCTTGGCTGCTTTGCTCTACCCAGATCCTTTGCCCCGTTAGTGACTGCTATCAGGCCGTTACTGGCTACTGACTGCACACACTCCCACCCCATTGCCCTGTTTTTGAGACAAGGGCCTCACACAGTCCAGGCTGGCCTCAAATCCACTAGGAGGCTGAGGTTGACCTTGAACTTCTGATCCTCCTGCCTCCATTTCCTGAGTGTTGGGATCACAGGTGTGTACTACTACATCTGTTTTGTGTGATGCTGGGGACTGAGCCCCTGGGGCTTTGTGCATGCCAGCCCCAAACACTCCTTCATGCATGCTGGGTTTCCCTTCCCTGCTTGCTCAGTCTGGATGAGCTCGGGTACATCTGTATCCCAGTTACACTGCCCCCAGCTCTGAGAAATCGCATGGGCCTTTTAGTGCTTTCTGTAAGGCTTAGAACACCAGCATTGCTTATCTTGCAGACCCAGAGGCTAGTGCAGTGCATGGTAGATACATTGCTCAGAGCCAGGGCCAGCGAGTGATGGGCCTAGGCTTCCTTCCTCGGAGCCATATCCAAAATCAAAGGAGAAACAGGACCTAGCTATGGGATGTGACTCTCCTCACCTGAACACCCTGAAACCAGAACACCTCCCTCCCCTACCCTTTTCCTGTCAGAAATTCTAGAACTGCTGGGGAAACTGGGAGATCTCATTATTGTCCCATTTTACAGATGAGGAAAGTGTAGTCTTGAGTCCATGTACTCAGCCGTAGACTGCACGTCCAGGTCACATCACCATGTTGAAAGCCAAGATCAAGACTCCTGAGCCGACCCACACACATCTGAATATTGCTTCAAACTCCTCAGAGAAGCACTCTTCTTTGGCAGGCTCCTTGTTTGTAAATGACAGTTGGGAATTTTGTCCAAGGGGGGCCCTGAGCTGGGAGTGGGCAGCATCCCAGGACCCCCTCTTTCTATCTGGTGATGAAAAGAGCAGGAAGACAAACTCCAACACCCGCTTCCAGGCCTCCAGGATCTGGCTCCAAAAACAGAAAAGTTTCATTACTGGCTGTCACGGGGATTTCATGTGGCCCCAAAGTAATTTCCCCAGAGAGAGGCAAGGCTCTGGGAGCCAGGGGTGGAGGAAAAGATTATTGTTCACCCTGCTGGGCAACAGCGTCTGCATCCTGTGCTGGTTCAAGTGCAGGAGCTGCTGCTGGATCGGGGTCGACCCCTTCCTTCCTCCCTTCCTTGTGCCAGACACTCCTGGGAAATTTGGGGTCAGCCAGCAGCCAGGGTCAGCGCTGGGGTGCCTTGAGAGAGCCATACCAGAGACAAAGAGACAGGCTGGAGTCGGCGCTGGGGGCCCTCCGAGAGCCTCGCTGTGGGTGCAGAGACAGGCTGGGGTCAGTGGCAGAGACCCTGGGAGAGCCTCATTGTGGGTGCAGGGACTGGCTGGGGTCAGCGCTGGGGACCCTGGGAGAGCTTCACCGTGGATGCAGAGACAGGCTGGGGTCAGTGGTGGAGACCCTGGGAGAGCTTCACCGTGGGTGCAGAGACAGGCCGGGGTCAGCTCTGGGGGGCCTCCGAGAGCCTTGCTGTGGGTGCAGAGACAGGCACCTTGCTCTGGGGGGCCTCCGAGAGCCTTGCTGTGGGTGCAGAGACAGGCTGGAGTCAGTGGCGGAGACCCTGGGAGAGCCTCACGGTGGGTGCAGAGACAAACAGACGGCTCACTGCTTTTCTGGGAAAGGCAGAAGCTTTGAAAGACATGGGTCTGAATCTCACCTCTGTTCACTTCCCACTCTGGGGCCCTGAGATCGTCATACCCTTGCAACTCCCACTCCAGGGTTCAGTTTCCTCAGCGATGAAGTTGAGATGTATATGCTGTGCCCACTTCTAGAGGGGCACTTCATTTCAGGACCCTGGGCAGCATCTTCCTTCCTCCCTAAGTTGCCCAGGGCAGTCCACGGTCAGGTCTCCAGGCTGAAATTCCAGGAAGAGCTGAGAGAGCACCCCAGGAACTGACCCCAAAGGGATGCTTGCCTCAGGCTGAGACTCAGCAACCGCTGTACCTATGATATTCACTGAGCTTCACCATGGGACCAAAGAGGAAGTGTTCAGACATAAATGATGGGTGCCCTGTCAGTCATACAGCCACCAAGCGGCAGAACTCAATGTCTAGATCCAAGTCCAGGTCTGGCCATGTTGTCCTATGAAGCTGGCCTGATAGAATCACCTGTGGTCCAGCGTCTGTCCTGGACGACAGAGGCCTGAGCCAAGGAGTGTATGATAAGGAGGTCCAGGAGGCTGCAGAGCCCAGCAGAAAAGAGCCTGGCCACTGCTTCCCTGCCTGTAACTTTGAGCATCTTTGTGTAACACGGCTAGGCCTATATCGAACCTCTCCAAACCTTGACTTAGACGTTTGTGGGTAGGTGATGAGGTCTCTGCTCTGGCGGGGCTGAGAGGGTGAATACTCTTTTTTTCTGGGCTGCTGGGACAAACAACCAAAGTTTGGAGGGGGGGATGCTAGGAGAAAATGAAATCAATTCTCTCCCAGTCTGGAGGACCCCAGCACTGAGACCTCTCCCCTTGGCTAGTAGGGGACATTTGTCTTCCTACAAATGTCCCTCTGTGTATATCTGGAATGAAATCTCTTCTCCTAAGATATCAGGTATATTGGATTATGGCCACCCCAGTGGCTTCACTTTAACCTAATCTGTTGTTTAAACAACTGTCTCCAAGTATGGTGCTGGGGGTCAGGAATTCAATTTGGCTTATGTGGGCACAAGTCCACCCATACAAAGGGTTAATGCGAAGAAGATGATGTCATAAAGAAATAAATATTTAGTCTCTATGGGTTCCTGGCACCCCACTTCTGAAACGCTTGAATTCTTCGGAGTAGTAAAAGTGTCTTTTGTATGCTAATGAGACATCTGGTGTCTCAGGGCCCTTAGCCTCAGGAGACCAGCCCCACAGGAGCCAAGGCAGACTTAGATGGATTAGAGGGTCCAGACTTTTCAGCCCTGTGCGACACTTCCAAGGAGAGGGAGCAAGAGACTAAGTCCAGTCCCCAACAATCAATGATTGAATCTGCCAGGCCAGAGAAGGAAGCCTTGATGGAAACCCCACATGATGGGGTCCAGGAGCTTCTAAGTGGAGGAGTAAATGCATTTGTCAGGGGGGTGGGACAGGTCTCCTCCCAAGGCCTGTTCATTTGTCCCTCTTGCAATGAACTGTGTTACGTGTGTGTGTGTGTGTGTGTGTGTGTGTGTGTGCACATGTGTGCATGCGTGCATGTATGTTGCTGGGCCTTGCATATGTTAGGCAATTCCTGTCCCACTGAGCTATACCTCAGCCCAGCTTCTCATATTTCCAATTTTTTCTTGAGGATTTCTCATCAACCACTAAGCTTTACCTTCAGAAAGTCCTTGCTAAAAGATTTTTCCCCCATTCTGTGTTCGGGGTGCTCAGCTGAAATGATATAGTTCTCAGAGGGAGACAACTGTGGTTGACAGTGTGTTCCAGCTCAGTGGGGTCTGGGTTAGTTCCTGTAGCCAGTGTGGTCGCTGTTAGAGGCTTTGGACAACATGTGGTTATTCTCTTAAAATTCTGGAGACAAGAAACCGAAAATGAGGCTCACAGGGATCAATCAGGTGTCAGTGGGGCTGGTTCTTTCCACATTTTCTAGGGAGAGACTCCTCCCTCCCCTCCCCTCCCCTCCACCCTCTCTCTGTCTCTCTTCCTCTTTCCCCTCATCTATGTGTATGTATGTGTTTGCACATGCATACATGTATGTGTGCATATAGATGCACTCATGCACTTGCGTGTGCATGGATGTCGTGTTCTTCTGGCATCTTCCATCTCTTGTTTAAGACGAGGCCTCTCAGCATCCTGGAGCTTCACCACATAGAGCTGGCTAGCTGGCCTGTGAGCTCCAGGGATCTACTTGACTCTACCTCCATTACAGGAGTACACTGCCTTGCCCAGATTTTTAAAACTATTTTATTACAGTTTGTGTGTGTGTGTGTGTGTGTGTGTGTGTGTGTGTGTGTGTGTGTGTTGGCAGCAGAGATGTGCCATGGTGCCTGTATAAAGGTCAGAGGACAACTTGCCGGAGTCCGTTATCTCTTTCCCCCGTATGGGTCTTGGAGATCAAACTTGGGTCTTCATCTCACCACCCTGTGCCCACTTTTTTCATGGATCCTGGAGTCCGAACTTGGGACCTCATACTTGAAAGGCAAGAGCTTGACCAACCGAGGCATCTCCCAGGCCCACGAGCCCATTCTTTACCTTTCTCTGTACCAGTGACTACTGGCATTCCTTGGCTTGTGGCCACATCACTCCAATCTCTGCTCTCACCGTCTCTCCTGCCTGTGCTCTCCCTCTACTTCCTTCCATAAGGACGTCTGTGATGACAGACCAACCCCAAATGACCCAGAACAATCTTCCCATCCCAAGTTCCTTACGGTAGAGCTAGAGAGTTGGCTCAGTGTCAGTGGTTGAGAGGACCTGATGCAATGGACCCAGGTTTGATTCCCAGCCCCCACATGAAGGCTCACAGTCTCCTTGGGTAGACATACATGTGGTACACAGGCAAAACATACACAGGAAATAATAAAATAAATCTAAAAAAATATTTTTTTAAAAAATCGCTACCTTAGTCTTTTTCAGTCATGGATAGCATCTGACATGAATGGTACCATTCGGGCTCTGAGGGTCAGGACGCTAACACCTCTAGCCGTGACTGTTTAGCCATCTACTGTGAAACGTCGCCGTGGCAGCTATGTTCCACAACCTCCTACATGTGAATAGGTTGCAATGCCCAATGTTTCAAAAGCAGCCTGGAACAGACCCTCCAGATAACATCAAAACTAGTCCTGAGCACTGTGGTCGCGGATCCTGCTTCCCACCAGCCAGCCAAGCCTGCTGTGGGCTCCTTTCTTCCACACCCCCTCACACCCCCACCTCCACACCCCACACCTCCTCATACCCCACACCTCCTCATACCCCACACCCCCTCAGCACCCTACACCCCACACCCCCTCACACCCCACACCTCCACACCCCATACCTCCTCATACCCCATATCCCACACC